>NC_067161.1:29622594-29928844 GCF_903995435.1 Acomys russatus
TCCTGGTATTCTTGAAGTGCCCCCCGCCCACCACCACCACCAGTACCACCAATGGAGCACAGAACAGCAAAACTGAGATTTGGCTGCAGCCCAGCCTAGGGAAGGAGAATACCCGCCACCAGGGACCAAGAGAGAAAGCCAGGGCTCAAGTCCAAGAACCAGACAAGTCCATGGTCGCCCAACTGAAAGGCCCCTCAGTTGCCTGTGCGTTGAAACCTCAGCCAGACACACAAAGGAGCCGCTGTTTTCCTACAGGAGGCATTCGGATGCCTCCCACAGCCCAAATTGGGCTGGAGCTCAGAAAGCCCATTTCCTTGCCCACGTTCAGATGCTATCATGCAAGTGGTAGAGCCGGCCAGGACCCCATGGGAGAGCTAGTGGTTCCCCTCCAGGAACCCAACTACAAGAAACATGCTTAAGCCACCTGTTGTTGGTCTAGGTCGGCCCGCCTTGTATCAGCGTGCTGCAAACCTTCATGTTATAAGTACCCCAGGTGCTTGACTCGAGGAGCAAGAAATAAATTTCATTCATGTCTCTTCCTCCAGCCACCTCTTCTGACCCTTCTGAGCCTCCCTCCCCCACCCCTTCCTTGCTTTCCTTCCTTCGAACCCCCAGCCTCCTTTCTTTTAATATTCCAGCAGTCCTTTCTCTTTAACGAAGTGCACTTAGTGTCTTCCTACGGACTGGGGGTTGCCCATGATTTCCCAGCGCGCCCCACCAGCAGCTGATCTCCAAGCGCTTACGCAGGGTGCTTACTGAACGCGCGGGCAGGCTGAAAAGCCCCAATGGCCCTTTGATGAGGAATAGTCAGTGACCTGTTCTAGAAAACCCCATTTCTCCCTGGGAAGGGTGCTACTCCTTGGTTTTAGTAAAGAAGACAATCCGGTTAAGGAACCAATGTTCTATTCTGCCGCCAATCCCAGAGTAGGAGCAGAAGACCCAACTTTCTGGCGTCTGCCCGGCCTCCCTGCAAACTGCTATCTAGGGGAAAAGGACACCACCACTAACCGGCTACTCACCCTCAAATACAGATGCTTCTCTTGTAGTGGTTCTCAGCAGTCTAGTGCACGCAGGGTCAGAGGAACCCCTTAGTGTCTCACTCCTCTCCTGGGCGGCGCAGTGAGAGCTACGCGCTCCAAGCGGGGCGGCCGAGGGCAGTGGATCCCATAGGTGGCGAGTTGGCAGAGGGCGCGCCGCCCGGCTGGGGGCGCATCGCTCCCGGGGCTGGAGAAGGCTGCAGCGGGCCCAAGGGCTCCCGGGGAAGTTGGTGGTGCTGGGAACAGACTTCGGACTTGGTGCCCGCTTCGCCCAGGGTAGCCCGGCGCGTCCTCTGGGAGCTATCCGAGGACTTGCGAATGGAAGGGAATTGGGGGCCGCCGGTGCGGGCCGAGCGGCTGCAGGAGGCTTCCCTGGCCACCGCCTAGAAGCGGCACAGCGACATCGCACTGCCCTAAGCCCTCAGCGCTGTCAGGAGCCTAGGGCAAGCGACCCAGCCAGGCTGCCTGCTCCGGCAAGCGGGCGCCCTTCACTCAGAACCCGGCTTATTCCAGCTCGCTGCGCCGTTCGCGTCACCGTCCGGGTCCCCTCCGCTGCCTTGCCCGCTCACACCGCTCCTCTGGGGCGAGAGGCTGAGCGCGAGGTGGCCGCGGCTCCCGCAGCATGGAGGGTGATCTGCCCGGCTCGGGCTCCGGCTCGGGCAGCAGCGGCCGCCGCCTCCCGCGCGCCCACGTGCCGGAGCCCCAGTGTGCGCGCTCCGGCTGGTGGGGCTGGAGAAAGGGAGCGAGGGCGAGCCTCCGGTGGGGGCGGCGGGAACAGTCCGCACCCCTGCGAAACCGAGGGCAAGCTGCTGAGGCTCCCGAGGGCGCGGGGCTCCTCGCCTGCAGCTCAGAGAAGGGTGATGCACAAGGCTCCCCGTCTGTCCCCTCCCTTTGCAGAAAGCCGGAGTGAAGCCCAGGGGGATGGGGGCGGGGAGGGGCGCCCCGCTCCGCAGGATCAGCCCCAAAGCAGCTAAGCGTCTCCACGGTCTCCGCGGAAGGGACGGTATCCAAGTCCCTTGGAACCTCCTCCTGTCTCTTTGGAGGAGAATGGGGTTCTGAAAAGGAGTAAAGGAGTCTGCGGGTTCCCAGGGACAGCTTGTTCCGGCTTGCCCCGCCTTCCTCCCCGAGTAAGCACTTTTCCCGTTAACCAACAGACTCCAAGGGGCTCCTCCTTCCAAACAGAAGGGAGTTGGCTTGCAAGATGGGCCTGACACCCCCCCAAACAACTGGGACATAACAAGAGAGCCCCAACTCTAAAGGGACACCCAGAGGAACGAACATATCTCTGTAGTTGAGAGTCAGCCTTCAGCCAGACGCTCATGGGCCTCTTTCCCTCAAACAGAAAATCAGTTTCTTTCCTGATAAGAGTAGAAAGAAGGCACAAAACAAAACCAGCCAACTGTGGGAGAATTTAAAAATTAGAAGGCAATTCAAAAGCCTGGGCAATAGCTTAATGCTAACAAGAAACATGATTAAATTAAGGAAACAAGAGAAAGACTGGAAAATGAGATCTATAAAGAATCAAAATTAGTGAAATGAGCATTTACTGGGCACCATCCGCATTTCTTAGAGATTATCTCCTCCAGTAGCCATCACCACCATGAACAAATCAGAAGACAAGTGGCCTGACCCTGTCCTGCGTGTTCAATTTGCTCACACCCGAGTTTGGTTTCCTCCCGCCAACCCTCTCTGCTTATGTGTTACATGCCACAGCGCAACTCCTGCTCAGCAAGACTGTGTAGAGGCATAAGCAAAGGGGAGTGGAAGAGAGAGAAGTGGGGGTGGGGAGGGAAAGGATGGTCCCTGGGGTTAAGAAAAGCTTCCTGGAAGAAGTGGAATTGAGCAAAATTCTATAAAGAAGTGAATTCCCACGAGAGAAGTGTCAGGTCAACATGACATCCAGGAGGTCACAGCAGAGCAGCAACCACTGAGATTGTGATCAGGAAAAGAGAATCATGCAATCTCTGTTCTGGGCTGTCAGTTTACACTTTATCGGTGAATTTGAAGACGAACGAAGTGGAGTGGGCTGGAGGCAGAGGAAATTAAGTGCAGGGCTAGGCAGCTAAGTGGGTCCAGGTGATGGAAGCCTGCTGCAGTGTGAAAGGCAAAGGCTGAAACAAATAAAAGCTTTCCTGACCCTGTTATGAAAGTCGTCTGTATAGGAAGCACCTGGCTTCCCATTGTGAGGACACTGCTTGGAAGACTATAATGAGAAATTGAGGCCCAGCCCTCAGAAACAGTGCTAATCACTTTGCACAGCTGCTCTGAAGTGTTTGCTGTCCCTTGAGTTCAAGGTGGAGCACCACCAGGGAGCTCGACAGCAACAGTGCTGAGAGCTGAAAGCCAAAACCAGAACAGGGGGAAAGCTTCTTTGCCTCATTATTCTTTGTCGGCGCTGAACTCACAAAGGATTGGCTATCAGAGTTTACCTGGGGTCTTTCTATGGAGCAGTCTGTCCTAGGTCTGGACCACCAGCAGCAAACAGGACCCTACAGCCTCTCAAACAAGGACTCCCAGCCCCACTACACACGAGGTGAATTCAGATCATCATTGACAAATGCACTAGGTATGTCTGAATTGCATGTCTTCTTCCATAATCTAGTATTTCAAAGTTTTGAGGCAAGTACACAGTAGGAAACACTTCCTGTTATGCAAATTCACTGTCTCTTTTTTTTTTTTCCTCTAATTTAAATTGAAATGAAAGAAAGAAGCAATGTATCCTTACATATGATTCACTCCAATATTTTCCATTTAGATTTTTTTCTAAATGTTGACCACGGCGTAATTGATCCTGTGATCTAATGGTCTGTGATTTCTTGTCTTAAAAAATATTAATCTATGCTATTAATTCCTGTTGTCTTAGGTTTTGGCTACACATGTGCATATCCAAATCAGAGAGAAGCCAGGCTGAGGGAAGAAGAGGATAAATCAAGGAATGGAGGGGAGGGATAAGGAAGCAAGGAATTACCCAGAGCTCTTGTTCATAGAACTGTCTGTCATCAACAAACTTGTGAGCAGCAGAGAAAAAAAATCACCTGTTAAGACATTGTGCATTCTGAATGTTCACTGTAGTATCAACTGGAAACTATTTTTCCAGTAGGGTTCTCTTTTGTTGCTTCACAAGATTCCAAAGTTTGGGGGGTTTGAGTATGAAGGACATCAGCTGACTAGCTGATGAGGATTATTGGAGGAAGAAAAGAAGCAAAAAGATTGCAGAGGCAAACGAGTCCATGGATGGCATTTTCAAAGTACCCTTCCTTGCATCCTGTATCATCCTTAGGCAGGATGCTGAATAAAGAAACAATAATGTCTAATTACAGGGAGTGGGGCAGGTTACCTCTCACTGTACAGTGATACCTGGCAAGTTATCTTTCTCGAAATCAAAATGGTTTCTTTTGAAAACAGTATTTCCCCTGCCATGGGAAATATATCACAGGAGATTTCTTATCTTTCACCAGTCCATAGAACTTTATAGTAAAGAATATTATGATTTATTCAATATCCATAAAAGCATGTCTTAAAAAATGAGTGGCAGGATCATGGTGTTTCATATAGTAAGAGACAGGAAATAGTCTCTAGCCCAATTTTACAAGTTATAGTTTATGTATTTTTTAGGTTTCCAGTAACCCAGGCTAACCTTGAACTCCTGACCCTCCTGTGTCCACCTTCCAGGTGCTGGAGCTGTAGGTATGTGCTACCACACTGTGCTTATGTGGTGCTAGGGATTGAACCCAAGGATTCATGCATGCTAGGCAAGCCCTCTGCTAGGCCAGCCACATCCCCAAACCACAGGCCTTCTGTTTAGAAGAATTCAAGGCAGTTTTGAGATCTTTTATGAGATATAAAAGGAAAGAGAGAAAACTATTGGCCTGGGCTTTGAGCCCTGGATTTCAGACCTAG
Source organism: Acomys russatus (assembly GCF_903995435.1). Lineage (NCBI taxonomy): Eukaryota > Metazoa > Chordata > Mammalia > Rodentia > Muridae > Acomys > Acomys russatus. The sequence goes on from NC_067161.1 coordinate 29,627,532, forward strand.
TGTTTTGAGGGCCCATTATACCAGACACAAAGGGAAGCATGACGTATGGGAGTTGCTGTTCATTATAAAGAAGAATGAGAGCAGAATGCCTCAAAATGCTGGGAGTAAATAAACTCTACTTGGTATCTACTATGGACCATGTTAAGTAGCAGGTACATATGTCATTTCATAAAAATTGTATGCTTTGTTTTATACAGATCTCTAGTTTAAAAAAATCCATGTTGTAGTATTTTTATCTCTGTCTTTTACACATAAAAAGGAAGCCTCCTAGAAGTGAAGCAATTCCAACATTTGAGCAGAATGTTCCAGACATTAATCCTAAATACCCCACTTTCTCCTCCCCTGCCCCAGCTCCTTCCTTTCCTACCTCTTTCCCTCATCCTTTCTACCCTCCCTCCCTCCCTTCCTCCCTCCCACTCATATTTTGCTTCTAAGTAAGTCACAGTAGATTTCAAGCAACACACTATTAGAAGGTGGAAGGGCAGATTCCTGGCTGAGGAAGAGGACTGAGGCAGTAGACCTGAGGAGTTTCTTTCTTGCTAAGGCAGGGTTGCTTGGGAAGATAATTTGTTTTGCATCAGGGCAGAAATGCTCTTAAGTACTCTGGGTGCACCCTGGTGTGAAGAAACCACAAAGTGGCTAAGTGGTAGCCAGTCACATGGGAGAGCTAACACTCCTGCGGAGGGAGAGAAGCAGCAGTACAGCCTAATGACCAGTTCTGCATAAGTTGTTAGTATTCAAGAAAGTAAGAGACATAGCTGAAGTGAGTTGTGGTAGGGAAAGAGTAATTTCAAAGACCACCCCAGGAAACACACAGCAATAGTAAAGCAAGCCTTTGGAAGGGCCTGGAACTTGGGAGTGAAATCCTCCTTTTTATTAGAGTTGTCTCTCTATATAATGAGTGTGTGTGTGTGTGTGTGTGTGTGTGTGTGTGTTTCAGTTGTTTTCCTCTTGCCGTGCATGCTTACACTCTGTTTCCTTTCTTGCTGAAATAATAACTCTGTCCTTTTGCTCCTGTGGTAAAAGATGTCTAGACTAACCATTTCAAATCTTTTAAACTGGCTGTTTACAGTCCCAAGTCTTCCCCAGGAGAAGAATCTTCCTTACCTTGACTGAATATCAACTCTGAACAACTCAAGAGTGTGTAGTTAGAGTGTCAACAAGTCTGCTAGAAGCTGAGCTCTCTGAATTAGACATAAAAGAAGGTAAGTGGGATAAACCCCAGTACTTAGTTCACTAGACACCGGGGTGGGACACTACCCATGCTTTCGTCTATGTGCAAGAGACAGCCAGGGAGACAGGAGGGTTGGCAGTGCTTTCACTGTTTGAAATCCCTGGGGAATATAGTATGTAGCCCTTTAAGGTCTCTGTTCCCCAAAGACCTGAGCATGTGCATCAGCAGCCATGGGAATGACTGAAGAGTCACTCCGTGTCTGGTTTCTGAGAAAGAATATCGAATAGGAATCTGAAAAACCTGCATCAAACATAACATGCTCTGCCCCTTACATGTTAGGCAATTTGAAGCACAGTATCTCAGTACATCATGGGGCTATTAAGGGATGCCCTGCCTGGTTCGGAAAGCTGCTCTCAGAAGCAAAGGAGATACTATCTGTGAAACATCTGGCCTTAAATCAAATCCAAAGCACTGAGCAAATGTAAAGAATTATTAGTTGTACAAGAAGTAACAAGCAGGGAGTGAGTTGTGGCGTCTAGGTTATACCTTTGCAGGTGTCTATTCAACTGTGCTCTTCAGAGTAGAAGGAAATCATTCTGTGAGAATTGTAATGAATGGGAAATATGTTTATTCTAGTTTTATAAGTCATCTTTACATGAAAAAGAGCAGCAATCTCCAAAATGTGGGATTGGAAACTATACAGTTCTCGAGTAGTGATGAGCCTTCTATAGACTTAATGGCAGAGGTATCAGAATAGTAATAGCCATGTGACCATCCTGTTCCAGATGCCATGCTCAGTGCTCTCTATACAGAAACTCATTAAATTCATAGAACCTTATCTACTGTGTTCCGTTTTTTGTCTCTATTCTAAAAATTGAGGAAAATGAAGCAAGTTAAGTTAATAACTTACACAGTCTCAAAAGTAGTAAGTGGTAGAGCCATATTTACTACAATTAAAACCTGTTTGCTTCAACCAAAAGGTGATTAACAAATACAGTTTTCTGCATCTTACATTTGGAGAAGAAACACATGATAAATGCCAAGGTTCTATGGTGGAAACATGTTGTACACAAGAGAGCTGTAACCATCAAAAGCATCCAGTCATCAATCCATGTGTGTTGTTGTTGTTGTTGTTGTTTTGTTGTTGTTTTGATGCATAGCATTTTTACAATGGCTATAGATGTTCACTAAAAAATATAATTTAATCACTACACACCTATTAAAATGACTAAGACAGTGACTGCACCAACTATTTCAATATGTTGGTGAGGAGGTTAAACAAAGGTGCCACTGCTTATGGAACTAGAAAATGGGTATAGTTTTTGGGGATACAGCTTGTCAGTTTCTTAGAAAGCTAAACACAGTCATATGTGAAAAAAATTGAACTCTCAGGGCTTTACCCAGTTTGATTGAAGTTATCTCCAAACAGAAACCTGCAGTCAAATGTTAAGGATTGTTCTATTCCCAAGTGTCCCAGCCTACACAGTAACATGTGCCTCAGCCAGCCAATGGATCAAACAACAATACTACCAGACAACATGCACAATAGTATCCAGGGGTCAAATAGCACACAGTCACACATGAGTCTTAACTACGCGCTGATAAACAAAGGAGGAAAAGCAGAAAGCACTGCAGACTATATAACTCCAATTATGTCACACTCTGAAGAAAAGTAAAGCTATAGATGCTAAAATGACTAATATGTACCAGGAGCTTGTACAAGGAGGTGAACTGAGTAATGAAAACCCAGAGGAGATTGGAGGTGATGAGAGACTATTCACTATGGTATTACAACACTATTCAGTGTTATAATAACTTACAGTGGGCAATACAGATCGGTGTCAAAATCCAGAAAGCCTCAAAGCACAAGAAGAAGTCTCAACACACGTGATGTAAAAAGCATTAAACAAACAAACAAAACTTGTCTAGGGGGTCAGAGGACCCCATGAAGGAAGGTATATTAATGCAAGAGAATCTGACTATATTACAAATATATGAAACACCTACTTAATAAAAATGAAATATGGCAGGGGGGAGCTTACCTAAGTCTCTGAAGGTGAACAGAGCCTGTCAGATTAAACACAAAAGGAAAGCATAGAAGCACTGTACTACGTGTGATAAAGTTGTTTGGCTTGGAAGAGCGGTAACAACTGTGAATCCACTCTAAATATAAACTAGGATTGGAAAAGCATCTAAATGAGGAAGAGGTGGTAGGAGCTAGGTGTTCTACCCTGGAGTGGAAGGCAATGGGACAAACAACAGGAATTGGCTAGAATAATCCCCATGGTAGTGGGTTGAGATTGGAGATATTAACATTGACTCTTATTTAGCATATATATGTATATATAATGTACATAAATGTATATATACAGCTACATGTGTAAATATAGATATATATCATATATTTAAGTTAGTATGCATTCCTTTTATACGATAAGGCTTAAACAAATAATATCTTAGATGTTGGGCATGCCTAGCACTCAGGACTTAGTTTCTCATGCCAGTCTCCAGTAAAGAAAACCAGAGCATCTCAGAATGATTAATTCCACAATTATTATTTTAATAATAGTAGGAAGTGAGGGAATAATAAAAACAGACACACATAACACTCCCTTACACTCTTTCTTCTCCTCCCCCTCCTCTTTCTCTCTCTCTCTCTCTCTCTCTCTCTCTCTCTCTCTCTCTCTCTCTCTCTCTCTCTCTCACACACACACACACACACACACACAATCATGTAGGTTTAGCAAATGAACAAAGAAGCCAACTGGATGATCTCAAAAATGAAATAGTTTGAACAACAAAGTAAGCAAAGGATGTCATAACTAGATCTTAATCCAAATTGTAAAATACATATTAAAATGCTCAAACAATTGAATGAATAACTAAATGAAGGAGAATCTCTTATAGAACAGTTTCAAATAATTTATATAGATAGTTGTTCCTTAGCAAGGGACTGTCCATGCCCTATCTATCAGTGAAGCATTGTGACCTCTGTCAAAGAGTACAATATGTAAAGAGGGTGTGAAAGACCACAAATTGTGTGGTGGGAAAAAAAAAAACCTGAATAACCCTAACTGTGACAGGTGCTCAAGGTTATTATCATGCATAGTAAGTCATGTGCTTGGACTCTTGGTATGCTGTGACTAAAGGGTCATCTGTCCTCTGTTGCCTTTGTCCCAGGATTCCATAGTTTCAGCCTAATTATGAAGATAATAGGAAAGTTGCAGCTAGGGATGCTGCTGTGTTGAAAACTTCTCTCAGATAAAGCAGTCTGTCTTGGAAGGAAACTAATTAAGGCAGTATATGATTGCAGGGAGGAGAAACATTCTATCCTAAAGGAAAACCCAATAGCTTCAGGAAGTCCCTGAAACTGATGGATTAAGTGGGTCCCTGTTTACCCTGGCATACACAATCAGTAAGGACTGCTGAGAGATACTCTTGTACAAGACAAAGTGCACAGAAGGCTTTCAGACACATTAAAATGTCTGAATGAAATAGAGACTAGCCTAGCTACCTGGAAAAGGTTCAGACCAACCTAAGCTGCCTAGATAAGACCCTCTCCAGCCTGTTGGATTACCTTTAGGCTCTGCATTGTGTTTCAGGCTTCTAGCTTTTCATAGGTGGGTAATTGAAATTTTTTGAGCCATTTGTGTTCCTGTAACTAACCCCTAATCCATTCTACTGTAAGTAATTCTAATAAAACATATTCATTCACCAAGTTGGGCTTTGGTAGTACCCTACAAAATACCTGTGCTAGAATCCTCAGTGCTATCAAGATCTCAGAAAGCAAGCAAAGTTTGCAAGACAGTCCTATCTAAGAGACACTCAAAGAAATATAGTGTAGCCTCTAATGAGGTCCTGAAAGCAAAAAGGACAGTAGATCAAAAGTGAAAATAAACTAATAAAGTGGACTTTGATAATAATGAGCCAGTATCAGTTCATTAATTTGTCAGATGTGGTGTACAATATAAAATATTGGCTTCTGAGGCATTTTTCTGTAAGTCTAAAACCATTCTAAAATAAAGTTCATTACTTTGTGTATTATGTGAATGTGCTATAAGTTCGTATGTCTCTGTATGCATACAGAGGTCAGAGATAGACAGTGATTGTCTTCCCATCCCACTGGCAACTTCATTTCCTTGAGACAAGGTCTCTCATTGAACCAGATAGCAGGCAGGTCCTAGCAATCATTCTGACTGTAAGAGTCCCTCCCTTCCCCTACAACACTGATTAAAGTACACCAAAATCAAGCCTGGTAATTGTCTCTTAATGTAGGTACTGGAGATTTGAACTCAGATTTCCTAAAGGGCTCCTACCCACTGAGCCATTTCTCCAGCCCCATAAATTTATTTATTTAATGTATAAAGTAAAACATACACTCACACACACACACACACACACACACACACACACACACACAATTCTAAGGCCCTGGGAGTTATGCCACAGGGAATGCATAGTATTTTCCTCTGGAATATAAAAAAATATTTAAAAAAAGAAAAAGCAAAGCATAATGACCTTAACTAATCAAGACCCACTAATGAGAATAAATAAATAGATAAATAAATAAGTTAATTTTACGGATAGGTCAAGGTCTCCATTCATAAGCAATGGAAGCATCATGCTGTGGCTAGAGCAATCCTCGTGCTCATTTTTCTGCTTGTTGGGCCTGTTCTGTTCATATTTAATGGCTACTTGGGCATCTCAGAGATACCATTGATCTGAGCTTTAGAGTGGAATCGATCATTCAGCATGCAGCTATTAAAATGTCCCTTACTGCATAGGCACTTGCCTCACACACAGGAAGCTTATTTTGTCAACAGCTTGGGTTCGGTGGCTATCAGACACCATCTGAAATAAGCAGATAACATCAAACTTCATGAACAGCTTGATTTCAAGTTCAAAAGCCAATAGCAAAATGCTAATGTGGATGCAGAGGACCACAGGGCTACTTATTTGTGAAAGGGGAAAAGATGGAGGGAATGTTTTTAAAAAGATGGCTGTTTTCATTTATCTAGAGATTGCTTAGTGGAGAAAAATGTGTGTATGGTAACTGCGGCCATTTGAACTGAGTAAAAACAATTAGGAAGTGATTCAAATCCCAATTTCCATCTATTTTCCTTAATCTATTCATTGGCTTGTTGGAGGCCAGGACAGCAAAATGAAGATTGCTAGCCAACTCAGAATTACCAAGGGAAAGAATTCTACATTCTGTTATTCACCCACAACAAGGGAAAACAGTCAGAATCCAAATCTACTGGGCTTACAGGGATGCATAATTTGTTCACCAATGCTTTCTAAGTAGTGTTTTCTTTGGGATGAACTTTTCTATGAGTTCTTTTAGATGCTGTTATACTTTTCAACAGCACAAATATTACTTCAGTGCAAGGTATTTGTTCTCCCAGTAAATGTTATGGAACAAAATATTGAAATTCAACACAGCAGTGTAACCATTATCTTTTAGTTCTTTAGTGCTCTTGAGTCCAGTGGGGTTAAGTTATGTATATGGGCCTTAGAATTTTGTAAATGTATCAAACACAATTAATGGTAGAAACTATGGCAAAGATCATAAAGAATGACTGTCATTCGTAAGTGTGTACACAAAACTAGCGTTGGATGAAAAGTTGTGTTTTAAATTTTATTACTCTACTATTAATAATAACAAAAAGTAAAAATAATCCATCGATGATGATAACAGATAAATTTATATATACACAATCAAATATTATCCAGTCATTTAAAAGGAACCATAAACTGTGCAGTGGTAGCATTTGGAAGGCAGAGGCAGGAGGATCTCTGAATTCGACAGCGTGGGCTACAGAGTGTGTTCTAGGACAGCCAAAGCTATTCAGAGAAAGCCTACCTCAAAACAAAATAAAACATAGACAGACAGACAGATAGACAGAGAAATAGATAAAATTAAAAATAATGAACGAAATGAACAAATAAATACAAAGGAACTATACATATAACATAGATGAACCTTGAAGACAAACTAGATGCAGGAGGTCAGACACCAAAGTTCACATATCGTATGATTCCGTTTATAATGACAAACTCACAAAGACAGGAAAGATAACTAACACAGGCTAAGCGAGGTGGGAAATGGGAAGTGACTGCTCTCCTTTGAAATGCTGTAAATGTGGGAGAACTATACAATAGGTTACAAAAGACTACAAAGTATTGTAAATTTAGTAAAGGACTTAGAACTTTGAAATGGTGAATTTTGTAATATGGGAATTGTATTCAATATATGCATATAGACTAAAAGGAAACATTTGGAGTGTATCTATACACTGAGCCAGGGGCTTAGTAGGTTCTAACTATCTGTAGTGTTTATCTTGAAAGAGGGATGGGGATTAGCCTATAAAAAAGGACAATTTTCCCCTTTTCCCAGAAAGACCACCCATTATGGGTGTATGTTTACCTACATCATGTATGTAAAACATCAAAAGTAGGCTTATAAAACAATAAAATATCTTCCCATAAGGCAGATTTCTAGATGGAGATAAAAACTGTTCCAAGAAGCCAGGAATGGGCTGGGGCGCGCATGACATATTGGTCATGGCTCGTGTATGGCATCCGAATACGATGTCCAGAGACCCAGAATGGTCCACAAAACCAATGGCAGAGGTTGTCAGAATAAAAATGTTTACAAGACCCAGAATATGAAGCCTGAATCAAAATGCTTAGGACAGATAGCTGACCAACAAAGAAGCACGATACAAAGATAGGAAGACACAAGATGAGACAGGCAATCTCACAGAAAGCCAAGTGGAAGTGGCATTTAGTGTCAAATGTTCTCTTTGGGTGTGTAGTGGCCTCTTTAATTGTTTCTCAAAGCAGCAGCAATTTTTGAGATTCAGTGTATGGAATGGCAAAATAAAGCCCAGATGAGATGAAACCGGCAACAATTCACATGAGCTGTAATGGTAACATTAATTATAAAGGCAACTCCCATTGCTTGGCTCAATGGGGGAGGCAGCGCCACAAGCATTTTGTGGGTTATCTCACAATACTCTCAGAGTTATCCCCTCAAGCAGGAGGTATCCCTTGGAGAGGAGAGCTTGAGAAAACGGAATCCTGGAGAGGACATAGGAAACCCAAGGCCTCACCTGTAACCAACTGCTAAAGTAGGTTTGGAATATGGGCTCTCTAACCACTAAGCCTGCTCTTGTTGTCCCAGAGTTTTCCTCAACAGTGTCAATTCCAGAAGACACATGTCTGGAGCAAAGCTAAATATCCCAATACCTGTAATGCTCTGATTCTGAAGAAATTATGTAAAGATCTAGCAGTTAGCCACTGAAGCCAGCGCGGACCCAGGATGTAAGTATGAAGCAGAAGAAAAAGTGATATCCAGAATAAAGGCAGGACCCCTGAAGGAGAATTTTTTGGTTTCTTTGAAGACTCAGTTGTATCACATGATATTTTTCTGGAAGAGATCTTATGAGAAGGCATGTGGTGTTTTGCTGGGAGCAGACACATGAGAGGGCACGTGATGTTTGAAGGGGTATAAACAGAACCCCGACAGACGGTGGAAGAAAAATTTTGCATTGTTACCCTGCTCTGTAATGCTTCACTGGTCTTCCCTGGCCTTTGGTAGTCTTTGCTGGTCTGGACTTTGCAGAAAGAAATGCTCCAGAGAACTTGGTGGTACTCAGCTGATTCTGGCCACTTCCACTGGCTCGTGCTGATTCAGTGGAACCTTGAAGTTTCTTTTGGATTTTGCCACCACTACTGATGCATGTGCTGTATGGTGTTGGCTATTGGACTGGACTGTTGGTCTCTTGACGACACAGAATGATATTGGCCCAAGGAACTACATCTAAACAGGTCCACAACTCCTTCTTCCAATTAACATTCTTCCTCCTCTTCCTTCTGTTTGTGGGTCAGAAGTAAGATTGAAGTGTTTCAGAACCCTAAATAAAGTAGGTTTACAAAATCTAAGCCTATAGACCCCCAAGTCTTCAAACTTATTTCATGAAGCAGTGTCTACACACATTTTAAGTGAGTGAATAAACAAGTTTCCCTCTGATGTAGTGGCTATGAAGCGTCTTTTCTGACCTATCAGGGAGGAACTCGTACCTCAAAATGTCCACTGGAAGGGTCATACTCTGATGTAGTGGCTATGAAGCGTCTTTTCTGACCTATCAGGGAGGAACTCGTACCTCAAAATGTCCATCTGGTAAGGGTCATATGTTATTTTCATACCTGCTCCTCAAAGTGAGCCGAAAAAGTCAACTCCTTATGAGGGCTGTGCACAGTGTATGTACACTTTCGGTTATACAGTTATCTTCTGCCATCCCATATCACAGAGACTGAGCCTAAGTATGCTCTTATTATTAGTTACTTTGTAGAGTGTGTGCAGGGTTTCAAATTCTAATCTACATAGTTCCTGTCCTCTGTGCTCATACCCCCCCCTTTTTTTTCTGTCTCCCAAAGTAGATTATTCATCCCAGTATACTTTCAGGAAACGGAGACATGGAAATTATGATTCTAGGTTTCAAAAATGCCGGAATGCAAATGTACATACAGGCTTTGATTACAGCTATGTAAAACTTGGCATCTGTACAAAGGAAACAACCAGGAGATCAGGAAAGAAAACACTTCACCAAGAATGGTCTGCAAAGAATAATTTTTTTTAAACAATTCTGTTTAATTTGATTATAAGGGAAAGGATAAATTAAAACTAAAGAAAATACATTCCTAATAAAACAAGTTATTTTATGCCTGAAAATCAATAGCTTTGACAGAAACATTGCTTTTGATCCCTGACTTGTAAGTCCGGCATAACGATAGGCCATCTTTGCTGCCAATGCTTTTCTAGAAATAGGATAATGATGTATATGACACACCAACCTTGAGTCTGCAGTTGAAATTAAAATTCTGAGAATATGAACTCTCTTCTCCCCCTAGAACATTGAAACTATCAGTTGTTATAAATGTAGCTTCAAACATATTTCTTCTTTTATATAATCTATGAAGTATTCGCCATCTCCATATATTTATTTTTATGTGTCTAGAAATGACAATGCTCCCTTGAGCTTTTCACCCTGGAGCCAGTTATCTTTCAAAAGTCATGTCAAGAAATGGTGCCTCCCTCCCCTGAAACCTCCTCATTACATAATGAGAAGTCAGAACTCATGGATAAATCCCTATCCATCCTACTCTTGCCTCCTACTATCCTCTACAGGCCATATGTTCTCACATTTTGCCAGCTTGCATTCAGGATTTCATGAGCTTCTTATAATATAGATTTGGTCTCACATGCCTTTCCTCAATTATCAATTCCCTACTTATTCTTCAAGACTCAACAGAACTGTTTTTGTTGCAAGTTCAACAGCATCCTGTACCACAGTCTAAATGACTCACTGTGGGGCTGAGACTATAGATCAGTTCTTAGGGGACTTCCCCAGCATGTATGAAGCTCGGGGTTCAATCCTCAGTACCACATAAGCCTCAGTATGGTGAGGCATGCCTGTAATTTCAACACTCGGGATATTATATAGCAATTTCAGAAGTTCAAGGTCATCCTGGCTTATATAGCAAGTTCAGTTCCAGCTTTGACAACATGAAATATGCCCTGTTTCAAATTTATCAATCAATCAGTCATTATGCTGTGGTCCAACCACATAATATTTGTGTCCCAATAGCTTATTGATTTAAGCCTTTTGTGCTATAAAAAGAGCAATTAGCCATTTGACAAACATATTGACTCTACCATTTGCATACATTGGTTCATTTCAAATAACAGAATTGGGAGTTTAGTACTTTTGGCCCCATTTTAGTAAAAAGAAAATAGATGCTAGTGACAATGAAGGGGTTCACCTAGGGGGACAGTCCACAAGCAACAGAGATGGGCTTTCAACCCAGACACTTACACCTAAATCCTGTGCTTTCAGTTACTGTGTTTTTAAATGCTCTGCAAATCTCTAATTGTCTACTTGGGAAATTAATCGGAAGCAAATGGTTTGGATAGTAGAAACACATGCATTTGGTGTTCATGTCAGCTACAGTGCTACACTAAGCCCAAGGCAAAAAAAAAAACAAAAACAAAAAAACAAAAAACAAAAAAAAAAAAACAAAAACACACACAAACAAAACAAAAAAACTAAGCAAACAAACAAAAAACAACAGTAACTTTGATCCTGACTTTATTTATAAGTCAATACATTTTCATTGGCTTGCATTATTTGAGTTTTAAAAACACTACATAAAATATTATCTTGAATATGAACTTTTTGAGATTCCTCCTAAAATGTTGCACTTCACATAAGTGGCTTACTCTCTTCCCCTGATCCTGGCTCTGCTCACTACAGGGCCTGATGCATAGCACACTCAGAAAATATCTGTTCCTATGTTATATTTTATGTGTATGTTGGTATTTTGTAGCAGACCTTAAACTCCTTAAAGACAATTACTATAATAGATCCCCATATAATCCTGATAACCTTCACAGTTCAAATTTCCAAAGAACGCTTTGAATAAAAAAACAGTCCTCTTTCTCTCTCAATTTGCAGTGGTGTGAAGGCATGGGGTTTGAATAAGAATGGCCCCATAGGCTCATATATTTGACTACTTGGTCCCCAGTTGATAAAACTTGAAAAGATTGGGAAGTACAGTGTATTGGAGGAAGTATGTCAAAGTGATGGGTTTTGTGAATTTAGAAGTCCTTACATTCCCAACTATCTCTCTGTCTCAAGATGTGAGCTCTTAGCTACTGCTCCAGTGCCCATTTTGCCTGCCTGCTGCCATGTTCCCCACCACGATGGCCAGGGACTCTAACCCTCTGAAACTGTTAGCTTCAAATAAACTACGTATTTTATAAGTTGCTTTGGTCATGGTTTCTTATTACAGCAAAAGTAAATTAACAAGAGAGAAGGTAACCTTTACAATGAAAAGCTGATGATGTAACTAGAGTTTCCATTTTCTACCAGATCCCATATCAAGTCGTCTAAGACCAGTAAACCAGAGTAAAATTTAAAGGTCAACTTCATCTCCCCTAAATCCTGCCACAAAGTTTCTCTTCATTTCCAATCTTGAAGAACTATTTTTAGTTTTTCTCAAGGATGCGTTATAGGATTAAGGTCATAACTAACACTTACAAACGACAAGACTCCAGCTGCTAGTGAGTCATGATACTGTGTATGACTGCAAAATATAGGCCAAGGAGTCAATTCAAACTTTTGAAAGATCATCTATCTGTGTATCCTTTGTGTTACCATAGCTTCTAGGCCAACTAGAGAGACAAGTCTAGGCTTGTCTACCAGCTGACAATCCAGAAAGTCTCAGTTCATTCTAGCTCTGCAATTTTAAGAAGGCGTAGACTATTTCCATATGTCAATGGGGAAATTGGGCTGAAAATACCTCAGTCAAGGGATAGTTAAAAGATTTCAAAGTGCTAGGTCTGGCACACAAGCACTTGATAATTTTTAATACTAATTTTCTTTTAATCTGTTTTTAAATTTAAATAGAGTTATATCACTTTCTCCCTCCTTCTCTGAACAGTCATTAGTTGCCTGTAGTTTTTCGTGTAGGCACAGGATGCCACAAAGTTCCTCTCTTAAGATGTAAATGGATATTAGCGTGTTAAATACATTAATATAAACATGTTAATTGATTTTGCAAGTGTTCCAGTTTTTAGGCTCCTATTTCTAGGAGAGGCTCTTTCACAGTGGGTTTCCCCATCTTCTGGCTCTTACAGTCTTTCTGCTTCCTGTCTCCCTTCCACAGTGCTTTCTAAGCCACAGATAGAAGAGCTGTGATGTAGACTTATCCATTAGGTCTAAGCTCCCCACTAACAGGTGATCTCTACAGTATACCCTGTGGTAGTCTCCATCTGCTATAGAGAGAGGCTTTTGTTGATTTGTACACAAAAGATTGATGAAGAATAACTGAGGATTCAGTTAATATACATATGCAGTGTACACATGAATGCACTATGAGGAACTCATCTTGAGGAAGCTTAGTCATTGTGCCAACACCTAATATACACTTGCATAATACTGTGTGCCAGTTCAGCCACCTAACCTGCCTTCTTAAGTTCAGGAAAGATGTGTTAAACACATGTTATGTGAGGCTGATCCAGCAAAACTTAGCACATGTCTTTCTGAAAAACTTTTTATAAGCATAAATATACTCTCTAAAAGTACATTAAAATGTATAATTCAGTAAAAACATAATAATGTAATCACTCATTATTGTATTCTAGTGCTGTACTTTATGCAACTGGCTGTCAAGTGAGTTTGTTTACATCAACATTATCACGTACATATGAGGAATACATTATAAAAACGCTATGGAAGGAAATGACAGAGATTTCTTAACCCATTATAATCTCTTGGGTCCACTGTATACCCCCACTGTCTTGTGGCGTGTGATTCTGTATTGAGAACCACCTTATTCCAAGCATGGAGTCAGGCTTTGGGGAACAGGCTGGATCAGTAGTTGTTACATTGAGCTCTGTCCATTGAACATAGTCTGTCCAAGACACTTGTGGAAGTTTGAATGAGAAATGTCACCCACAGGCTCATGTACTTGACCACATGGACCCAGGAAAGTGACACCATTTTGAAGAGTTCTGGAGTCTTTAGGAGATGGAGTTTTGCTGAAGGCAGCATGTCGCTGAAGCTAGTCGGAGGTTTTAGAGACTGGTTCTTTCTGTTTGCCCTTTCAGTTTCCTGTATGCAGATGAAGTGTGGTCTCCATGTTTTTGCTATTATTTGTTTGTTTGGTTGGTTTTGTGTTTTCATTGTGTTTAGTTTATGGAGATATTGATGGTTTATTAAATGCAACACCCCAATACTGACTATGGCCAGGGACCCAATGAACTCTGGAACCAAACTGTGAAATTGGTTTCTAAGGCAGACTTTTTATAAGAAAAACTGTAACCAAGTAACAACTAAGTAACAGAACCATAACCAGGTAACAACCAACAAAAATGCAACCAAGTAATAACCAGGTAACAGAATCACAACCAGGTAACAACTAGGTATCCAGGTGTAGGTCGCAACATTACATCATTTTGACTAGCTAGACAAAGCCTTTCTAACCTACCTTTAATTGGATTGGTTCTATAATTAGAGAAATTTACAGAGTATCCAGGTAACAATGAATGTAAAGTTTGAGACAAGAAAACATAAAGATATAATCATTGAAGGCAGGGCCTGAAATTTTAAACCTAATATCACCTTATAATCAAGATAGAGACTAAAAAAAAAAAAGGTTGACTGGCCAGCTAGCCTCTCACTCTAGTTATAATGCAGATCCCACCATAAAGGATTGTTATTACCTCCAGAATTGTGAGGTGAAGTCAGCCCATTTCCCTCTAAGTTGCTTCTGTCATTGTATTCTACCCCAGGAACAGAAAAGTAACTAACACAGCACTCTACTAACCGTTTCAAAGAACAAAGAGAAACAAAGCATAGTCCAACCTCAAAATTGTACTGTGCTTACTGTAGCAATATTTAATTTAAAGTAAAAAGGAACGGAAACCAATAATTAAAGCTAGAATTGATAAATGGATATGAGTTTGTTAAGGAAGCATGAGAACATGCAACATTATTGCAAATTTGGTATATGAAGGTCCAGAGGGAAATTTTTGCATGTTTCCTCAGTTACATAAAACAAATACTTTTTTCAGGAAAATGTAGCAGGGGCAGTAATTGCTTTAGACTGAGAAGTTGTAGATTTGCTCACAGTCTACAGAAGTAATGCTGTCTTGGTGAATTTCTTCCATTTTCTACTTGTGCAATTGGGTTGTTCAGAGGCCGAAGGAGGAAATCTTTGGTAGTTTGGAATGATACCTAACAGAACGAGACTCACTTGCAATTCATGGGAGGACATACCTATGAAAATGTTATAATCTGTGTAGCCTCACCTCAGCTTATCTGTGTAAGTCTTAGCCTTAAACACTACACAATGTTCATGCATTTGGACACAATGGCTTTATGGAGTAATCAAGTGAAAATAGGATCATTAGATTGGGTCCCAATACAATATTACTATGTTGTTGTAGTGTAGGAGATGTGAACATAGACACATACACACACATGGTGGAGGGAGTGAGGGAAGGAGGCAACACTCATGTACACATCAAGGGAGGAGGTCTCAATATAAACTAATCCCACTGACATTTTACTCTTATATTTCTTGACTTGAGAAGAGGAAATTAATTTTCTTCTTAGAAATTTTTAAGACAGAGTCTCATGTAGCACAGGTAGGCCTTGGATTTATTATACAGCTTAAGATGCCCTTCTATATAGTCCCTTCTATATGTTCATTGTGTGTATAATATATATGTGTGTGTGTGTGTTCTATAATACTATACATTCTTTCTATACACTGTATAATACTATAATATAATTAGAATGGTGTGCAGGCTTTGGTTTAGCTAGTCCAACAATGGCTGTCTACCAATAGAAGGTCCAAGAGTCTAGTAGTTGTTCAATCCATGAGGCCGGATATCTCAGTGGGTTTGCAGTATACACTAGAATCCTAAGGAAGTAGGCAATGATTCAAGTGAATGTACTTGGTAACCAGGCAAGAGCAAGCAAGAATTGGGGAAAGAGTGAGGGAGAGGGAGAGGAAGGGAGAGCGGGGGGTGAGATGAGATGGGGAGAGAGAGAGAGAGAGAGAGAGAGAGAGAGAGAGAGAGAGAGCAAGCTTCCTTCTTCCACATCCTTTATCTAGGTTGCCATCAGATAGTGTGGCCCAAATTAAAGGTAGATCTTCTCACATCCAAATGTCTGGATTAAAGGTGTATTGTCACACCTTAAAGACCTAGATTAGAAGTGAGTCCTTCCACTTCAAATGATTTAATTAAGTAAAAATTCCCTCATAGGTGTACCTAGCCATTTGGGTTTTAGTTAATACCAGATGTAGTCAAGTTGACAACAAAGAAGAGCCACTACAGATATGGAAAGTTCTCTTCATTTATAATGCTTCCACAACTGGCCTACCACAATGCTCACCATTTCACCACTAGACTTTTAGCCTGTGTTTTATAATACATATAATCTAATAATCTATAATAAATCCAGAGACCTAAACATCAGACTGAGTCTGTTAGTCACTGTAGAATATGTTTTTAAGGCAAACCATGCAATTCAGAAAGAACAGATGAACGAGCATGTACACCTAGTGCTTTTATAATATACACAGTAAAGTTCACAGTCAGTAAAGGTCAACAAGTTCTTCTTGAATGATAAATACAATAGAAGACAAACCAAGGGGAAATGTGAAAGTTCATGAAGTTTGAAAGGCTAAGAAGCATTGCTGCGATAGAAGTCAGATCTAAGTCGGAAATTTGCCCTGTGGGATTTACAGTCAGGACCCTGGACAGCTGCCTTCCTTCGTGGTCCTCCAACAATAGAGAATCAATGTTGCTTCAGCAACAAAGGGGGCATTCTGGTTAGAAAAATGCATTCTGATTAATAGCTAGTCTAAATATATCCTATATGGTTCACTAATTTTCAAATATTCAAGTAAGACAAAATGAGCTTCTCAAAATTATTTGTAGTATAAAATACAATCCTTTTATGATGATTCAGTAGCCCTTGAGGTCACCTTATATCCTAAGATCACACTATGAGAACTGTAAAGGGACATAGGAGGAAATTAACATATGCTGGCAATCACTTCCTGCAGGAAGCCATTGTGTGATCTCTATGTATCATCTCAGTAATATCTCAGAGACATCAATGAGGTGGCCATCCCTATTTTATAATAACACTGAACTTCAGAGACAGAAAAGACAAAGCCATAAGTTCAATAAAACATGACACTGAATTAAGACTTGCCTAGACGTTTATATTTTACTAACCATACTATTGGCAGTGGTTAAACAAACAACTGTAATAATTTGTTCTCATGGAGAAATCTAAAAATAAGCTACAGAGTGATGGTAGGACATCATTACACTTTGGAGAAGATATTGTCCAATGTTGCTTATGTCTTCATGTTTCCTCATACGTAATGATGGCTTCATTCGCAAAGTCACATATGGATACCTGAGTTTCCTGCATGCGTCCTTTTTTTTTTACATATTGAATCATTACTTCCCAATATAGAAGCCAGAATCATTTTTTCCATACTCTGGAAACTAAGTTAGACAATTGATAAAAGTCTGTCAATGAGACTCACCAACTTATAGCTTCTATTCCAATGGGAATAGGCAAAGAATGGAAGCCACTTTCTGATCAACATAAGAGAGAAACCCTCAAGCCCCAGAGACCACTGGGACAGCATCCACAAGTACCATCACATGCATGTTCTGTGGTACTGAATTTAATTGCCATGTCCAGCAATTATGACAGCAAAGCACAGTTTCTACCTTATGGGAGAAACTATATCACTTGAATATTTATTTTTAAGGAGCACAGCCTCCAACTTGGCCTCTTCCACTGGAGAAGACAAACTTCAAATAAATTCGCTTTTCACCAAAAGCAATTAGACACTTACATTCTTTCCAAAAAGATATCAGAAAGGATAATTATTTTCAATGTGAAGAAGGTAAATTTTGATCCAAATAAATTTGTAATTTAATATACAACAAAACAAAACATATTTCTTTTGTTTTCTATGTGTGTTTATGTGTATGTACACACATGTGTGAATAGAGGTGAACCCAGAGGCTGAGGGGTCAGATCTTCTAGAAGTGTCAATACAGGCAATTGTGAGATGCCCAACACTGGTCCTGGGAATCCAAGTCAGCTCTTGCATCAGTGTATCATGCATTCTTAACCGATGAGCCACCTCCCTAGGCATGGACAAATAACAGCAAATTTGAGTTAAAAGATTACAACTAAGACACTATCTAAAATGCTCCAATAGGAGCTAGAGGATGTACATGATGATGGATCCTGGGTTGTCTGATTAGAACACAAAGTTTGGATCTAAGTGAAATTCATTATTTGTTCATAGCCCATTTATAAGATTTGATGTGCTGTCAGAGATTCAAGTAGATCATCACACAGAGTTGGAGAAGACCATGGCTCATACCAAATGAGGCATACATGCCACAGCTGTGGTGGTTGATAGTGAATAGAGAGCTAAAATGGCCCAAGCAAGTACACATACAAGCATGGGTAGCTTTTATAAGGCTGCAAACCCAATGATTTTGTGGCATGATATGGAAAGCATAGGGGATGTTGTGTTTTATATTCCAGTGGATGAATAGTCTACTAGCAAGACTGCACCACAGTCCTTAAAGAACTCAATGGTGACAGTATTATATAGACCAGTAGTAGGAGGGAGTACTGTATAGACTGGGTTGTCTAACAGCAGGGAGATGACCAATAATAAGTTCAGGTGGTACTGATTAACCATCAGCATTAAAGCACAATTATATTACTGCTATTGCAGTCATAGTGGCAGAGGTAGGTGGCAAACAGAGACAGTTAGAAGCTATTCAGAGAACACGAAATACCCACAGAACAAGAAAGACAGAAACCAACAAATGTATTGCTTAGACTAGAGGACAAGCAAGCTGTAGCCCCAAAGCTAAATCCAGCCTTCCACTTGTTTTTGTACAGTTCACAGCACAAGACTTTCTTTTGTATTTGAAAGGCAATTGTGAACAAATAGGGTTCTATTGGCACACAGCCATGCTTATTCATTTTCACATTACTTATGCTTGTTGCTGTGCTACAGGGGAAGAACCGAGTAGTTATGACAAAAACCCAATTTCCCATAAAGCCTACCATGTTTTTTCTGGCCTGTCATCAAGAAACTTTCCCACTACACAATCACATGACTGTCGAAGAGCTTCAGGAGATTGATTTTTTTTTAATAACAACTAAACGATCTCTTGCATGGTTTTAAAACCCAAATCAGCTTTCAAAGAGTGTCCACTGCTGAACACCAGAGTCTTAGGAGGATGGACCCAGCAGCATGACAATAGGTAGGTTCAGTCCTTCTCCAAGAAGACAGAAGTCCAAAATATAGAGAAAGATGCAAAAATGGAAATAGTCACCCTTTTTTTTAGAACTATGGGCCACAGAGTCTGTTATCAGGGAAGCTGAATTGTTGCCACATCCCCTCCTTTTAGAGGTCAGAGTGTAGGGGTAGTCTAGATTATAAGAAGCATATTGGTCCATATTTCCTCCCACGAGATCTTCTTGGTCTGTGAATCCAATTGGCAGATAATTTTCTAATCTCTGGCTTTATAACAGCTATACTTAGTAGTTGGAAGAAATCCCACATTAATTCCTTGTGATAAAAGCTGTCACAATGGGGAAAAAGCCACCAAAAATATTCTGACCTGGAAAAGATAGTAAATCAAAAATACCATGTCATTCCATGGTAGAATGGGCTTTAAAAATTATCACTGACTTAGAAAATTGTCCATTTCCCTTAGATTTTCAAATTTTGTGGCATGTATGCCTTCGAAGTAGGATCTTATGATTCTTTGTATTTCTTCAGTGTCTGTTGTCATGTCTCCCTTTACATTTCTGATTTTGTTGATTTGGATACTGTCTCTCTGCCTTTTGGTTAGTTTGGCTAATGGTTTGTCTATATTGTTGATTTTCTCAAAGAAACAGCTCTTGGTTTTTTTGATTCTTTGGACTGTTTTCTTAGTTTCTAATTTGTTAATTTCAGCCCTGGGTTTGATTATTTCCAGATGTCTACTCAGAGGAAGGATAGCAGGCTACCAAGAAGAGACTTGATACCCTATGAACATATACAGGGGGAGGAAGTTTCCTCAGTCACAGTCATAGGGGAGGGGAGTAAGGGGAAAATGGGAGGGAGGGAGGAATGGGAGGATACAGGGAGGGGATAACCATTGAGATGTAATATGAATAAATTAATAAAATAAATTTTTAAAAAATTATCACAGACTTTAATATATCAAACTTACAAAGATACTGTACAGATAATTTCTATCATTTGATTAACAAACTCAAGTTCGATGCTTCTCCCCTGATAAGACCTTTACTGTCCAAGCACAAAGATCCATGATCAGTTTCCTAGAACCCACATGAAAAGGACAGGCACTTACACTCCTGGTGCTGAGGATATAAATAGAAGAGGATCTATTTGCCTTGCTGATCAGCTCATCTAGATGAGTCAGTGACCTTGAGATTTACTGAGAGACCCTGTCTCAAAAAAATAAGGTGAAAAGTGATTGAGTGAGATGTCTGAGTTCAACCTCTAGTTTCCAAGTACATGCTTAATAGTTAATACACAGTCATTAGCCACAACTGCAAGTGCTCTGTCAAAATTAGTAACAGGGTAGGGAAGTCTAAGACCCTGAGTACATGTCTTAGAGACAGAAGTCTAGAAAATGTGTTCTACCTAACCCCAGTATGGTATTGGTACAAAAACAGGCACGAGGAACTAAACAATTTGACTGATAAATAAATCCCCAAAACTACAGCCATGTGATTCTCAAGAAAGGTGTCAGGGACAGGAGATAAGCTAGCTCTTTATCAAACCCATACAAAGAAGGGCCAACTGGCTCACACTGCACAAAATAATCAATAATAATGTGTTAAAATATTAATGGAAGACCAACATTTTAAAATTATAAGAGAAATATAGAGAAAATGCTTTAAAATATAGTCATAGGCAAATATGCAGTACATAATGCTACAATCTGGATGTCTTAGGGACTGATCTAATAAGGGTGATGAAGAATGAAGAAATAACAAGCATACAAACAGGAACTGGGATTCAGTGGGACACATGCTATGATAGTGATGTGCCGACAGCATCCCAGTGACTCGGTGCATGAATGGGGAGGGGGGGGATTAGTATCAATAGGAGGTCTCTTCAGTAGAGAAGTCTCAGGTTCAGTCATCTTGAAGGAGGATGCTCTGGTTGATAGTTTCTGCACACACTGGTTTTAGCTTAAGCTCATCTGTTTCACAACATCTCTATTCAGATCAGGAGAAGTATTTGTCCCTCTGCTGAGCCTGACCTGGGGAAGATATTACCACTCCTATGGGTCTGAGGCCTCAGAGTCCTTGACATGCCCATACTAATGTCAGTAATACATATTCACTCAAAATTTCATCGGTCCCCATAGAATAAAACTTCAGTAGCTCAGAAAGCAATAGCAAAAACTTGAAAACTGATTCAATGAAATTTAAAAGATCTGTACAGCAAGGAAAACAACTAACAGACAGAAGAGACAAACTATAGAAAAATGTTTGCTGTATCTTTGTTGGACATGAAATTACATATCTAAAATAAGAACTCAGAAAAATGAAAACATTGCCCAAGGTAAATACCTAGTCAAAAACTGGCAATGGAGATGAACAGATACTTTTTAAAAGAAGAAATACAAGTGACCAGTAAATACATTAAAACGTCCAACATCTATAAATACTGCGGAAATGCAAATCAAAACTACATCATGATTTCATCTCATAATAGTCAAAATGGCTACCATCAAGAAAGCAATAAATAAATAAAAGGAGCATCTATTCATTATATGGGAGAATTTAAATTAGACCAGTTATTATGGAAATCATTTTTGAGGCTCTTCAACAAAATAAAAACATGATGCAATCAGTTACTGTCCTCATCACTGAGGTCAAATATTTGAAGGCAACTTAAGACACTGTGATGGTTAATCTCCTGGATGTGATTTGGCCTTAGAATCACTGTGGTGACAAACCTTTCGGGAATGGTTTAGCTAAAGCAGAAAGGCCAGTACTGACTATGGAAGTATCATTCCACAATCTGAGGTACCTAGACTGAAGAAAGGGAGAAAATAATTACAGCATGGGGACCTCTTCTTTCCCAACTGTGAAAATAACATAGGCAGCCACTTCATGACCTTACCATGATGCCTTCCTCGCACGATGAATTTTATTCTTCCTTAAAATATGAGGCAAAGCAAACCCTTCTGCCCTTGCATTTTTCCTCTTAAGTATCTTGGCACAGTGATAAGAAAAAAATAACTAATACATAAAATTGGTGTTAAGCAGTAGAGTTTTGCTCTGATAAGCCTGACCATGTGGTTCATAGGCCTTGTCATGTATTTGTAGGAGTGTAGAAGCCTCCAGAATTGTGTGCTAGATAAACCGTAGGCTACTACAAGCTGAATTACATGAGCCCATTCTTGTGGGAGTTAGAACATCAGAATGCTGACAGACATGTAGAAAGCAGAGGCTCGGCACGTGAAGCGTCAAAGAGGAAAACTCAAAGGGAACTCAGCAAAGGACCACTCATTCCACACTCTGGCCAAGACTCTGGCTGCTTTCAGGCTATGTCCTGAGAACTTGAGTGCAGGTAAAATGAAAAGTCATGGACTAATTTTTTTGTTTGCAAAGGAAATTGCAAGACCATAGAGTACTCAGCCTACACTATAATTACTATTCATTACAGTTATTCAGACCTGCTGTAAGAGAGATTATAAAGACACATATATACACACATGTCGTTGTAGGCAAATAGGGCACAAAGCATCTATGATCATTAAAGAAATTAGTGGCATTAAAACGGAGGCATTACATTCTTTTCTGGGACAACCAGACAAAACCACTCCTTAAAGGATCCAACTTCTCAAAACACAAACAATAAATGCTGAATGAAGGGTGAAGCTAAAGAAGTCCCCTGATCACACTAGCCCAAGGGGCATGTCCCATGAAAGTCTTCACTTACCAGGAAAGTGGGACAGAGGGGAGGACATCCTATTGGGTCTCGATGTGAGAGAAGCATGGGGAAATAGAAGGATCCAGAGGGTCCTAGAGACCTACAAGAATAACATTATGATGGGCAGATCTGGGCCCAGGGGTCCTGATCAAACTATGGTACCAGCCAAGGACAATATGTGCAGTAAACTTCGAACCCCTAACCAGATCTAGCCAATGGACAGAACATTTTCCACAGTTGAGTGGAGAGTGGGGTCTGACTTTCACACGAACTCTGGTGCCCCATATTTGACCACGTTCCCTGGATGGGGAGACCTGGTGGCACTCAGACAAAGGATAGTAGCCTACCAAGAAGAGACTTGATATCCTATGAGCATATACAGGGGCAGGAGGACCCACCCCCTCAGTCACATTTGTAGGGGAGGGGAGTACGGGGAAAATGAGAGGGAGGGAGGAGTGGGAGGATACAAGGGATGGGATAACAATTTAGATGTAATATGAATAAATTAATAAAATATATTTTAAAAATAAAATTCAGGTATGTTATGTAAAAAAAAGTCCCCTGATCAAAAATGGTGTCCAGGAAAGTATTTTCTCAGATGTATAAACAAATGAACACAGAAGCCACTGCATGTTGGGTCCAGAAGGGATGAGCCATATTTTGAGCTCTAAACAGGACTCTTAACATGGAATTTAGTTGGTATGGGAAGGACAGAGTGTCAAACTATGATTCTTGGATACAAAAGTAAGGATGGAGCAGGCAGAAAACAATAAAAGTGGTGTGAATATGACAAAGGTATCATGTGTGTGTGTGTGTGTGTGTGTGTGTGTGTGTGTGTACATATATATGTGAAAATATCACAATGAAACCAAAATTTTTTTAAAAATTGGTTTTCATTTTTAAATTATGTATTTGTGTGTGTGTTCACCTGTGAGTGCATGTATCCAGAGTCCAGAAGAAGGTGTTAGATCCTCTAAAGCTGGAGTTGCAGGAAGTTGAAACCCACCTAAAGTGGATACCAAATTTTGGTCCTATGTGTATGTGCTCTTAAATGTTTAGCCATGTCTCCAGTCCAGAAACCACTTTTGCAAATGATATAAAATTAAAAATGAAGAGAGATATAGAAAAAGAAAGTGAAGGGTAGGGAAAGGGGGCAACAGATTGGAAGTGAAAGAAAAGAAGAGAGAATAAGAAATGAAATTATTTGCTGAGAAGCTACCCATAGAGTGTTCATTTTGAATTCACTGTGAATCCAGATGTAGACTATGCAGTTTTCTAGACATTTCCTAGAAGTTTCTAACTAAGGATAAGCTTATTAGAAATTACAACATCAACATAGCATTCCAGCAACTAGAAACATGGGAAACTCAGAAAAATCAAGAGCATATGTTCTTTTTCCTAGAGTGATCTTCCAGCCTCTTTATTGGCAGATGATAACTTAAAGTTGAGTAGAAAAGAAGAAAATTGTTTAATGTCTTATACAAAGTATAAGCTCTGAATCATGTGCAAGGCCTTAGTAAATCAGGCATAATTCACCTCTTTAAATACTAAATTTCTACATATATCCTCCCATGTATATGTGAATATCCATGCTATGAAGTGTATTTTTATCTTTCAAGACAGAGCTATCCCTTGTGTAAATGAAGAGATTCTGGCTTTTCCCTTTAAATCACAGTGCACAAAGTCCTGCAGTGTTATCTCCGACTGTCTTTTGTGAAGAGACACCATTGATGGATTATGACAAAATAAACTAATCCAAGCCAGATTAAAAGTATTAAAAGTATAAAAGGACAGATTTATTTGGGAACTGAGACCCCTGGGCAAGTTCAGCAGCCTCAGGGGACTAGACCAGAGGAAGTCAGGGATGGGGATGGTGGCAGGAAGGGTTAAAGATTGTAGACAAAGGAAGATGATGTGTCTGCCACCTGTTGAATTTGGGGAGCTGGTGGCTCCAGGTGAGAGAGTTGGGGGCAGTTGTCAGGAATGCCAGGAATGTGGAGGCTTTTCTTCAAGGAAGCAGGGCTGGGGAAAGGAGTGAGATCTATCAGAACATGGGGAGAGGGGAGGGATATGCCAACCAAACAACCATGACCAAGGCAGCTTATAAACAGAAGCATTTAATTGGGGGCTTGCTTACAGTTTCCAAGGATGAGTACATGACCAGCACTGTGGGAAGCATGGTATCAGGTATGGTGCTATATCTGTAGCTGAGATCTTACCTCTGATTCACAGCAGAAGGCAGAGAGAGAGGCAAAGCCATGCATTTGTCATGAGCTTTTTAAGCCCCAAAGACCATCCCCAGGGACATGCTTCTTTGAACGATAGCCACATCTCCCAGTCTTTCCAAAACAGTCCTACCAGCTGACGACTAAGCATTCAAACACGTGGGCCTATGAGGGGTGTGCTCATTCAGACAACCACAGTGACTGTTTTACTTCTTCCTTAAATTAGGACTTCTACTAAATATTCAGTTGCCTAAAATCTTAAAGACTTCTATATACAATAGTAATGGGGGAAAAGAAAAGGAAGCGTTAGCATATTCAAATAAATGCATGCAGATGACAAGCAAAGAAAAATATGTAAATAGTCCTCAAGTCTTTAAGTAAGCACAAGGCTAAAGTTGACTTCCATGATAACCTTTTTCTATGCTTTTAATGTTTCCCTGGCTTTCAGCCACTGACTTTTACCAGGTAGATGGAGAAAATCCTCATTGTATTATTTTGTAGTCCTGCCTTTCTTTGTTTCATAAGGGTTTACATTACCTTTATCAAGGAGATTTGGCACAGCAAGAGACAGCCTCCAAAAATACACAAGCATGCTCCTCTTCAACCTCACTGCACCATTTTTTTTCTGATGATAAGATCAGCCACTACAACCCATAGGGTACCCTTCTTTCTTGCCATTGGTACAGAGGTATAAGGTTCCTCAAATACAGATGGCTGCTTCTCTTTCCATTCAACAAAACTATTGTTGCATCCCCTCATGGCCCCAGGGCCCCTAAAACAGCAGAGCATTAACAGTACCAGAGTGGGAAGAAATAATGTTGCAAGTGGGTGCTTAGGTATGAAAGTCATTCATCCCTAGGCCTGCCTGTAAGTTCACCAATGTAGCTACATATTCTGGATATGAGAAGTGTGGGGCTCTTCTGGAAAGGTTGAAGTCTGGTGCTACCACATAGCTCTGAGCTTGGTAAATAGTGACAAACTTCCTTTCTCAGTGGGGTCTCCTCTCTATCTGAACCCTAGAAACTCTAAGGAGCATCACACACCCAGCAGGGAGACTATAAACCCAGCCCTTTCCTGGTAAGAAACCTGTTTAGCAAGCACCTGAGCATCCTTGGAGATACCTACCCTATGTTAATAAGGTATCTTCGTGTCTTGGCTTTCAACCAATGACCTTTGACTTTTCCTGGAGATCTTACCCACCTAGAGGATGATTAGGTACTACATTCCCCCTCTTACAATAGGGCTGTGTTTTTTTGTTTGTTTGTTTGTTTTTTGTTTTGTTTTGTTTTTTTTTTTTACATGTAAATTAAATATCCTGGCACTCCTATTGCCAGTGAATCAGAAACATTCACCCTGGAAAATCCTCCCCACTGCCCAAGGTTTATAATCCTGGATTCAAGAGCGAAGGTTGGTTTGCTCTCTCATTACATTCCACCACCAGAACCATACGAGACTCATTTATTCAGAGTAAAGAATCACCAATGGATGCCTGGGGCTTGACTGCCAGTAATCAGGCAGCAATGGCAGAGCCACCTTAGCAACTGCTAAAGCCCACTACCAAGTACCCACCAGGCATGCATCTCATGGCATCTACCTTCTGGTCAGTTTCAGGGGTCCACCTGCATCTTTTGTCATGATTAGAACAGCAGCTTAAACAATGGACTGTAACCCTTTGTATGATCAGAGACTGGGAGCCTTGCCTAGTGCATGGGCCTCACCCTGAGCTGTCTAAAGATCGGTCCGGTGAACACAGAACCACAGGTCGATGAATGACAGGAAAGCAACACTTTATAATGAAACGTGCTACTCCATCTAAGCCAGAATCTCATCTTTCATAGGATGATCTTCTAATTGCTGCTATACCTATGTCTTCAGTATGTCATCTCATCTTTCTGTTAGATCAATCATTGCCGGATGACAAAGTGTGTGCCGGCATTAATTTATCCTATAGTTATTTCCTTGCTTCCGTTGTGGTAAAGTGAAATTCTTTATTAGAAGAAATGCTGTGCGGGATGTCATAACAGTGAGCAAGACACTCTATGTCTGTGGACTCTAGTTACATTAGAGGCATTAGGGGAAGGAAAAGTACATCCATATCCGGAACATATGTCTGCTTTAATAAGGACTCATCTTTGATTCCCCTATGATGGAAGAGGCCCAATAATCAACCTGCTGCTTAATACCTACCTGGCCCTCCACAGAATGGTCCCTATTAGGCCTCATCACTGATGACTACTAAAGCCGAATTAGTCACTTAATGTTTTCCAAACCAGCTTTGCCAAGAGACCATCTCCATCTACACCACTGAGTCCATGTATAAATTATATTCCTGCCACTCTGCTCATGGGCCCATTGAATAATCACCTCGGAGGCTGAAGACACACTCTATCTAACATCTCAAGAGCATACGGTTTTTTATTTCCTTTTCTTGAAAGTGGATTTTTTTTCTTACATGATATATCCAGATTACAGTTTTTCCTTTCTCTACTCCTTTCAGTTCCTTCCCACTTCCCTCCCAACAATACACACTCCCTTTCTGTCTCTCATTTGAAAAACAAACAAGTCTCTTATAAATCTCAGAAATGTGCCTGGCTATCTGACCAAAAACCAAACTGGGTTCTAAGAGGATAATAACACAATAATATAATATGATATGATATATACGATTGCTATAACAGAAACTCACATAGTAGAATTGGACAAAACAAACAAGCAAAGTGAAAAGAGCCCAAGAGAAGGCACAAGAATCAGAGAGCTACTTAATTCATATACTCAGGAATCTCATTAAAAACACTAAGTTGGAAGTCACAATACATCCAGAGAGGTCGTGGTACAGACTTTTCAGGCCCTATGTATACTGTCTCAGTCTCTGTGAGTTTATGTGTATGTGATCATTTTGATTTATAGGGCCTGGTCATCTTCATATCCTCCATTTACTCTGGCTTTTACATTCTTTCAGCCTCCTCTCCCTTTGTCTCTGAAGGGAGAGATTTGATGGAGACATCGCATTTAGGGCTGAATGTTTCTAGGCATCTCACTCTCTGAATAACGTCTGGCTGTGAGTCTTTGTATTTATTCCCATCGGATGCAGAAGGAAGCTTCTCTGGTAGTGGCTGAGCAAAACACTGATCAGCTTCCCTGTCTAGAGTGGCCTGTGAGTGTCCAGGGGTTCAAATGCAAGCTTCTTGTATGCATATTTGATTCTTAGAACTTCATTGTTATAGATGCACTTTGAGGAACACAGAGAAGAGGCGCAAATCTTTTGAAAGTCTGTATTCAATCTGAGAGTTATTCACATCCTCATAACCAATCTTACCACTCTTCTAACTATAGTCCTTCAGAGACTGATCATCCAGCTGAACACTTCCCAGATGCCTGTTAATTGGTATCGAACCGTATTTATAATCTATCTCTCATTGAAGACAAAGTAGAAAATCAATTGACATTCCAACCAGCAGTCTTTAAATACTGTCCCCCAGGGTCACCTTTCTGAGACTCTGTAGCACTGTAACTGTCTTATTTTCTAATGAGATACAGAAAGGGAAAGAATATGGAGAGGAACTGGAGGAAGGAGGCGGGGTGGGGGGGAACAGTAATTGGGATATATTATATGTAAAAAGAATCTCTTTTTAATAAAAGGGGGAAGAGAAGTTATTTTTAAAGGAAATTATAGTAGCTACCAAAACAAGAGGGCATATATTTGCTTTATTTATATAGTAGAAAACAAAAAGAAAAAAAGGAGACTTATTCAATATGGCTACATTGGAAATAGAAACAAAGAGATCCAATGAGCTCATCTTCTGCTGATCAACGAATTTGTGTTGGAAGCTCTATACTGTTTTTTTTTCTAGTGTCTATAAGATTTAAACCAGCATTTCATCTGCAAGACTGACACGTGCAAGTGGTAAGGCTATCTGTTGGCTATCTATCATGCAGTCTGGACCTGAATATTAAAAAAAGAAATGTTTTGCTATTTTTATCTATCCAGCTGTCAATTCATATATATGCATACATACATACAGACAGACAGACAGACAGACAGACATAAGTTTATATAAGTATGTGTTCATATGAATGTGTGATAGGAGAGGCACACATGTGTATCATGAACAACTGGTCAGTTATCTCCCTCAACTATGTGGGTTCTGGGGTTCAAACGCAGGTTGTCAGGCATAGAAATCTGTGCTTTATCTACTGAACCATCTTGTCAGCCTCTGAGGATATTTTTAAGCTCTGTTCCTCAGTTGCAGCTGGTAACCTTACAGGTAGCCTTTTTACATAGAAAGAAGAACAGTCATATATAATGCATACTGATTCCAGAATTTTAAAAAAAAAAAAGTTTAACAATCAATATGTTTCTTTTCCAGGTGAATGGCACATGACAAATTAACCTGACTTTCACCAATGCTACCAGATAGCAGAGCCTCCAAAAATTCCACTGAGGTAGGAGGCTTCTAAATGTTGTGTACTGTATTCCCTATGGTTAGTTCATGTGTTTTGCCAAGCCATGGGCATACATACGACTTCCTAATTATCAGACATAAACAGCAGAGTGTTATCAATGTAGCAGTCCAACATGGTATTGTGAAAACAACCAAGATGACAAAAATTGTTGTAGACTTCATTACGGAAGTGAGATAATAATCCATATATTTCTGAGCTCAATGTGAAGATACACTGTTGGTTTCACATGAAGAAAGCACATCACTTCTGCTGGGTTTTTAAAAAATGTCATCGAGAAAATTACTAAGATCAGTAACGGCATAGAAAATGCCAAGCGTCATGCTGGTTTTGTAGAAGCACTGTAACCTCCACAACTGAAATCAGTGCCTATTTAAATTTATGATGGTTCACAGGTTTTCTCCAAGATTCACCTGACATCTACCTATATAAAACAAGTGGGCCAAATCACAGACATAGAGGAATCTCATCCTTTCCCCTTTCAAATCTCCGATGGTGCTGCCAGTCTTTGTGGCTCTTCTTCAGTTGTGGCACTGCTTAGGTGATAGTGGTGAGGAAGAGGAGGAAGTGTTTTAGGATTGCTCAACCCTTTCTACCCCGGTGGCTCTCACTTAATAAATCAGAATGTCATAAACATATCCTATTCAGTATAACTTCTTAGATTATGCATTCAAGAAGTGTGGAGACAACACGAAGCAAGACTAGGCAGAAATTCTTTCTCCTATGATTGAGATTTAAAATAAGACTGCATCTGTATCTTGATTGCCATCAGCCCCTTACTTAATGTCACTAGTAATTAACATCAACTCAAAATGAGTGTATGTTAGATCCTGGCAAATATTTTATTTCTTTCCATCCACAGTATCATTACTCTAGTTTGGCCATAGGTTCCTTAAAGAAGGCTTATTACAGGGTCCTTCCTCATGAAGATCCACAATTCCCTGTAGTCATGGGTATATAGATCTGTGGATTGGCCTATATGTGGAAATAAGGTTATAACTCACCACATGCCATACTTTCTACTAACCAGACATAAAGGGGAGTTCTTTGTTAGTATGTAGGTTATGCGACTTTAATTAGGCTACCAAACATTGTGGATCTAATGATAAAATAACCATTGCCAAATGTCTCTGTAGGCTACAGAATTCTCACAACCATTTTGCCATGCTGCATTTCACAATGACAAGGTAGTACCACTTTCTTTAAAAATTAAACATTTCCATTGGCCTCCACTGCTCCATTTAAACTTTATCCCCACTGAAACTAAGAAGTATTTCAGATACCCCACGTGCCAGATGAAGACCATAGGAAGAAGAAGCACAGTTGAGCAATGAAGAGAAATCTCTCATGCTCTTTTACCAACAAAAATTTACTAGATATGTATTTAAAAAAATAGAAACATAGACAATGCCGTTCCAATAAGACAAGCAATGTGGTGAAGTGTTGGCTAAAATTCAGAAGCAATAAAGTGGTAAAGAGTAATGCTCATACATTGCTTCAAACTCTTTATCAAAATGGTATGGAAATCTGCCTTCTGTGAGGTCACAAATCAAACATCCCTGATGCATTGGACTTACTTTCCAGCAGTGTTGAGATTTATAATAAAAAAAAAAAATATTTGGTAGTATTCCATTGTGTAAATGTACCACAGTTTCTTTATCCATTCTTCAACTGAGGGACATTTAGGTTCTTGCTATTATGAATAAAGCTGCTATGAACATGGTTGAGTATATGTCCTTATTGTGTGGTGGAACATTTTCTGGGTATATTCCACGGAGTGAAATAGCTGGGTCTTAAGGAAGCTCTATTCCCAGAGCTATTTCTGATATAGCTCCAGATAGATTTCCAAAGCGGTTGTACAAGTTTGCATTCCCACCAGCAATGAAGGAGTGTTCCTCTTTCTCCACATCCTCACCAGCATGTGGTGCCACTTGAGTTTTTGATCTTAGCCATTCTAATGGGTGTAAGATGGAATCTCAGAATCATTTTGATTTCATTTCTCTGATGACTACAGATCTTGAGCATTTCTTTAAGTGTTTCTCAGCCATTAGATATTCCTCTGTTGAGAATTTCCTGTTTAGTTCTGAGCTCCATTTCTCAATTGGGTTATTTGGTTTGGTGGTGTTTAATTTCTTGAGTTCTTTATATATTTTGGATATTAGACTTTTGTCAGATGTAGGGTTAGTGAAGATCTTTTCCCAGTCTGTAGGCTGTCGTTTTGTTCTCTTGACAGTGTCCCCTGCCTTACAGAAGCTTCTCAGCCCCATGAGGTCCCATTTATTAATTGTTAACATTAAGGCCTAGGCTGTTGGTGTTCTGTTCAGGAAGTTGTCTCCTGTGCCAATGTGTTCCAGGCGCTTCCCCACTTTTCTTCTAACTGATTTAGTGTCTCTGGTGTTATGTTAAGGTCTTTAATCCACTTGGACTTGAGTTTTGTGCATGGTGACAAATATGGGTCCAGTTGCATTTTTCTACATGTAAACATCCAGTTAGACCAGCACCATTTGTTGAAGATGCTATCCTTTTTCCATTGAATAGATTTGGCTTCTTTGTCAAAAGTCAAGTGACCATATGTGTGTGGATTCATTTCTGTGTCTTCAATTTGATTCCATTGATCAACCAGCTGCTGTGCCAGTACCATGCTGTTTTAATTACTGTTGCTCTATAGTACACTGTGGTACATTTACACTATAGAATACTATTCAGCTATTAAAAACAAGGGAATCTTGAAATTTGTGGACAAATGGTTGGGACTAGAGATGATCATAATGAGTGAGTTAACCCAGAAGCAGAAAGACTCACATGGTATATGCTCACTTATAATTAGGCACTAGCCCAAAAGGCATATCCCATGAAAGTCTTCACTTACTAGGAAATTGGGATAGATGTGAGGACATCCTACTGAGACTCTGGATAAGAGAAATATAGTAGATGGGGAAATAAAAGGACCCAGAGGATCCTAGAAGCCTACAAGAAGAACATCGTGATGGGTGGATCACGGCCCAGGGGGATCTTCTCAAACTATTGCACTATCCAAGGACAATACAATAGTACACATCAAACCCCTACACTAATCTACCCAATGGACAGGACATTCTCCACAGTTATGTGGAGAGTGGGGACTGACTTTGACATGAACTCTGGTTCTCCATATTTGACCACTTCCCTTTGGTGGGGAGACCTGGTAGCACTCAAAGAAATAATAAGCAGGCTACCAAGATGAGACTTGATAGCCTATGACCATATAGTGGGGGAGGAGGTCCCCTTCGGTCATATACCTAGTGGAGGGGAATAGGGTGAAAGTGGGAGGGAGGGAGGGAGGGAGAGGAGGATAAAAGTGATGGGATAACAATTGAGTTGTAATCTGAATAAATTATTAGTTTTTTTTAAAAAAAAAGAACAAAAAATTTGGATGTCAAAGATACTGCACAGGGTTATGAAACACCCCAATGAGGACTTACATTGTCAACATGACAGCTAGAGAGAAAGGACATGCCATTTGCAGCAGAGAAGTATGTAACCCCGTGAAAGCTCCTGTTGTGCTATTGGAACACATTACAGATAGATAATGGAACTCTAGAACATCTAGAGTCCACTATTTAGTTAGCTTCTCTATTGCTATGATAAAACACTGGCCAACATCAACTTGGGGAGTGAAGAGTTTATATGGAAGTTATACATCTATAATACAGTCCACCAATAAAGGAAGTCAAAGCAGATATTTAAAACAGGAACTGGAGGCAGAAGTTAAAGTAATAGCCATGAAAAGGTACTGCTTACTTGATTGCTTCCCATGGCTTGTTTAACCTGCATTCTTTTTTTTTCCCCTTTTTAAAAAATTAATTCATTCATATTACATCTCAATAGTTATCCCATCCCTTGTATCCTCCCTCCTACTTTCCCCTTACTCCCCTCCCCTATGACTGTGACTGAGGGAGACCTCCTCTCCCTCTATATAATCATAGGGTATCAAGTCTCTTCTTCGTAGCCTGCTATCCTTCATCTGAGTGCCACTAGGCCTCCCCTTCAAGGGGATGTGGTCAAATATGGGGCACCAGAGTTTGTGTGAAAGTGAGTCCCCGCTCTCCACTCAACTGTGGAGAATGTCCTGTCCATTGGCTAGATTTGGGTCAGGGTTCAATGTTTATTGCACCTATAGTCCTTGGCTGGTGCCATAGTTTGAGCAGGACCCCTGGGCCCAGAACATAATGTTCATAATGTTCTTCTTGTAGGTTTCTAGTACCCTCTGGATCCTTCTCTTTCCTCATTCTCCCATGCTTCTCTCACCCTAAGTCCCAGTAGGATATCCTCCACCCTGTCCCACTTTTCTGATAAGTGAAGACTTACATGAGACATGCCCCTTAGACTATGAACCTGCATTCTTATGACACCCAGTGATACCAGCCTTGGGACAGCACTGCCAAGGTGGGCTGAGTCCTCCCACATCACATCAACTAAGGAAAAAAACCCAAAGTCTTGCTTATAGGTCAATCAGATGGAATCATTTTCTAACTTGAGGTTTTCTCTTTCCAGATCATTCAATCTTGTCTCAAGTTGACAAACATCTAACTGAGCAGGTTTTTAGTGTCTCATACAGTCATCTACTGTGAGAGAAAAGCATCCTGGAAAGTGAAAGATTGAAAAGTTGGGTGCAGGAAGGTCTAAACAAAAGATAGGTAGACAGATATTGGAGTAAGACCAGATTTTTTTTTTTAAAAAAGAAAGGTCTTTGGTTCACATGTCAGTTGTCCAAATGAGAAAATCAATAGCTAAAGTGATAGCTGAATATTATGACCTCACAAGTTGACATCACCCAGCTTATGGCACCTGCCAACCCAGTTCCAGCAAAATGTAACCCTAAATAGAGTTGCTATGATGAGTTGGGTAGTCATTAACCATGAGTCTAGTAACAAAGGCAGCCTCGCAGGAAAGCTACTGCTAATTCCAGAAGAAACCACACTCAGCTTTCTTCCCAACCATCACTGAAGAGACGAACAACTCTTTGGTAGAAAAGTGACTGTGCGGAACACAAGATTCCAGGCAAAAGTCCATCTTGAGGAAAACTGAAAGATTTGTCCGGGGATAGACTTGGTTTTCCTTTTCCCGGGGCCTCAACTCATCGCACTAAAGAAAGGCTAATGGAACATTTGCCCACCAACAGCGGACTCCTCGCAACTGCCTTAGAACACGGTGATGAAGCAGCGGGCACACAGTCATGCTCTTGTCACATCGATATTTTCCAAAGTTAATGGCCTGCTAGAGTGGCAGATTGGCTCTAGAAGGGCATGCCGGAGGGAGTGATGTGGAGATGGCATGCTGAAGACGGAAAAATACATCTTGTTTCAGTCTGCTTGTGTGCAGCTGTGAGAAAACATCTGAGACTGGGTAATTTATAAGAAGCATAAAATGTCTTATAGCTCTGGAGGCTGAAATCATTAGGATTGGTGTCTAGTGGGGATTGCTGCCTGCTTCCCAGGCAGTAGCTTGTTCTATGTTCATATACAAATGAAAAGGCATTATACTATCCCCTTCAACCTTGGACCATTTTATGAGTGCTAAACCCATTTAAAACTGGCATAGTAGCCTTCCCCAAGCCTGGCATTGCCCGCATTGAGGGACAATATATCCCCCTTACTTAATCTTCTCTGAAGAGTTCTTCACAGAGACACCTACAAATATGCTTTATCAGTTAGCCCCGGATGTTCCTCAAGCTGCTGCAATTGGGAATCAAGCTTACCCAACCAAGCCTGCGTACATGACTTTCTTGAGAACATCCCTGCCAATGCAGGATGGTGAGATCACACACCATTTCCCCAGTTTGGAATGCTCTGAAGGGTTACCCAGCTGCAGGACCATGCTTCTTGTAATATGAATTATATTTGATAATAAAGATATTTAAGTATAGAAATGACTAAGAATATAAAAAATGAGATAGAAGATATAAATGACATAATTAAAAAGCCAGCCTCAGAGAAATTATCATATATGATAATATATTATTTATTTTTTAATACCCCAATTGAAGTTTCCCTCCCATCTTTCCACCTAGTTCCTCACCCACACCTCTCCTCTGTACCTCACCATCCATTCCTTCTTCATTTCCCTTCAAAAAGGAGTAGGCTTCTCATGGATACAAACCAAACATGGCATATTAAGTTGCAGTAGGACTGGGCACCTCCCCTCATATTAAGGTTGGATGAAGCAACCCAATATGAGGGAGAGGGAATAAAAAACCAGCAGAAGAGTAAGAGATAGTCCCCGCTCCCCATGTTAGGAGTCCCACAAGAAGACCAAACAACACAACTGTAGCATATATGCAGAGGGCCCAGGTCAGTCCCATGTAGGCTACCCAATTGTTGGTTTAATCTGAGAAATTATCCTGCTACCGAAAATCCTCTCACTCTAATTAAAAAAAAATTATAATTCCAAGTATCCTAAGACACAGAAATTAAAAACAATACACTTTAAGCATACCTTAGAAAAGTTGAAAGCATATAAGAAATCATAATAGAAATTATTAATATTAAACAAAAAATATTAAAATCTGAATGATACACCAAATGGGATAAAATTCGGTGAGAAGAATCCTTATAGAAATATATGTAACTTGTCTCAGATAGCTATTTTAGAAATAAAGCCCACTTGTAAATGAACTAGGCAGCCAGTTTAATTAAAAAGCCAAGGAATTCAAAATTAACCTAACATTATAACTTTGATTAATTTACTCAATTATATTAAACAATTAAAAGATAAGAATCATGTGACTCATCTTAATAGATGCATGAGATTTGTCAGGTGTAATTCTGGGAGAACAGCAAAATAAAAGGATCCAGAGGGTCCTAGAAATCTACAAGTAGAACAATATGATAGGCAGATTTGGGCCCAGGGGTCCCGCTCAAACTAAGGCACCAGCCAAGGACAATACAGGAGGTAAACTTTAAACCCCTTCCCAGATCTAGCCAATGGTCAGAATATTCTCCACAGTTGAGTGGAGAGTGTGATACGACTTTCTCACATACTCTGGTGCCTCACATTTGACCATGTCCCCTGGAGGGGGAGACCTGGTGGCACTCAGAGGAAGGACAGCAAGTAGCCAAGAAGAGACTTGATACCCTATGAGAATATATAGGGGGACGTAATCCCCCTCAGGAACAGTCATAGGGGAGGGGAATAATGGGAAAATGGGGGGGGGAGGAATGGGAGGATACAAGGGATGGGATAAACATTGAGATGTAACAAGAATAAATTAATAAAAAAAAAAAAAAAATAGATGCATGAGAAATATAGTTTGACTTAAACTTAATTTATCTAATATATTAAACACTAAAAAATATTTTAAGATGAAAATATAAAAGAGTCCACACTACAGATTTCAGATGACGATAAAATGTAAGGAATGCTATCTCTCAATGTGGTACTGGAATCCACCCTGTCTATTAGGGGGTTTGTCTCAGTCCATTTTTGTGGCTATGTCAAAATGCTTGAGACTGTGTAATATATATATATATATATATATATATATATATATATATATATATATATATATATATATATATATATATAGCTCATTTCACATAGTTCTGGAAACTATAATGTCTAAAACCATAGCACCAAAAGGTACAGTTAGCGGCTGTTTTTTAGACACCGTCTTGAATAGCATTTTCTTCAGAGAGGAGATGGCTGCGCCCTGACAGAAAGAGAAGTCAGAGGGCCTGAGCAGGTCAAGTGCTGATTCCTTCCACTATCATAAAGGTGTAGTGCTCCTGGGTTGACCATTTGCCACAAATTCTACATCTAATATAAGCTGCCACATGAAAACCGGAAATAACCATGGCAGTGCACTAAAATACCTATTGGACCACCATGAATGGACTCGGCGGGGAGAGGATTTTGACTACAAGGCATACATAGTATATTCAAGGCCAGCCTGGGCAACATATGAATATTCTGTCTCAAAAAAAAAAAATCACTGTAAGAGGTAAACAAAAGAACTAAGATTAGAAATGAGTAATAAAATAATCCTGTCTACTTCCTCCACCTTAAAAAAAAAGAAAAAAAGAAAAAGACACCCAAAGAATGTGAAGATCCTTTAATTTAACTAGGAAGTAATGGATTTTTTCCCTAACCCTGGAATTATAAAACAACTGTTTAAAATCCAAAAACCCTATACAGTTGGACTAAAGACAACTTTTATTCTAAGAAACATTCTATTTAGATTTTCTTGCTGGCTATTTTTCTGGGTGTGGAGCTATGAATAGGACCACGGGCACTCTAGTTTTGGTAGTGAGGATAGAAGCCCGCACACATGAACTCTGGTGTCAGTTCTCTTCCTCCCTGCACCTACGGAATTCTGCTTAAAGTTTCTGGGGAGCAGAATCTGGCAAGAAATGCCAGGATAGCTATGATTCTAGTGTTAAATAGGATCCAGAGAGGTCATTGGAAAAGAAAACATTTTAAATAATGCCAAGGTTCTGACTTAACCCCTAGGGAACCCAGAGATTTCAGAGTGCTTAAGCCAACTCATGGGTAAAGAAGTACCCATTCTGTGTGGTATATATTTTCAAACAGAGAGACACTGCAGTTTTTACAGGTATTTGTGATGTATTGTTAATGTTCTCTTGGGGAGGGGGGTAAAATTGACAATGAGCATCATAAGAACACAAGATGAAAGAAAAAAAACTGTAATTTAGTTCTTTATAGCTGGCTCCATGTCTTTTAGTCAACTCTAAACCAGATCATAGTCCGTATTGCTATAAAAGCTTAGATCTGGGGGGGGGGGGGGGGGGAACCTAGTGGACACTTCAGAAATCTAAATTGCAGCATTCATCCCAGAGTCTTTGCTTTATAGGTGAGAAAACCAATCACAAATCAGACAGCCTAAATAAACAGAAAGCTCTGTGGCAAGTTGCAGAAATGTTCAACATGCCTTGCTCTCCAACTGCCAGCACTTGCACAGCCTTGCTCTTATGAACTGTGGAGATAGATAGATAGATAGATAGATAGATAGATAGATAGATAG
Source organism: Acomys russatus (assembly GCF_903995435.1). Lineage (NCBI taxonomy): Eukaryota > Metazoa > Chordata > Mammalia > Rodentia > Muridae > Acomys > Acomys russatus. Next base: position 29,666,014 of record NC_067161.1, read on the forward strand.
ATAGATACGGTCAGACAGACAGACAGACAGATATAGATAATAGGTATGTCTAGATATTTTTGTGAAATCCACTGATCTTTTAAACACTGCCTCATTTTTGATCAAACAAATACTACACAGGTTACACTGAAGATGTTTGTCATGTCCCTGTCAGAGTTTGTGTCTACCCTGCCGTTTCATGGCTTCAGCATAAAATGGGTGGGGTCATTAGCCACTGGACCAGGAAAAGTGTCTAGCCTCTGAGGTTCTAAACCAGGGCTCCAGTCATGTCAGACAACCTTCTCCAAATGTGTCAGGTTTGAAGGTCATTGTATTACCTTTCTTCTTGTTTTTAAGTAAGATGTGCTTTCCTTAAACATATATGTTAGGAAGGAAAGCCTTTCACTGATCTGGAAAGAGTGTAATGCTGCATTGAATTACAATTAGCTAAGAAGTGTCTGACTTAATTTTCCATGTATTTAGAAATACAGAGCATATATTTCCAGAGAATGTTTTGTATTTACAGCATGTCTGTCTAGTTATACGGCTGCAATATAATTGTTTTCCTGCTGAGAATTATGGCTGTGAAGTTACTCTGGGTCCTATTACAGCTAATTATAGTCTTGTTCTGGAATTTAAGAGCTCCCCTGCAAAGCTCCCTCCTCTCCAGCTACACACAACAGACCCAGAGAGCAAGTTTATTCTATATGTGACTCTTGCTCTTGAGTGCCTAATAAAAAATATGAAATTTGGATATATAGGGGTATGAATTACCAGGAATGAGCCGCGATGATTGAAATAACTCCAACTTCAAATTATGAAAACAGAACACCATTCAACAGAGATAATATATATGCACATTTGTGCTTACATAGCATACATTCATATGTTTTTTCTTTTTCTAAACTATATCAAGGGAAGTTAAATAGATATGGAACCTCCTTAGCCTGAGTTCTAGAAAGAGCAGAGGGCTATGAATTATCCCCACATCTTCTCTGCTCTAGCTTTACCGTGTCTGAGTAGACAGTAGATGTGTGCAAGCATGAAGCCATCTCTCTCTAACTGAAAAACTTCCCTTGGGCTCAGAGTTGAGAGATTTGTGCTCTTTGTGGCAGTGTCACTTCCTCATCTCTAGGATGACAGCAAATCATTCCATTTAGTTTTCTCATCTACACAATGGAGAAACGAATGCCTGCCCTATGTTCGTTCTCATTGCTGTAAGGATCAAATTGGCTAGTGAGACGGAATGAGATTAAAGGAGATGGGGTTCTTTTAGTTCCTACTCCCAAGGGAGCTGTGAGGCTTTATAGCTCATTTGAGGGTGAGGGATAAGACATTTAGCAACCTTGGGAAACGTTCATCTGTGCACAGGGTTGCGGGACAGGCTCTAACGGCTAACTGAAATGACCAAGAGAAAATGCTTGACCACACATCTGCCTGACACAGAGACCTTATATCCTGTCTGTCCTGCATTTGTACTGTGTTGAATTAATGTTTCTGCTTTCATTTTATTATCAAGTGTTATCTGCATGTATAGAATTGAATAATATCAGCACTTCTTTTCTTATTATGGTGATCATTGGCTTTTACCCATAACTAAAAGATTTTGCTGGAAAAAAAATCAAACAGTGAATAAAAAGTTTCCTGAGTTCTAGAAACAAAAAGAAGAAGCTAAATTCAGAACTTTTGATCTTGAAAATGTCTTTTTCACCATCTTCCCTGGGGTACATCAGAAGACGAAAGAAGAGAATAAAGGATGCTGGGAAATTTTGCCTGGAATAATCCAGTGTGATGACAGAGACAGTTCTCTCTCCATGTTTCTAATCTATATTTTGTGTAAAATTATTTTTTATTTTTATCAAAGTAATTATACACACACACATGTCTTAAGTAAATTAGAAAAGTTATTTATAGAAAAAAAGCTGTCCCTTGTATAGCCATTCCACACACAATTTTATAATTCTAGTGGCCATCAGGTAGTCACTTTCTCTTATTTACCTTCCAAGTTTTTTAAAAGACACTGTTTACCCTACTGTCTTTTGAAAATTTTCCCATCTCAACTGTTGCTTACTGGTTGATTTTCTACTAGCAAAGGGGATGGTTTGGCCCTGTGTTCCCTTCCTCACACGATAATTGTTCCTCTTCTCACCCTTCCAACAGTCCAGTCAGTGGCAGTGTCCTTGTCACCATGACCCTGGTCCTTTCCCTTCACAAAGTACACAGCAATCAACACTGGATAATAACATGTCGGCTTCATTCTGAGAATTATTATGTCTGTCTATACAGACAACTTGTACAGAATATGGGAACTCTCTACTCTTCACTGTAATTTATTTGTTAAGGAAGTTTCTATTTTTATTTTATTTTCATTACTGTCCTGGTTTGCTTTCTATAGCCCTGATAAAACACTGCCAACGTCAACTCCGGGAAGAAAACATTTATTTCATCTTAACGTGTATAGTCCCTCATAAAGAGAGGTCAGAAACTTGCGGCAGGATTAAAGCAGAAACCATGGGAAAGTGCAGCTTACTGGCATGTGTCCTGTGGCTTATTGAACTTCTGTTTTTTTTTTTAAATTAATTAAAAAGTAATTAATCTAAAATAAATTATTATTTAATTAATTTTACATCGATACCATATTTCCCCTCCTTCCTCTCCTCCCAGTTCCCCCATCCTCACTCCCCTTCCACTTACCCTCCTTCTTCCACCTCCATTCACTCCCCCTCTCTTTTTCTTCAGAAAAGAGGAGGCCTCCCATGGATGTAAACCACCCTTGGCATATCTAGTTACAGTGATACTATGCATATCTTCTCTCCTTGAGGTTAGTAGAGGCAGCCCAGTATGGGGAAAGGGTCCTAAAGGCACGCAATAGAGCCAGAGGCAGCCCCTGTTCCTGCTGTGAGAAGTCCCATACGAAGACCACAGTCCACAAATGTTACGTAGGTCAGTCCCATACATGCTCTCTGGTTGTTGGTTCAGTCTCTGTGAGTCCCTATGGGTCCAGTTTAGTTGATTCTGTAGGTTTTCCTGTGGTGTCTTTGACCCTTCTGGCTCCTACAATGCTTCCTTCTCTTCATCTGCAGGATTCCCCAAGCTCTGCCTAATCTTTGGCCGTGGATCTCTGTATCTGTTTCCATCAGTTTCTGGGTGAAGCCTCTCTGAAAATGGTTGTGCAAGTGTAGAAGGATATCATTAGCAGTGCCAAGGGTAGGCTCCCTCTCCACTGTAATTTATTACAGTAACAATATAATATGAAATCTTACTGTCAGCATATTAAGAATGCAATATATTATTGGTTACTATAGATATGGTATTTAGAGAAAATCTTTGAGGCTTATTCATCTTTCTTGCCTGCAACATTATGCTTATTGTTTGGTAACTTCCTATCCTGCCCTCTATTTGATCACTAGTAATCAACATATTATTTCGGGGTTCTATGACTTTTTCTTCGTGTCTGCAAACTTTGTCTTTCTGTGACTGGCTAATCAAGCAACATAATGCCCTCAAGATTCACCCATATTACTTCATATTGAAATTTTCTGTTACTTATTAAAAGGAGCTGAAATACATCTCATTGCTATGTATATGTTATTTTAAAAATCTATTAATTTTTAGCATAAATTTGCTTGTACATCTTGACTATTATGAATAATACCAAAATAAATATCGATGTGCTAACATCTCTGATGAAATGACTGAAAAGCATACAGACAGATGTTAGATGATATAGATAGTGATGATAATCATGATGATGATGATAGATAGATAGATAGATGATAGACAATATAGATAGATGATGATGGGTAGATAAATAATTGATAGATAATAGATGGATGGAAGATAGGTAAATAGATAGGTAGATAGATGATAGAGATAGACGATAGATACATAGATAGATGATATAGACATATCATGATGGGTAGATAGATGATGAATACTTAGCTAGATGATAGATAGATAGATAGATAGGTAGGTAGATGGATAGCTAGATAGATAGATAGGTAGATGGATAGATAGATAGGTAGATGGATAGATAGATAGATGGGTAGATAGATAGATAGATAGGTACATGGATAGATAGATAGATAGATAGATAGATAGATAGATAGATAGATAGATGGGTAGATGGATAGATAGATAGATAGATGGGTAGTTAGATGGGTAGTTAGATAGGTAGATAGATGGGTAGTTAGATGATGTAGATAGACGATGATGGGTAGTTAGATGACAGATCTTTTGATAAATAAATAAATAGATGGATGATAGAAAATAGATGATACATTGATAGATAGATAATAGATAAATAGATAGATAGATTGTAGATAGATAGAAGAGCTACATTCACAGTGATGAGGACATTTCACTGTGTTTCTTATTTATATTCTTGTAACTCATAATGACTCTTCACATTTTCATACATTTTTTATATATTTATTCAAATCTTGAGTCTATTTTCTTTTTTCTTTCTTTCTTTCTTTCTTTTTTTTTTTTTTTAGCAAGGAAGGATATTTATTACATGTTTCAACCATTACTATACATCATTTGCCTATTGAATATAAGCTCCATCAAGAATGAAAATATCCTTCTGAACAAAACTCTCAGCATCTTCCCATTCACAACCATGGGCTTTCTGTTTTGATTCTTTGATATTAATGCAAATTCAAGATGTGCAGTATAATGTTTAAAGCATGCAAATAATCTCTTTTTTTTCCAAATTGAACAGTTGTATTTAATATTGAGTTGTAGGCATGACATACATTTTAGAAATGAATGGATTGCTGTATATATAATTTGCAAATAGAAATGTTTTCCCCCATACTATAAGCATTGGCATTCCTTACTGCCTGTAGCAGAGATCCTTCATGTGTAGAGATCCAAGGAAGCTTCACTTGCCCTGAGGACTCACACTCCCTAGTAACTCAGTATCTTGACTATCCTTGCCTATTGCAGCCACTCTAAAAATAAACTTCTTCGGAGGGCAGATGAAGACCATCAAGTAAGTGAGTGAGGGCGTCTACACATCCCTCACTTCATACCCAATGTCTTCTACAGTGACCCAGAGTCACACATAATTAAACAAAGGCAGTGTGTAATGCTAGGAGCTGGCTTATGATTTCATCTAATAGGTTGCCTTTTTTCTTCTCCACTGTTGTTTCCTTGGATATATGGAATTTCTTTAGTTTTGTTTGGCCTTATTGTGCTATTGTTACATATGCTTTTGATGTAATATTCAAGAAGTCATTGCCAAGAGCGATGTCATAAAGATTTCATCTCATACTTTCGTCTAGGAATTTCACAGTTTTAGGTCTTACATTTTAGCCTTCATCCATTCTGACTTGACTTTTATGTGGTGTAAAATGAAGGGCCTATTTCATTCTTGTGCATGTGTTTCCTCAACAACTTTTTTTTTCAAGGAGAACATCCTCTCTCTGTGGGGTATTCTGGAGTCCCTTGTTGAATATCCATTTACTCTCTCAATGTAGACCTGAATGGGGGCTTTTTGTTCTAGGCTATTCTTTTATATATCTGCCTATATGCCAGACTGTTTAACAATCACTATTACATGTTAGTTGCAAACACTGGCGGACTACAAATCTGTTGATGGATAAATGAATGAATAGAAATAATATGATATATGATTCTGGAAAGATATGATTTACATTCTTATTGGTAACTTGCTGATAATACCACCATATTTACAAATCCAAATCTTTTGTTTTTATCTTCTGTCAATGAATTAGAAAAGTAGTAACTGTATGAGAGAAATATGAAGGTAGTATCACAAGAGAAAATTATATAGTCAGAGACTAAAAATTCAAATTTCTGCTCTTGTAGCTCTAAATATATAAACCTGGGTGTTCTACAAATCTTTCTGATATAACAATTTATACATCTGTAATGGTGGCAATAACCTCCAAGAGCCTGTGGACACTATAACACATGATAGAAATGTTCATTTTTATTTCCCATCAGGGTTCCACATTTATAAATCATAAATTATAAAAAATTAATTCTGAAATACCTTATTCAGTTGGCAACAAATTCTGCCCTTGATTTCTAATGTGCTTTGTCCCATACCTCCATCCTGGTATAGCGTAGTCACTGAGGAGCCATGTCACAGCACAATGGCATACATATTTTCAACATGAAATGACAATGACTCTCTAAGATCAAAGCATTAAAAATGTATGCAGAACTACTGCCATGCAAAGAAGCTGATAATATCCATGCTTTTAAAAATAATTGCAGCTGTTCACTCCAATAGAAACATGTATTACTGTAATCCATAAAAAATTATTCTAACTTCTCCTATTGGTACACAATAGAAAACAAACATCTTAATATCAATCTCAATTTCTATGTACAAAAGTAAAATTGTGTTTATTCAGCTAACATATTGCTTTAGCCTTTTTCAAAAGATATGAAACATACAGCACAATCTGTACGCCAATTTACAATACGGAAGTTTCACAATTATATACATTTTTTTTAAATGCTAGCTAATGTTTGGGAGAAATGGGAGACATTATAACTATGCAACCTCCAGATGATTCAACCTTCAATTTTTTCTTTTTCTTTCTTTTTTTTTTTTTTTTTTTTCCTTTTGCTTTGTCTCTGCCTACCCAGCCAGTGTGAGAGCAATGTTCTATCATCTTGTCAACCCCCTGCTAGGGTGAAGCACATCTGATAGAAGATGCTAACTTCAGCCAAGGGCCAGGCTAGAGACAGGGCTTCTTTTGGATATAGATTTAAGCCCCCAAGAAGCAATCGCCAATTCCACATTATGCAGCTATTTATAACAATGATAATCTCTGGCATTTTTCATAGTGCTTTACAGACACATTCATAGTGCTTAGCAGCTCAGGCTTGGGAATTAGTCCACATAGGCCTGAAATACAACTCTTCTTGGGCACGATACCCAGCTTCGCTGTGCTTATTTTCTCATCCGTGAGAGTGTGTTGAGGACTCTATCTAGCACACAGGGCTTCGAGGACTACTAAACAAAATGGCTTAGCACAGAGCCTGGCACACGTGTGAGATCAGTTGGTATCTTCTATGCATGCTACTATTCTTGAGAGTTTAACAGTCCCGTCAAAAGATTGTAACCTGCCCTCATTTTTGAAGAAATAAAACAGACTCTGAATGTCTAAATGGCCTTCCTATGATTTCATCCCCAGTAGGTGTTAGTGGAGACTAACAAGACTCACAACTGGATCTATCTTTGATAGAAAATTGTACTCTTGCCTGCTCAGATGTATATGCTATTCTCCTAAGAAGAACAAAGGTGACAAGAAACCGCAAACAAGCTAAGGAGCAGGCTGGACTAGGGGATTTCACTGTGGCCATGGCTCTCACTAAAAATTGTTGCCTAATTTGGTTAGTCTTTATATACATAGCCAGTGCACTAAAAATGTAGTTGTAAAAGAGCCCTCTCAGGTACTTGGACTGAGTGAGCACACATCCTGGAGACAAAGCCGTGAGCAATAATCATCACCAAAGATGAAAACATCGCAAGTTCAGATAGTCATATGTCAGTGACCATTAGGAAACAGTGGCATGAAGAACAGACAGAGTGCTACTTAAGAGCACAGGTCTGGATCCACCCTCTACGATCTGAGGCTTGATTGTGTCTCTTATCCTCTGGGCCTCAGTTTTCTCATAGAATTGTTTGAAGACTCAAATGGCTAGTGTGTCTACAGATCTTAAGGTAGGACTGACATACAGTAAGTGTTCCACAAGGGACTTTCAAGTACACAGATATAAGTATAATAGATTCTGAAGAAAGAGGACTTCTCAAGATTTAAGAACAGCGGGAGTAGAGGCTGTAACAAAAGTCAAGCTTGGATCATGGAGGAAAAGAAAGGGGACCATGGTGTTGAGGCATAATAAGTAAGGGAGGGTGGCAGCTTATTTGGTTTATTGTATCTATTACAGAATTAATAGTAGCTCATTTGTCAGAATTAAGGGGCTGTGACAATGATATCTGAATGTCTCTTTGGCTCCAAGACAATTTGACAATAAGGTAACTCACCTACTAAAAGTAAATAAATTCATTCATCCACAGTGAGCAAGGACCAGCATACATCAGCCACTTCCTCATTAGCATAAAGCTAATGGGAGTGGTGAACAGAGTCTCTTTGCTTAGGTAATGCCTTTCTTCAGAGCATGGCCATGGGTGTAGGGGAAGCAAATTGCTGTTCTGGCCCCTTTAGCAGCTGTCTTTCCAGAATTTGTGCAAGCCAATCTCTTGCTATAAGGGGCTTAGACACACAGATTTCCAGCACAGGTGATAATGTAAGAAATCCTGAATAACCTTATCCCAAGACACTTCCAGATCAAGACCCTAGTGTCCACTCTAAGCGTGAAAATGAACAATCTAGGTGATCTGGGGCCCATTCTCAAAATAAAGACCAATGAGAGCATCTCTTTCATAAGCCAAAAGATACAGTGAGTCAAAGCAGAGGGGCTGGTTGGGATAGAGAACTGTTGAGTCAATGATCACAAGAGTTAGTCCTTCTCTGTGAACACTGGAGGAAAACACACCTTCCTGGGCTGGCTTAAGAATGGAATATGGTCAGCGCTTAGAGCAAAAGGACAAAACACTGAAAAACATCCCTCCTACACCAGGGTGGGCTCTGAAAAGATGAACAGCTGAGGGATGCTTGCCATAGAAAACCCCTCTGCTCGAGCTCTCGCCTCCTAAAGACATGTTTGATTCCAAGTTCTGTCTGTCTGATTTGTTCCATCTGGGAATTAAATTCCTTGTGTGCAAATTCAAACTACATGTACTCAATTTTCAAGCAAAATATAAATAAGAAATACAATGGGCAGGAAGTAAACGATATCACTGTGAGTTCATGTGTAAAGACCCTTCTCATGTAGCTTTGTGAAGCAGAGGTTCAAACAAGACTTGGCTGGGTGATTCTTAAACTCTCTGTGCCAGTAATGAAGGCACTGAATGGTATGAAGAGGCAAGAGAGTTTCATCCATATACGTGGACTCACTCTTCTCCTCTATAAATTACATATGCCTACATACTGGAGCAGGACATCTGAATGTTTTACATGGTGTCCCAGGGATCCCAGAGACTACGAAATGCTATAAGTTGTCTTAAAGACTTCATTTATTTATGCTTTTTCAAATTAAAGTGCACATTCAAAGGAATAGGAACAAACTTTAGTACCCCCTCCATTTTTTTTTTCTGAGACAGGGTTTCCTTGTGTAGCCTTGGCTTTCCTAGATTCACTCTGTAGACCAGGCTGACCTGGAACTCACAGAGATCCATCTGCCCCTGCTTCCCTGAGTGCTGGGATTATAGGTGTGCACCACTGTGCCCAGGTCAAACTTTATCCTTTGATGGAAACGAAGTTAAAGAATTTGGGGCCATCCTTAGTTGTCCATAGTAGCTAGTGCTAAGAATAAAAGGAGGCTTGGAGTATGGCCAATTAAATGGAGAAGCTATTATTGCTCTGGAATAGGCTTCCTCCAGGTTCCTCCTCTCCCTTATATTTACAGCTCGGCCTTGATTAAGACTCACCCCCTATTCAATGGCAGGTGTAAGCCATTTTGCTAACTGACATGCAAAATGATAATATTTTGCGCAGCACCTTGATTGCATCATTCATCCAAGAATAGTCAAGTCCTCTGCAAACAATAATTAAGCCTCCATGCCCCCATGTTGCTCCATTATCTTGTCTTTATAGGTAGGGATACAGTGAACCCAGGAGAGCGAGCTTGCTCAAGTCCCAGGGTTGAGGGACAGAGGTGGATGCACACTGCCAGCCACTGAGTCTAGGCATTCCCCTTCCTCACTGTCTATAGAACCATATCTAGAAATACAAAGAAGCCCCACTCATCTGTCATCTTGGGGACTCAACGTCATCTTGCATCTCAGTGTCACAACTGTCCTTAATTTCCACTGGAACTCCAAAACCAAACCTCTCCAGAGCCAGATGGAGACCATCAAGAGACCAAGCAGGTCTTTGCTTCTCTCACTTCCCTCCCCGTGTCTTCTGTGATGACTCAGGGAGTCACGCACGATTAAGCAGAGGCAGCAAGCAACGTGAGGCTCTGGGTTGCACTTTCATTCTTCACTGGACATAGCTCATTTGCTTTGCTGTCAAACAGCTAGAAATCCTACAGAAGAGGAAGGGAAAAAATATGCTTTGGGGGTAGGGGAGTGAGAGTGACTAAATGGTATGCCACTTTCAGAATGTATCATTAGCTTTCGGCAAACTATTGACTCCTGCCTGGTCTTTGTCACATCTTGTAAAGCCAGTGCTATGGCAGCTGTTAACCTGGCTGGAGTCACTTAACTTATTAGATAAATTGGAATGAGATCAGATATATCACCTTGTCGGCAGGAGTTCTCCTTTCTGCCAACCTCCTTATCACTTCTCATGTCTCCACACCTACCTCATTAGTAATCATTTTTTAGCTGTTTCTAATATCTATGCCTGAGACATGCTGTCTCACTGATCCCAGCTTAATTTTTGAATTGTTATTTTAAAATATAAGTTAAATAGAGTTCAGGAATCATCTAGCTCAACATCTTTGTGTTCTAAGTAAACACACATAAATCAAGATGCATTGTGATTTGAATTCCATGTAAATTGGACCCAACATTTAGTCTCTTTCAAAACACTAATTTTTCTACCTACACCAAGTATAGTCCCTACTGCTGCATCTTGTGGCAAGGGAAAAACAGAATTATGAACATAAAATGATCGTAGTTACCTGAGGAAAGCCGTTACTCAATATCTCAGCAAGTGATTAACGCAGAGAGAGAAAGACACGGGGGAGAGGACAGCAAGCTTGTTTTGTATCCTCAATGTTGCAATACATATAAAACGTATAAATATGTAATCTTTTTATTTATTTATATTTTGCGTTTTAGGTGATGAGTACTTTGCACGTATGAGTACACCTGTGTGCAGTGCCTGCAGTGGCCAGAAGAGGGAGTCACAACCCCTGGAACTGGAGTTATTGATGGTTGTGAGCCATCATGTGGGTGCTCAGAACCAAGTGTGAGTCCTCTGAAAATGCAGCAAGTGCTCTTAATGGCTGAGCCATCTCTCCAGCCCTAAGCCCTTGACTTTTTTTTAAAGATTTTATTTTATTGGTATATACATTTATATTATTACATATAAAGTAAAAAAAAAAAAAAAAAAAAAACTACATACAGCAAGAAGAACCATGAAACAATCAGGAATTTTATAAACGTTACACTCATAGTGATTTGGCTATTTGTATTTGGCAACCTTGGAGAAAGCATCTTTCCTATCTTGGTGAGTCTAAAATTTTGAATGAAAATCAATATCTATCACATCTCATCTCTATCAACGATCTAAGCCCTACAAACATCTTAACCCCTAAACAACTAAGCTTAATTGTGAGACTAAACTATCTGATCTTGAATGTCATCAGAGTCTTGAGATGGAATAAAACTTAATTACTTGAGTAAACTGACAGTGCAGGTTAGCAGCGTTAAAAAAAAAAAAAAAAAAAAAAAAAAAAAAAAAAAAAAAAAAAAAGATAGAGACAGTTTGCTGCCTAAATAGTCACCAAAAACTCTCTATAACATTGAAGCATCATCTTCAGCCTTCTGGCCCAACAGACATAATTGTGAGGCAGGAACTATTGAGGACTTGTTTACCCTGTCTTGGCAGAGTTTGGCCATCCACTTTGCCTGCATCCAAGCTTGCCAATTTTTAGGCAGAATTCTGTCTGTGGCAGAAATGAGGGCATTTTGCCCAGTGGCTTGTTTGCTGAATTTGAAGCCATCTCCATAAGGAGGATTTTTGATATTCATCATCTTCTAGAGGTAGGCTGGGTGTTGCCAGGAGTTAACCTGTCTTGCTATCAAAGAACCTTTCAAACACTAAAAGCGTCTTTAAATGCCATATTCTGTAGGTCTCTGAGGCTTTTGAAGACATTATCTCACTATTTTACCTCATCTATCTGTAGAATCATATCTATCTGTTCAACCTAGGATGTATATTCTTATGATAAAAATAGACTAGTAATTGACATGCCCATGATTTGATCAACTAACAATTAGCTTGTATTTCTTAATTATCCTAAATAGCTTGCAATAGCGCTTTTAAGGTATTGGAAGTAAACTTTGTATTATAATTGAGTTGTAGGGATTCAATACCTCATATTAGAGTAGAAATATATAGAAAGTGTGTGAAGATTAATCTTAAGGTTGAATTCTATACCAATGTATCAAAATTAAACTTATTTTGTATCAATATATAAAATTCTATACAAATGAATTAAAAATAACTTTATTTTTAGTAATAATCAAGGCTTTAAGTGGAAGAGTAGATTGCTAATCCCACTACATGGGAATAGTCTCAGAGCTCTGAGACTGGCTGAGACATGAATGTCTAGGCATAGACACGGCTTCTTGTTGGTCACACAATCCCTGTGACTTATTATTAGATGCCATTCTTCCAATGGCATAAATGAAGATTTACAGATGTCTTTCTTCTGCTCATACAAAGTGCAAAGAACAAGCCTTAATTGTTCTGTGCATCACACACACCTCATATATTTATAATTTCAAGACTATATAATGCTTGTAAGAATTTATATGTTTCAGAACAAAAGAATCAGACAATGAAGCTGGATCATAACTGACAGGATTCATTCCTCTCAGCATGCTGGACCCTGACATCCTTCATCCCTCATGTTCCAGCCCCAAGCGCTTCAGTTGCTGTTACACATCAGAACAGGACAACTCCCAGGACAGCTTCGAAGAATTTTCTGCTTCTGATAAAAATTGGTCCAGCATTTCAGACTGTCCCACACAGGACTCTTATTAAGCCTGTAATTTCCCAACCTTTAGAAACTAGACCACAAATGCTATCCCTGGCTTGTTTAACCATTTTTCCCAATTTTATTTGGGCCCCTACAAAGATACTATTTGCCCCAAATCAGCCTGAAGAAGCCTTAAGAGAATGATGCCCTATATCCCCTAAGTGGGGATTGGTAGGTTTTTGATTGCTCTCCTGGGCTACAGATGCTTATATTCATTGGGAGTTGATTATAAGTTATTATTGGTCTTATTCAGAGAGAAAATGAGGTTGGACTCGGGGATGTCTCTCTTTTCCTTTATCTTTCTTCCGTAGATATCAAGATAGTGGTTGGAAAGAAAGAACGTGGTATGCAAATATATAACGATGATAGGATAAGCTCTTGACTTTTAATACCTGCTTTATCAACTCGTTACATAAATATTTATTGTGGAATATATATTATGCCACAGCTATTATAAAGAGCATAAGCACCACCTTGCTACTGCTCAACCTAGGGCTTATAGTCTGGGCACTAGAGCAGGATTTTTCACTTATTACAACTGTTCACTCTTTGGGAGAAGAGTGGAGGGTGTTGATATAAAATTGTCTGGGAGAGCAATTTCCCTGGGTCATGGAAGTGAGATAAGAGGTGTTCAGGGAAGAGGACATTTAAGTTAATACATTAAGACTGCAATGTTTGTACGCTTCACCAAGGAAAGGGCAGTGGAGAAAAGGCGGGTGGAGAACAAGTGTCAAGACCTCAAGAAGAGAAGCAGTGTGGTAGGTTCTCCCAACTGAAAAGAAGCAGCTGCAACTGAAGTGTATGTATTCTACCAACTCAGTCCTCCCTATATCACTGGCGCTCCTCTGCACCCTGTTGTTTCCAGGAAGAAAGAATGCCTCTTGTTTCTTAGTGTTCTTGGAAGCCCTATGTTAGAAATGGCAAAGGATCATCTTAGTTACATAAGTGCCTTTAAGCAAGTCCTGTGTATGAAAATGCAGACTCACTTTAAGTGAGAAATTACCTGAGAATGGTGTGACATGATGGCTTGCTAAAATATGACAGCTTTACCTGTCTCTTTGCACTCCTCTAATCTGTAGATATAAGTCGAGAACTCGGTAAGTTACTTAAGAGAGTGTAGAGACTCACTCAAGAATACAGGACAGATGGCTGGCCATAATCAGCCCCTGCTCTGGCCTTCAGATCATATATCAGCTCTGGTCCCTCATGCTGCACCCTGTTATCTCCTACATCCTATCTCTGACCAGCATCTGCCTTGGTGTCACCTCTATTCTTAGTGTTTCTCTATCAACCATCATCACCTAACACAGGAAGAAGGATCTCACACCCCAGACATGCGGGTTCAGTCAGAGATGGGTGTTTTCTAAATCAGGTATCAGTAGAGACTGAAAATTTGACTCACTGATTTTAGACAAGCAGCTTATTATCCCAAAGAAAATGTGCTGGCCCTATATTCCCAGACTTTTGAAAACCATTGTTACATAAGATTTACTAATGTTCTACCATTACTAAGAGCCCTAGGAAACAGGCCTGGTTTATTTGGCTTTTCAGATAGAAGATATAAGAAACATAACTTTACAATCATACGTGACAACCATCGCTTTCAAGTGTCACACAGGCTGTTAAGGAAATCAATAAACTGGAAAAACAATATTTATTAAGCTCTGTATTAGACATAGTGGTGAGAAATCTATATACAATAGTCAAAATTTAATTCTCCAAATAGGTATGCGTTGCTCCTTGTCCTGTTTTATAGATAATGAAAGGGCACCTGTGATTATTTTCGACAGAGCTGGGAATGAAATTTATGCTATATTTTTCTGAAACTTGCACAGAGTTAGGTTAGAATAGATAACACCTTGTTCCCATAAGTACATAAGAAACAGAGAGAACAAGAAAAAGTCACCAAATAAAAGAAGTCTCAGAGTTGGGAGATTCAGAAATTATAGAGTAATATTTCTCAGTCTCAGCATTGCTGAAATGTTGGGATAAGTGGTTCCTTGTGTGGGAGCTGTCCTGTAGTTGTTGTATGTGCATGGACTCCTGGCCTCAGTCTAGGGAATGAGGTCATACACTTTACCTGACACTGCGTTACTGCAAATGTGATGCCAAAGACACCTCCTAACACTCAGCAAACATTAAGTTAACAAGCATATTTCCAGGAAGACTGTTTCCCTAAAACCAGGTGCTACAGTGCTCAGCCTGAAAACAAAAGGTCTTTATATATTGCAATTGTCATCTACCCCCCTCCAAAATAGTCTGGATACTGCCTAAGTGGGAACTAAGGCAGGTGTGTGTTTAGGGGTGTAGACTCCTGTGACTCAGCTAGTTTAAAGGCAGCAAGTTGGAGAATCTATGGACTAAGATGTAGAAACTGCATTTAATGCACTGCAAAGTTGATAAGCCACCTAACAGCTGCTATACTGCCAGTTGGCTCTGAGGACTGAGCTCCTCAGGCATTAGTGCTCATGGTGGATGCTGGGCAGAATGTTTTGGGATCCCCTGTGATGCCCACTGACACTGACAAATAAATGTCACAGCATGTTGGCATGTGAGTGTTCCAAGGCTTCTTCAAGGAAAACAATACACACTCATAGCTCTGTTAGAGTTTGGCAAGAACCTTCCAGAATGACAGGGTGGACAAAATTTCTACCCCTTTGCCCAATGAACAAGTTAAATGAAATTTAAATATATGCATAGGGACAAACCTATACAAGCTTGTATCCACCATTGTGTGATTTGAACTGCTCTGCCCAATTGACATATTGTAATATCTAAATGAATTTTAATATTGCATTATTCTTTGATAATTACTTTAATAAAATCTTATGACATGAATTAAAATAGATGGCAATATTCATGTCGTCAGATCACCAAACTCAAGAGACAATGTGTAGCACCATGGTTAATTCCGAAGCTCAGAAATTAATATCCTAATTCTCCAAACTCCCCATGATTCTAAATAAATGAGCTAGCTTAAAGGAGCCTCGACCTACCAATCTGTGAAATGAACATCACAAGCAACTATTTGGTGAGTGTTTTGTGGATTCCATTTCAGAATCTCTGCAAATGCATATGGACCACAGCCAGCTCAACAAACATCAGCTCTGATGGCTACAAGCTATGGAAGCAAGAGGAACATCCCATAATACAAACTCTTCTCCCAGTGGATAATACAGCAGGAATCCACAATATTTTCACTCTGACAAATAAAGATATCAATGTAGGAGTAAAGGTGACTTTTTCAGGCTACAATAGCAAAAGGGATGAATGGCTGAGGTCAAAGTGATCATGTCATCGATCGACAACAGGTAAACCCAAGCTCCTGTCTTCCTGCCAGTTCTGTGCCCCTAATGCAGCACTGACCCAGCAGACATTGCAACTGGACAGGGAGGGTATGGCAATTTATGTCAAGAATGTGAGCCCTGTATGTGCACAGTCTGTATTGGTAAAAGTGAAATTGTAGACGTTGGCCCTGAAAAATTAATAATACACTGGACCCAGTCATCCAATCCGGGTTCTGTCCCTCTCATCCGATCTCTCACTTGGCTGTCACTGTGCCAGGTGCCATGCACATGAGTATTTGTATTCTGAAACAACACAGCCCAATCAGCTGCCGCTCCCGCACTTAAAGATGCTGCCTCCAGCTGCACATGTATCTAGAGCAGGAGAGGCCTTGGCAGGTGAACAGAAAGGATGCTCTAGTCAAAGAATGAAGGGAAAGAATTGTGTCATTGCAACTGTGCTGTCAACCAAGACCCACAGACCCCCTCGCTCTCCTGATCGTTCAGTCACCACTGCTGCCTCCCATCTCCTCAGCTCCTGTTAGACAGTGTATACATGTTAATTAACACAGGACCTCGTCATGTCATTCACATCTGAGAGGAAAATGCAGCTCCCCAGCCTCATGCTTTGTGTGAAACCGCACAGGATAGTACCACAAGTCAATGTTGCTTCGTTGACAGCTCTGGGCATCATCTCATTGTGGCTATTCTGAGTCACCCAACAAAGAGCATGCCCGGTTCGTTTTAAATGCGACTGTCATTATTTTGGGGAGAGAGTTTTTATTGCTGTTTCTTTGTTTCTGTGTAGTCAAAGTGTAGGTTGCAACTAATGTTTGGAACAATGAAAACTTGGTTATGAGCCAGCATCCTGATTTATTTTAACACATAAAGACCTCAAAAATAATTTGACTGGAAGATGGCTTGGTGGTAAAGAGAGCTTACTGCTATTTTGGAGGAATAGAGTTAACTCCCAATACTCACGTCACATGACTCACAACGGCCTAAAAAATCCAGTTCCAGGGGACCTGATGGCCCTCTTCTGGAAATCTATGGTAATCACATAGTTGTGTACACACACACACACACACACACACACACACACACACCACACACACACATGCACGCTCATACATACACACACACAACTAAATCATAACAAAAAAAATTTAAAGCTCACTCAATAGCCTTAATGAATATTTTAAGAGTTGTGCAAACAGAGGCCAGAGAGAGATCAGAGACTGGCGAGGCCATATCCTGTGCCTCTTTGATCTCTGCAGTTAGTTTCATCTCCGTAGCCCATCCATCACTGTGTTTCTAAACAATCCCCAGCATACTCACCAGGAAGTTGTATTTAACACAATCCTCAAGTGGCAAGCAGACAGGGCTATTAGGGTTGACTAGGAGATAGCAGAATGGCTCGAGAATTGACCCTCTCCGCTGTTTCCTGGAGAGATGCTGTAGCAGGTGGCTTGCAGGGACAGAGGAATTTACCAGCTGAGAGACAGGGCAGGCCGGCCTCCAAGGCAGTTGACAAAGATTAGAGGATTCAGACAAAGCTCCTCTATTACCTTAAGGGATCAGGCATGCTCAATCAGGGACCTGGCTCTGTCAGTTATACATCTTTAGTGACTCCGGGCACTTACATATGAAGCTGTCTTGGGCTATTGATGTCAGCCATAAAAAGATAGGCCCTAAAAGCCAGCATGTAGGCATGTGCCTGCAATCCTGGCACTTGGGAGGTAGAAACAGGAGGACCAGGAATTCAAATCCATTCTGATATGCATAGCAGGCTGGAGGGCAGTTGAAATACATGAGACCATATCCCAGAGCAAAACAAAACAAAATTAAGGCCTGGAATTCTGATGATTGAAAATCTTGCTTTTTGTGGCTGTGAGATAGCACCAGAGGAATAAAGAAGATCACACACACGCATACACACACACACACACACACACACACACACACACACACACACACGCTCATACACACACACACGCTCATACACACAAACATACACACACACAGGCATAAACACACACACACCATTAATGGAAATTCATATTAGCTTATGGAAACCATACCTCTCAGAAGCATTTCTCCTAATCTATTTTGCTGATTCTTCTTCCAAGGTTAATCAAAAATGGAACAGTAAATTCTACATGGCCCCTAGTCAGCTACCTTAAATATTAGAGAACAGTGGCTTTCTGTCTGATGAAGGTTTTGTGAGCTCTCTGTGCCTTTCCAATCTCGAGCTAAAATTTCAAAATAAAATATCACAAGTTCCTGTATATTACTGCTTCTCAAAGTGCCTTGTTATGACTATTTTTTATTTATTTATTTATTTACATTTAATCACTTTATGGAATAATCCCAGCCCCCTTGCTCCTTTCCTCCCAGTTCCACCCTCACATCCCTGTCCACCCATTCCATACCCTTCTTCTCAGAGAAGAGGAGGTCCACAAGGGGTACTAACCCACCCTGGCACCTCAGGTCACAGCAGGACTAAGCAATCCTCTCCCACTGAGGCCAGACAAGGCAGTCCAGCTAGGGTAAAGGGATCCAAAAGCAGACAACATAGAGACAGGCCCTACTCCCATTGTTAGGGGACCCACATGATAACCAAACAGCATGTCTGCTATATATATGTAGGGGTCTACATCTACCCTATGCATGTTCCTTGGTTGATGGTTCAGTTTCTGTGAGCACACATGGGCCCAGATCAGTTTACTCCATAAGTATTCTTGTCAGATACCTGACCCCTCCAGCTTCCCCAAACCTTCCTTCCAGTCTTCTACAAAACTCAGCATATTGCTTGGCTGTAGGTCTCTGCATCTGTTTCCATCAGCTGATGGGTGAAGCTGTCTGTAAGCATAGCAGAGTAACATTAATAGTGTCAGGGATTGGTTCTCTCCATGGAATGGATGTCAAGTTGGGCTAGTCATTGGTTTGCCGTTCCCTCAATCTCTGCTCCATCTTTACCTCTACATTTCTTGTAGGCAAGATAAATTTTAGGTTGAAAGTTTTACGGGTCAGACAGTGTCCCCCTCTCTCCACTGGAAGTCCCACCTGGCTACAGGAAGTAGTAACTTCAGGCTCCATATCCCTCTCTGTTAGGAGTCTCAGCTGGGGTTACATCCATGACTCCCAGGAGCCTCCCCCATCCCAGAGCCCCCCACTGATTTCTGCTCCCTCTCCCAGTCCTCCCTCTCACTCCTCCCATACCTGATCCCCATCTCCATTATCGTCCCCACCCCATCTCCCACCCAGGTCCCTCCCTCCATCTACTACAGATGTCTATCTTATTTTCCTTCTGAGTGAGATTCAAACCTCCTCCCTTGGGCCTTCCATGGCTTCTTTGGGTCTATGGACTGTAGCCTGGTTCTCCTGTACTTTATGGCTACTATCCACTAATAAGTGAGTATATACCATGTGCATATTTCTGCATCTAGGTTGCCTCATTCAGAATAATCTTTTCTAGTTTCAGCCACTTGTCTGGAAATTGCACGATACTTTTGTTTTTAAAAGCTGAGTAGTATTCCATTGTATAAATGTACCACATTTTCTTTATCCATTCTTTGGTTGAGGGACATCTTGGTTGTTTCCAGATTCTGGCTATTACGAATAAAGATGCTATGAACATAGCTGAGCAAGTGTCCTTGTGGTATCATAGGACATCTTTTGGATATGTGCCCAGGAGTGGTATAGCTGGGTCTTGAGGTAAATATATTCTCAATTTTCTGAGAAACATCCAGATTGATTTCCAAAGTGGTTATACAAATTTGCACTCCCACCAGCAATGAAGGAGTGTTCCCCTTGCTCCATATCCTCACCAGCATGTGCTGTCATTTGAGGTTTTAATCTTAGCCATTCTGACAGCTGTAATATGGTATCTCAGAGTTGTTTTGATATGTATTTCCATGATAACTAAGGACACTGAGCATTTCTTTAAGTGCTTCTTGGCCATTAGCTATTCCTCTGTTGAAAAGTCTGCTTAGCTCTATACTTCATTTTAAAAATTGGTTTATTTCACATATTATCCTTTGTTCACATTAAAAAATTTGCAAATTAGTCTTAACAAAAAAAATTGGTTTATTTGGTTTATTGCTTTTTAATTTCTTGAGTTCTTTATATATTTTGGAATTAGCCCTCTTTTGGATATAGGGTTGGTGAAGATCTTTTACCGTTTATTAGGCCACTATTTTGTTCTTCTGACAGTGTTCTTTGCCTTACAGAAGCTTTTCAGCTTCAGGAGGTCCCATTTATTAACTGTTTATCTTAGTGCCTGAGCTGTTAGTATTTTGTTCAGAAAGTTGTCACCTGTACCAATGTTCAAGGTTTTCCCCCGCTTTCTCTTCTACTAGATTTAGTGTATCCAGTTTTATGTTGAGGTCTTTGATCCACTTGGACTTGAATTTTGTGCAGAGTAATAAATATGGACATATTTACATTTTTCTACTTGTAGACATTCATGTAAACCAGCAACATTTGTTAAAGATGCTTTCTATTTTCCATTGTATGGTTTTGGCTTCTTTGTCAAAAATCAAGTGTCCATAGGTAAGTGGGTTTATTTCTGGGTCTTCTATTTGATTCAATTGATCAATCTGTCTGTTTTTATGCCAATACCTGGCAGTTTTTATTGCTATGGCTCTGTAGTACACAGCTTGAAATCAGGGATGCTGATATCCCCAGAAGTTCTTTTATTGTACAGGATTGTTTTAGCTTTGATATGGCTATTTTAATAATTAAAACATGAGAGTAATTGTTATATTGGCATGATCCCCTTTGATAAGGCAGTGAGAGTAGGGTGCAATGGTAGAAGCAGGTAAGTTTTCACTAAGCTTTCATCTGTCAAACACTGTTCTATGTCCCCTGAAGGTGCTAGTTCACTTCAATTTTACTATCACATGAGGTGTACCTATCCCGGCATAACAGCTGGATAGCTGACATTGAGTTAAGCCTATAGCAGGAGAGATGGCTTAGAACATAGAGTGCTTGTCATATAAGCATGGCCATCAGGGTTGAATTTGCAGAACCCATGTATAGCCAATGTAGTATCACACATTTATAATCACAGTGCTTCTACAGGAGCTGGGAGACAGAGACTAGAGAATCCACGGAGGCTAGCAGGTCTGAGAGCTAGGTGGATGCAGAGGCAAGGAAGAGGCACAACTTCAAACAAGGTGGAAAGTGAGGACAGACGTCTGAGGCTGTCGTATATAGGGGTTTGTCTCTGACCTCTGTATATGTACTGTTGCATGTATGTGCTGGAACACACACACACACACACACACACACACACACACACATATACACACATACGTACACACATGCATGCACACACAGAGACACACACACGAAAGATTAACATTAATCTCACTTTGGTTATGCATAGGAAAGGCAGATTAGTTACAAGGTGAGTTTGCCGCTGGAGTTCTTGAATTTCAAGGAAACATTTCTTCTTCTACTTTATTTTTAAACTGGTCTTGAGTGAAATTATTTTGTGTAAAATTATAGAAATTTTAACATATGCATAATTTTTATAATCAGGACATCAAGAATGCAGGATATCCTGCCAATTCCTTCATGTGCTTGCTTTATCATCATCATCATCATCATCATCATCATCATCAGTTGTGGTTGTATTATTAATTTGATTTGTATTTTCAACTTATACAATTACAATTCCGCCTTCTCTGTCCTTCTTCCAGTTTTTTCCATGTGCCCTCCCAATCTCTCTCAAACTATGGCCTCTTATTCTTTAATTGTTATTGTTACATATACATATGTGTACATGCACATGTGTGTGTGTGTGTGTGAGCTTAAAATATGAATGCAACCTGCTCAGTTCATTTAATGTTACTAGTTTGTATATGATTTCAGGGCTGAGCACTTGATGAGGTATAACCACTTAGTGCTTTTCCCTGGAGAAGACTATTTCCCTGCTCTCAGCATCCTTTAGTTGCCTGCAATTCCTGGCGTAAGGGTGACATTTCCCCTTTCTGTGTTAGCATTCTGTTGGTGGTGTTCTTCGCCAGGTCTTGCTCAGGCAGTCTTTTTATTGTGATATCATGTAGTTTGCCTGTCATTTCTGCTAAGCACCATCTGACAGCAGATTTCCTGGCTCTCTAGCTCTTACAATCTTTCCATCTTCTCTTTTATGGTATTTCAGAGAAAGTTTGTCGCCTGAAAACCACTGATGTTTTCTTCACTCTAGTTTTGGCTTCAAAACTACACCACGTAAATGAAATCCTGAGGTGTGGGAACTTTGAGAGGGGCTTCTGTGAAGCAGCATAATGCCTTTGCAATTCACTCAAACTGCTGTATTTGTCAGGGTTTTCTCTTTCCACTTATTGCTAAATTGCATTACACTGTGTGGGCTGTCGCACAGTCTGTTTACTCATTCACTCCCAGAGGAGATTGGAATTTTCTCAGTATGGAACAATCATGAACCAAGTTGTCAGAAGCATTCTTGGACAAGCTTTTATGTGAACAAAAGTTTTTGTTTCTCTAGAGTAAATAGAAGTGGAACTAGTAGATAATATGTTTAATTTTACAAGAAGCTGCCAAACCATGTTTTCCAGAGTATGATCACTGCTCATTACTAAAAAATAGCGTAGAAGATTCTGAAAGCTCTGAATCTTTGTCAGCTTTTAAGGCTTTCAGCATTTGGGGTGTAGCCATTTTTATGGGAATAAAATTCGCCCCTCAAGGTTAATTTGCGTATTCGCAAAGACCATGTCAAGGATGTCTTATGTTTCTATTTACTACGGTCCTATCACCTTTTAGCAAATTGCAAGTCTTCCCTTGTTTCATATCTAATCTTACTGTTCAGCTGTGAAGTTCTTTATATATCCTTGAAATAAATCAGATGTTTTCCCCTAATCTCCAGCTCTCATTTTCATTTTCTTAGTAGTATCTTTTAATGAGACACTTTTAATGTTTGTGAAGTCCATCTATCCATGTTTTTAATGGGTCAGACTTGTTGACATATCTAAAAAGAAACTCCATAAATAGCACCAGGGACTTAATTTCTTTTTCTTCTTCTTTTTCCTTATGAAAGTTTTTCTTGGCTTTTGTTTTTATGTTTAGATGGATGGCTCATGTTGATGTAGTTCAGGAAAGGTATGAGGTTTAGGTCAAGGTTTGTTGAAAAGGTTACGACCACTACCCCTGCAGCTGCTTGGTGACTTACTAAATACTTAATTGGCCAAAACAAGAGGGAAGAGAATGTGGCTGTTACTTGGTGGAAGATTTGGAGGAGGAGTGATGAAAAATTTTCCAAACTAGAATATAAGGATTGTTTCATTACTCTGCAAACATTGCAAAAATGCTGAAATTTGCAATTTAAAGAGATGGATTGTGCGGCATATAAAAGTCATCAGGATAAGCAGAGCCATTAAAGAAAATATACTAGCCATATTAGCGTGCTCTCTGCTATAGTTTGGATGTAGTTGTCCCCTATGTTCATGAGCTGAAAGCATTGTTTCTAATGTGACAATATTGAGGTAGGTGGTCTTAAAAAGATGACAATTAGAGATTTAACAGAGATTTATACTATTTTTCACAGAAGCAAGTTAGGTCTCACAAGAGCACTTTATGTGTCTTTGAAATAGAGTAGCTACTAATATATGGGTTAGAACAAAGCAAGTCTATCTTTCTCAGTTTATCCCCTTGCTTATGTCCTCACTGTCTCTCCACCCACTTCCTCTGTGATGTTGCCGTGTGATGCTTTCTACAAACACACTCATCAGGAGATGATGGCTGTTCTATATTTGTGCATTTCCAAAACCATATCCTCAATATGGCTCTTTTCTTATATACAACCCAGAACCCGGCACTGTTATTTCATTCTTTGTATGGGCATCCCTTTGACTTAGTATAATTTTTTGGAAAGACTATTCTTTCCCCTACTTGATTGCCCTGATAGCTTTGTGAATTCTCAATTGACTGGATTCTCAGTTTCATCCCACTGAACTATATGTCTCGAACTATCTGTTCTTTCGTCTATAGAAAAGAGTCAAACTAAGTTATCCTATAATGAGGCAGCAAGGCCTTGCTAGATACAATAGAATAACAAATTTAAAAGTCCAGCACCAGTAATTGTTAACTTCCTTCGGGGTCTTAGGGTAATGAGGTCCCACAAATTCCCCTAATATTATAGACTATCACCAATGCTCACACTTACCCTCCAGAACTTGACAGTAAAGACACTATTGCTGAAAATCCTATGGACTTGAGTCATAGAATGTGGAGAAATCAAACTGTTACTGACGCACAAGCTTATCCCTGCTGGCTAACATTCATTATGCTAGAAGATGATACGCATATCACTAGAAGAGAAAAATAATCATCAGTGTTTCCCAAGTGTGAACCCCATGAGCCATAATAACAACCAGCCTGGAAAGTCTGCCTACTGGTGTAATAGTAACAGTGGCATAAACATCATGGGAGTAATCAACCCCTTTCTGATTGGAATTAAGGTCTACTTTGCAAATGAAACAGTGTAGTCATTATGGCTACACTGATCATACACCTTTGGGAAAAAAAACTGCCACTGTAATACTGCTAAATGCACATAGTAGTAAACCAATTCCTGATGATTTACCATTAGATAAATAGGTTAAGGCATCCCTCAACCTTCATTGAAGAATCTTCTGTTGGTAGTAGATGATGAACAACACAGAGACCCACAACTGGCTAAGATACAGAAAATAAGACTGTCCAGTCCTAGATGTAAGACAGATACCATCTCCTCCTCTAAAGACTCAGGGATCATTTCAGAAGAGGAGAATAAGGAACTAAGAGCCAGAGGTGGTGGGTGACTACAAGGAAACTATGAGTTCTAGGCACAGAAGGATGGCTACATATATGAACTCACATTTTTTTTTTTTTTTTGTGACACTATGTACAAGACCAAGGCAAGCCCAAGCCATACCAAATACCAGCATGGAGAGGAGAATTGGATATAAAGTTCTATCCATATCCAAGGAATTATTGGCAATTCCTAGCTGTTGGGACAGGAAGAATAAGTTTTCTCTAAAGGTGCAGCCTGTGATAGGTCAACCATGCTCCAGTGGGAAGCCCCACATTTCAGAACATTTGACCAGAATAAACTGGCATCAGTTGAGTAGGGGTGGGACATAAAGGGAAGGAAAGAGGGGATGTATCTGAGAAGAGTTAGAGGAAGGAAGGTAAATTAGGTCAAAATATCTATGTAATTCCCAAAGAGCTAATAAAAATTCCGAGTATGGCTGAAGGTATAGTTCAGTAAGAATGCTTGCACACATGTACATCACATGCATACATGTACATTACATCCACACACTTACACATATGCACAAATAGTACTAAGAAACAAATTAGATTATGTAAGTCCCATGGTTAATCAATACCTTAAGGATTTACCAATGTACACAGAATAAAATCCAGGACCACAGGCTCTCTTTTTGTCTGGCCTCACTACTCAATCCTCAGTTCTGTTTCTCTAACCACAAACCTCCTTTTCTTTCTTATGAAACATAAACAAGTTTTTTTTCTAATCTTTACAGTTTTACACACAGATTTACCCAGGGTATTCAGGGCCATCCTTGGCTACTTAGCACACTCAAGGCAAGCCTGGGGTACAGAAGACCCTGTAACAACAACAACAACAAAAACAGCAGCAGCAGCAGCAATAGCAGCAGTGGCAGCAATGAAAGTACTACTGAAATAGAGAAAATGGGTATTGCTAAATAAGCCATTATCCCCTCTAAATATAAAGTTCAAATTATTAAGAATAAATATCATCTTTGCCTCCCTGAATATAGGTTTTTCAGTTGTATGTTTGTGAATCAAGTGAAATAGATTCTGGGCTCAATTGTGATACCAACTCTGAGGCATTCCTTCTTACCAAGACCAGCTGTCACACAAGGAAAAGGCAGCCCCCTTCCAACTGGCACAAGCCAGTACACAACACTGAATCCCTCTTTCATTAGTAGCTGTACTCTGGTAGAGACTATAATACTTTTTATCCACTTGTTTATATTTCTGTATATATTGTTTATATTTTTAATTTATATTGTATATACAAAATGTTCTGTGTATAATTAAGTAATTATAAAATATATTTTAAAATATTTATATATAAAACATACATTGTATATACAATTTTGCATATGTTGATTATATTTGTCTATATTTTATTTATTCTTTGATAATTTCATGCATATACACAATGCATTTTGACCATATCTGCCTTTGATAAACCATCACACTTCCTTAAAGCATACCACAATACAAGTTGTACCTACCTTCATGTATTCTGTTTTTAATAACACACTTAGTCCAATCAGTGCTACCTGTATGTGCATGACCAACCAACCAATGTCCACACTACTACAACAAAATGAATATCCTTCCAGTTTACATCAATTGCCAATAGTTCGACTAGGGGTCCAGTCTTGTGAGTGTCTCTCTGATTCCATGGTGGGATTATTGACTGGCTCGGTCTTGTACAGGTCTTGTAGATGTCATGAATTCTTGAGTACATTAGAAATGCCATATCCAGAAAACAGATGTTCATGGCATTCTTCCCTATTCTCCAGACTTTACATCCTTTCTGCCTCACCCCAGGGATGTTCCCTGGGTCCATTTGCTATATCTTGATTGAGAAACTACACTGCATTTGCCCTCCTACCTTATTTGCTCTCAAGAATAGTACCCAGTGTGTTTATGCTGTGTGTCAGCTTCTACCATTGATAAGGACAGAGAATGGTACAATGGTATAAAAGGAGGTGGAACACAGAGCTATGAACGTACATACAAAATCCAGCCTTGTTACTTTCCTAATGTGTAATCTTGATCAAAATGCTTAATCTACCTCTAGCTCAAATTCCTTATTTATCAAATGGAACATGTATTCCCTAGCTGAATAAATTGGAGAACACTTCAACATAATGACCAAATATTTACAGAATATCTGCCATACCAATAATCATTGTCATGTACAGAACATACACTGTGGATCCAGCATTGTTGTTTTACCCTCAGCCCCTTTAAGAGCTGAGCCCTGTTGTTATTATGGCCACTTCACCAATGAGGAATCTGACTCCTAGAGATAGGAAGTAGCTGTCGAAAGCCATATGGTCGTACTGTCAAAGATAGACCTAGCCTTAACTGACTCAGGCCTTTGTTCTTCAAAATCTCTTTGCATTAAGGCTGGTGTTTCTGTTCTTGCACACTACAAATTCTCTGGTCTCAGGCGTTAACACCTGGTGCCTACTGAGTAGTCTTTCCCAGCACAAAAGAGACTCTGTGTGCCTAAGGAATTCCCAATCCCATCCATGTGCTGCACACCAGCCACTGTTAGGCGATGCAAAGATGGGAAGGAAATGGCTCCTCACCTCATGTAGTTTACAGCCCAGTGAGAGTTAAGTAAGATCATGACTATAGATAATTTAGCTACAGTAATCACTGTAATCATTTTACAAGACGGTATTTTTGTTCAGTTTAAACTTTGGAATGTCTGTTTTTAATATGCAATTTGATAATCATTATTTTGTAATCCATATCATTACAGTCATAACCTTCAGGAATCCCTATTACAGGTGCTCATTCATCCCATTATAACATATCTATTCAATATCTACACTGAGTTAAGGAATCTCAGATACAAAGAAATCTATTAGAATGTATCGCTTCACCACCTGAGCACTGGAATATAGGATTTTTTTTTTTCTGTTGTTTCAATAGCAAGACAAGAATGAATGAAATATCCTGATGTTGAGCATCCAGGGCCTGATATTCTCCACCTTCCAGAAAACACAAATAAATCTGAAAATAGTCATTTTATTCTCATGCTAGAAGGCAACACAGCAAGACACAGCAAGTAGGAATGTGAGTAGAAATGAAGTGGAGGCTTGTCTGACCATGGGTACACATATCCTAGAAGGCAACGAGAATATGAACTCAGACGTGGGCAGTTTGTTTTTTACCATATCCCCTTCCCTAGCCTAAAGCACCAAAGGAATTCCCTGAAAAAAGTAGATTTACACTTACCACACAGGGCTTCAAAGAGCAAAAGGCAGTTGATAAGACAAGCAACAGTCATAGGGTAGGGGAGTAGGGAGAAAGTGGGAGGAATGGGAGGATATAAGGGATGGGATAACAATTGAGGTGTAATATGAATAAATTATATATGTACATACACTTTTGGGTTGTTATTTTGTAGAAATTGGAGTGCTCTCTGCATATGTGATCCTTCTAAAAGTGGCAGTCTCTTATTCTTTTATCTATTGGATCTTTTCTCCCAAGAAACTAATGTTCTTATGATTCTGTTATCTTCTTATGTATAGAGGGGAAGCTGCCCACCAGGGTCCCTCCTGGACCTTTCTTTATGTCCCACACCAAACTATTTCCAATGTATGTCCTTTCTCTAAATATCCTATCATAGAAGCTTCAAAATAGCCTAAGCCACAGGTCACATATACCACAGCTCACATAAGCCACAGCTCACAGACACATGTGTTCTTTCTTTTTAGGTGACATCTAAGGTCTGAGTAGGCTTTCATAGCCACAATAAAGCTTGCAATGTTATTTTCTAGAGACAGAAGTAGAGCTTCAAATACGGAAAAAAAGTTAGAAACACTCAGGCATACTTGTCAGTTTAATAGTACTTCAGAGTTACACTGCCCAGAGGCAGGGAATAAGGGGACCCAGCCTTTGACAGGAAACAGAGATAATGAGAGTATTTGAAGTTCTTCCTTAGGTACGTACGCAAACTATTTTCTGCTTAACTGGTTTTTGTGGACCTTAATTATATTCCGTATTTCCTAAACTTGGTAGGGCAAACCAAATTTCATGCCAAATTAGGTGATCAAATATTATTACACTTAAATTTGTGACAAATTTTACAACAACTCTTTAAACAATTACAATTATTACTCTCCCATATTAGAAATAAAGATACCTGAGGTATAGAGAGGCTGTGGAACTTTCCAGGATTCAATTCATGAATTAGAGGCTGAATTAAAATCCAGGAGGGTGTCCCCTGGGTTAGACCCTCTAACACAGTGGTTCTCAGCCTTCCTAACGTTGCAGCTCTTTAATACAGCTCCTGATGTTGTGGTGACCCCCAAGCCATAAAATTATTTTTGTTGTGCTTTGTAACTGTATTTTTTGTGCTATTATGAATTATAATGTAACTACGTTTTCCAGCGGTCTTAGTTTGATAACCTGTGTTCGAATACATGCTCATAGGACACCTACTCTTACTGTCCTGGTGGAAACATCCCTTTTTATTTCCCCTAGGCGGTCTCCTGAAAGATCATTTTTTTCAGGCACAGATAGATTCCCAAATCAGTTGAGCTTATTTTAGGGAAATCATCTAGGTCTTTAAAATCTTTTCCTGAGTGGATTAAAAGTAGAGACTTTTCCATATGGGTCACAAAAGAGGCGCTATATACACACTTGTATTTTTTAACTGGAAATAAACAAACAGAAGTGCCATGAACCACCCATGGGCCATATGGAAAGGGATTGTGACAACTTCTGGCAGCTAAGAGATGTCCTCGGCTGACAGCCAATGAGCCAGCTTCCTCCAACCACAGATCCAGAATTCTGCCTAGAGTGTGAATGAGCAAGTGTGAGCCCTGTGCTCTGGGTGACAGTTCACCCTGGCCGACCCCCTTTTCAGGCTTCTGAGACCTTCGGTGGAGAATCACAGGAAGCCAGGCCCAGACCCCTGTCCTGCAGACACTGATGAACAATGCAGGAGATGAGTGTCCCTTATCAAAAAGACTTGGGGTCAAAAGTATTTCAGATTTAGGGTGGGGAATGCTTTCAATGTTTTGAATATTTATATAATAAGATGGCTTGAGGATATGACCCAAATCTCAGCGTAAAATTCATTTGTTTCTTACACACCTACCCTGAAGGTAATTCTATATGATATATTTTTTAATAATTTTGTGCATGAAACATGGTTTCATGGTTTCTACTTAGGGTGTTATGTTGCTGCTCAAAAAGTTTTAGAGCTGGGGGCAGGTCAGTTTTTGAAGTCAGGGATACTCAGCATGGACAGAGCAGCTAATGATGATTTGTTCTGTAGCAGAAGATTAATTTAATGTTCATTGAAGAGATTTTTGGAAATACCAAAGTGTTAGATAGAAGAAAATAAATGTCACTCATAATCTCTCCTCTCAGAGGTAATCACTGACATTTTTATGTATTTGCATTTAGTATTTATACATTGGAGTTCAAAACTGACAACAAACTGATAAACCTTTGGCTTTATTGTATCCATTAAAAATCAGCATTCAGATGAGAGTTGTGTTTATATCCCCAAGTACTGTTTAAATACTTTACTGTACATGATGTATTTTCTATTATTTGATCATGTGCACTGGGGACTTTTAGATTGTTTTCATCTTTCATTTATACTAAACTTCATTTTTATTTTTTAAATAGTGTATGTGGGGGGGATCTGTATGGAAGTGCCCTGTGTGGGAGTTTGCGCATGTAAGTACAGTGCCTATGGAAGGCAAACGAAGGCATAGGATCCCCTGGGGCTGGAGTTGTAGGCTACTGGGAAATCTCTGATATGGGTGGCTAGCAACTAAACTTGGATCCCCTGGGAAGAGCAGTCTATGTTCCTAACCACAGAGCTGCCTCTTCCATTCCAATAAAATTCATTTTGGTGAATACTCTCTTTGTAAGTCTTTGGATTTACTTTGTGTGTCTCCAGGATAGACTCCTGGTACTTCTTCTCACAGACATTTTTAATTCTTCTTGTGGCCTTGACATAGTGTCACTTGGGGTTTAGAAAGATTACAGTAATGCTGCCCCCACCAAGAGCCTGCAGGACTACACACCTGGGCAGCTCCACCATAGTGTGTGTGACTGCTCTTGCGAAATCCTGGCAAATCTGATAGTTAGACTGTGGTGTCTGCATTGTCATCTGTTACTACATTTGTGCTTCTCTAATTACTCATGCGCTGACCATTCATTGGTCCCTGTATTAGCTTCTTTCACCTCGGCCATAAATAAGTCGTTCCTTTTCTTTGTTTTGTTCATTGCATTTCCGGTGCTTGTTTTGTTCCATGTCATTTTATTTTTAGGCAAGGTCTCACATTTTCACCCAGGTTGGCCTAGAACCAGGTAGCCCAGGATGGCCTTGGCTTTGTAACCAGCCTCTTGCCTCACCTTCAAGAGTGGCTGGGGATTATAATTGTGAGTCACACCCACCTTGTTTTCAGTCTATTATTTTTAGTAGATGGGTTAAATTATTTTTATTTGTTTAGGAGGTTGATCTCATATTTCTCACAAACATTTTCTTCAGAATTATCATTTTTCTTTTTATGAACTACTTATAGTAATTATAAATCTTCTGCAAAAAAAAAAAAAAAACTATCATGCAATACCCTTGTAAATATTTCCACTCATCTTGTTGTTTGAGAACTGGTATCAATGAGGGTATAAGTAGAAGGTCTTTGTCTTAACCAACATTGAATCTTAGTCCTCTTTATTTTAATGTAACTGGAATATGTCCGGTGTGAAGACAGGTCTCTCTTTTGCAGAGGAGACAGCTGTTTAACAATGACCTTAGCATTAGGTCCATCGATGCCTGCACATACACATCCGCCATGCAGATGTGGCTTTGAAGTTAGGGCTGGACTGATCCGTGCATTATCTCAGAAGCACCAGTGAGTCACAGACAGAGGACCCCATGAACTTAACATGGGAAAATATTCTTGGCTGACATTGTATATACACAAATATCTTCCTGGATAACAGAGGGAGGAAATCACGCTAACAAAATCATTTATTTTGAGCTTTCTCAACTCAGTGGCAGATGCCTCTGGTTCCACACCTCTTCCTTCCTGCCAAATCTGTCAGATGAAGCTGCAGAACTGAAGATCTGTTGCCATTTCAGGATCAAAAGGCACACTTCCACATGCTGTCATGTGTCTGAGCCTAACCAGGCACTGGGTGACTGTGTGTGACAGATATCATATCCAGCCCAGAGATCATCCCCAGTCACCTGAGACCCAGCTCCGCCCTCCTCCTTATATTCAGACTCCAGAGCACCCAGAGCTTTACTCGTCCGAAACCCACTCAGTGTCTGCTCAGGTCATACACATTTCTAACCAAACGTATGCAGACTGCTAATGATAGAACAGCAAACATCATTAAGAAAAGAACAAATTGAAACTTATTAAAGGATACCCTCTTGATAGTTCTTTAGCAATTTATTAACCTAATCTAGGCCACATAACTCTCTCAAAAGTCAATTTCCTTATATAGAATTGATTGGGGCTAGTCCTACACTGATGAGAGGTTGTATGCTGAATGAACATCTTTTAGGCAAAACATATAATCTCTGAGTGGCAGAAAGTAAATTATGTAGAGCATATTCTTGTCTTCAACTTTCTCACAAATGTTTATGATATCTACTCCTTAGAAATACTATCACAGCCAATATCCTGGGTTTCTTATGTTGTTGAGGCTGTGGACTAGACATTGAGATGAGGCACAGTGGAGACAATTTAGTTCTTCTCGTGATGTCCTCTAATTTACCTGAAAAGATAGATTTTTGAATAAGAATGGCGTAATTTTAGGAGCCTCTTCATTAGGATGCCTTAGGGCTGCATAGAATGGCATGAGTGGCCGTGGCTTCATTGCACATCATCCCTCTATAGAAAGAATCTTGAAGTTTCTCTAATGGCGACTCAGTATAGCACCTCCGTCATGGCTGCCTTGAGGTCACTGGACTCTTGATATAGCAGTTCAGTTTCTAAGAGCAAGAACTCAGTGAACCAGATAGAAGCTCCCTGGTCTTTTATAACACAGATGCAAAAGTCACATGACATTTCTTCCACTGGCCTGCAGGTCAAAGTTTTCAGAGGCAGTTCAAAGAGTTTAAGACCAAGACTTAAAGCTGTCCCTGGAGCAGTCAAGGACTTGAAAGTCAGTAGTTCCCTGAGTTGTATTATCAAGCAAGCACCAGCAAGAATATTGGAGAAGTGAAACAGAACATGAACAAAGATATTCAAGTAAGTCAGTTAGGCACAGATTTGGGCTATGGGTAAGTGGGACTAAGTCTCCATGGCATATACACTGTGCCTGCTCCTCATCTTGACCAAGACAAAGGGTTAGTTTTATCTAATGACGAACTGCGGGCCTGGGAAGCTGAGGACTTAGACTTCATTAGTGCTGAGAAGTGGTCATGTATTCTGATGTTAGGGTTGGGATGGATTGAATCTGAAGCCAGAGTAATTTGTATTCATTATGATAATGTACAGGTAAGGACAGTTAAGTGCTTTCATTCTTTATCTTGTTTAAATGGCCTGATCAGTCTCCTAATTGCTACAAGGAGCCTTTCTAATCTTCTATACACATTGAACAGCTCTAACACAAAAATCCCAAATCTAAAATGTCCCGAAATTGGAAACCATTTTTAGCACTTGCATAATGATTACTTGCTCTAAGCACATTACATTTTTCACTACAGTGGTGGCATGTGACATTTCTACTAGTAAGTACGTAATGTGTGAATAGACTAAGAAAATGATTGGTTATCCACAGGACATGAGTTCACTCAGTAGGACACTTCTAACACAAATTGTTCTCATGGGGGCTGAGTTGTAACACCTTCGCTTTCTAATGATTTAGTGTTAAAAATATGTTTCTCCAGACACAAAGTTAATTTAACTTGCATATAATCAAACTTAAGCTATATGAATAAGGCATATCTGAGATATAAATGAATTTCCTTTAGACTTTGTCATGGTGAATCTTCACTGTTAGCTTGACTGGGCTTGAATTTGCGTATGAGACACAACCTTGAGTGTGTCTGTGAGAACTTTTCCAAAGAGGCTTTCTTGAGGAAAAAAGCTCCACATGTAAAGGAGATGATACCATCCTACAAGCTAGGTTCCTACAGCAAATAAGAGAAAGATGGGGAGAGAGGAGGGAGGGGGGAAGGAAGGAGTGAGAGAGGAGAGGAAGAGAGAGAGGAGGGGGAAAGGAGGAGAGGTAGGAAGGAAGAGAAGGAGGGAGGGAGGAAGAGAGGGAGGGAGAGAGGAAGGGAGGGAGGGAGAGACAGCAGAGGGGGGAGAGAGAGCAGGGAGAGAGAGAGAGAGAGAATGAGAGAGAGAGAGAGAGAGAGAGAGAGAGAGAGAGAGAGAGAGAGAGAGAGAGAGAGAGAGAGAGAGCACTGAGCATCAGCATCCATCTTTCTCTGTTTCTGGAATGTGAGCACTGCCTCAGGCTACCAACACCATGCCTTCCCAGCCACGATGGACATATAATCCTGAACTATAAGCTTTTACTTGTCTTGTCAAGTATTTTGTTACAGCAACTAAAAAAGTAAAAACACAGACTTGAGTCTCATCTCCTCCAAGAGACATCATTATGTATATGTAACTATTCTAAGTCCAGGAGAAACATGACCAAGGTCATAAATGCTTC
Source organism: Acomys russatus (assembly GCF_903995435.1). Lineage (NCBI taxonomy): Eukaryota > Metazoa > Chordata > Mammalia > Rodentia > Muridae > Acomys > Acomys russatus. The sequence continues at coordinate 29,700,549 of NC_067161.1, forward strand.
CGGTAGCAAGCATTTCAGATAAGCTGTTCTTAACTGTAAATAGCTCTGTATGAAGATGTTCCTTGAAGTGTCCTTTTTTTGTTAATTTATTCACTTTACATCCCAGTCACAGCCCCTTCCCTTGTCTCCTCCCTCCCTCTTCCTCCCTGTGTCCCCCCTAGTCCTCAGAGATGGGGGCTCTTTCTTGAAGTATTCTGTAAAAGTAAAAAATAACCACTTAAAGCCTCATAGTCAACATGGGAGGGGAAGAGGATGGTATGATGTATTCACAAGTGCAGTGATGTTACTGTGGGGTGTTTTTCTTTTTCAGGAATCAAATTATTATAAAATTAAAAACATCAATGATGCTAACAACATGAAATATATTGACTGTTTTAATAAAAACTTACTGATATGCAGAGCCTTTTACAAAAGAAAGAAGAATTTGAATTTGATTAAAAATGAGTTTTAAAAAAAACCACTGAGATGTCTTATACAGAAGATCAATAGGGTAGGGCTTTCATTTAAAATTAATTGTCTATTTTCTATTGTCTATGATGTGTTGTTTTATTTTTTTAACTTCTTTCTGCCATTTTAATTTTTCTGCAATTAAAACTATTATTTTTAAAATATAGAAACAAAGCAGACTTAAGACAAATACTGTCAGAGCCCTTGCTTTGTAAAACTGTCAATGAATTTCTAAAAGAAGCCTGGTCTAGGGAGAGAACAGAGTTAACTCCAGGACTTCTGTATAAGGATGCTACAGGAAGTCCTAAGTGGCCCCCTTTATGCCCTTCAGCATAAAAGTCATTTTGTGGGGCAGACAAATGAGCCAACAAAAAAAATATATCTCCTGCTTGCTTACAAGTCACTGCTCCAGAATCGGCTAAATAAACTCCTATCCATACGTAGCAGGAGACTGCTGACCTCCACCTACATAGTTTCCCTTTCTGGAGCTACTTGTGTCATGCAATGACCCCTGTCCTCTCAGGAGACAAAGCCCCGGTGTTAGTCACATCTATTCAAAGCTGAAAGTGCTGAGACATGATTTATGGCAAGATGCTCTCAACATCTCCCCTGGTACCATCCAGTTCTCCGTTCAGAATAGGTAAGATTCACACATCCACGGTGGGGTGTGAGTGCAGGGAAAGCCATATTCCTCCAGTTGCCCTTCACTCTCCCGCTATAATTACATACCTGGACCTGAAAAATCAGAATGCCCTTCCATATCCAAGAGCTTCCAAAACCTGAGGATGCAGATGAGAATTAGCTGGTTGGAATGCTGAGATAGCAACTATAAATTTCTTTCTTTCTTTTTTTTTTTTGTGGACATTTCCAGCATATTTTTAATAGGGTGTATATATCACTATAGAGATATTTGTACATCCACATTTATTGATGCTTTATTCACACATCATCTAGGAAATGAGATCAGCCTGAGTAGAAACAGCAAGCATGCTTTCTTTAATTATTTAAGGATTAAGGAATAAAAATATTTGTTGAATTCAGGCACTGAAATCCAATAACAGCCTATATATATATATATATAACTAGAACCCACACATGAGGACAAATTATGTTGTATTTGTCTCTGAGTCTGGGGTAAACTTCCTAAGATACTTTTCCAGATGCATCTATTTTCCTGTAAAGTTCATAGTCCTGTTTATCTTTATGGTTGAATAAAACTCCATCTTTACCATCTATTGCCAAACAAGGACAAGACTAAGTCAGTACTATGCAGAATACCAGGAGCCAGTGAGAAGACAGACAAAAGTTGTAAGTAATCACTTTGAGAACTGCAGGCCAAGGGGTGAAAAGTGTCGTGGGCAAGGAGAGCTCTGGGCTTGTTGCTAACTTTGGTTCTCACTTGCCTTATCACCTTGGGCAAGATACACAGTCTCTCTGGCCTTAGTTTCCACATATACAAGACAACACTGATGACAACTTCTTTGGATGGGTGCAATGACCAGAAAGACAATATTTTAAAACATCCCAGGTAGAATGTGATAGATTGGAGGCTGGGGGCTCTATCTAACACTAGTGGCAAAACTCTAAATGCAGTTCCTGCCCTCATTTTACAAAAGGAAAACTGAGGGTGCGGGTCACTGCCCACTCACTGCACTGCCTGTAATTTCACCACCACAGTTACAGCCTTAAATAATAGGATAAGTTCTCCAAGTGACCTGGAACTCCACGGGTGTTCTGTAGAATTATGAAGGCACAGAACGTAGTCATATTTTTTTGCAAGACTTTCACACTAAAGAAGATTCATTAAATTGTGTTTTATTTCTTGGGGGAGGTACGGGTATACCATAGCACATTTGTGGATGTTAAAGGAGAGTACACAGGAGCCAGTCCTCTCTTTCTACAATGTGGGTCCTAGGGATGAAACTCAGGTCATTAGGTTTGGCAACAAGCACCTTCAGCCACTGATAAAATGGGAAATTCTATTGAACTCTCCCTGCCCCAGTTAATCAGGAAAGGAAGACAGTTAGAATGCCCCTCTTAATGCTTCTTAGTTGACTGAGAATTTAGTATATTTAGTACTTAAGTACAATAGATTGCCAGTGCATGAAACTCCATAAAGCATCCATGCCAAGTAAATCTTTTACATATTTTTTTCTGTATATGAGCAATGTAAAATGCTTATAATTATAGATTCATAATGAAGTTCCTGAGTTTATAAAAGTCACATGGTATTTCTAAATGATAAATCACCCTCCATTGTCTTCCTCTTCCAGGTTTGCTGAATATGTTTGAAATTTTCAAACATTCTCAATAAAATGAAGTTTAAAATGTTCCTGCCACATCCACCAGATCAAGCACACATCCATAAGAATTATTGATTGGGAACTTTTTTTTTTTTATTCTGTTAAAGAATGCTTGTGTTTGGGGGAGGTTGTACACAGGTGCATAGGAAGATTGAAAAGGGGGTAGCATTGTTGTACTAAAAGCTTCAGATTAAATAATTATAAGACTACAATGTTGATAAGGTTTTTAAAACTGCAGTGAAAGTGGAATGCGACTAAACCCTGAGCAGCTTAGATTTCTCTTTCTGGTTTCTTGCCATCTCTGTACACTATCTTCCTGGCAGCAGAAGCTCTAGGGTCTCTAGAATGTGCACAGCCAAGGCAGTAACTCAGGAGAGGATGCAAGAGAGGGAGCTTCTGTTTGGGAATCCCGTGCCCTACATTGGTTCACTTGTCACAGGATGCACATTTCATGTTTGCTAACTACAGAAAGGAAGTTTGGTAAAACAGAAGCAGGCTCATGCGACTGTTTTTTCCACATTGTTCCAGCCATCTGCTCCCACACAGAGAACTTCTGATTAATGAGGGAAGCCAAAGGACTCTGGAAAGCTATTGGACAGTCTGCTCAGGGGCCTGCTGGCTTCTGAGATCACAGAGCAGTGGTCATTTCTGAGTGGGGTCACTCCACTCTGTCTACCCGAGGTCCTTGTCCCAAAGGTATGTAAAAAAATAGATAGAACTTCTCTTGCAGACTATCAAGTTTTCTTGGTGTTGAGGGACATAAGGAAGAAGGTAAGGGAAATTCTGGTTTTCCTTAATCAAACAGAATGTGATTCAGCAGAAAGTAAAAATGGGAAATGTGTACCATAAAAAAAGTATCACTATACGGGAAGGGGAGGAGGAATAGGAGGGTACAAGGGAAGGGCTAACAATTGAGATGTAATATGAATAAATTAATAAAAAACGTTAACAAAATTAAAAAATGGAAAACTAAAGGGAGGTGACTCTGTGGATGCCCTGGAAAATTATTTTTTTCTATCCATTGTGCATGTTCATTGCACAGCATATGCATGGAAGTTACAGGATAACTGGGGGGAATCAGAGCTCTTGTTCCACCACGTGGATCCCACAATCAAACTCAGCTCATTACACATGGTGGAAAGTGCCTTTACCCACTAAGTCTTCTTTGGATCCCATATATATATATATATATATATATTGTTTCTATGGTATCTGTACCTTAAGAAAGCTGTTGTTCTTGTAAGTGGTTAGAATGTAGAAATTCTAATGTTCTTCAAGTATATAAACTGATTCTTTTTTATTGATTTATTCATATTACATCTCAGTTGTTATCCCATCCCTTATTTCCTCCCATTCCTCCATCCCTCCCATTTTCACCCTATTCCCCTCCCCTATGTCTGTGACTGAGGGGGACCTCCTCCCTCGCTATATGATTATAGGGTATAAAGTCTCTTGGTGATAACCTGTTATCCTTCCTCTGAGTGCCACCGAGCTTCCCCACCAAGGGGACATGGTCAAATATGGGGCACCAGAATTCTTATGAATGTCAGTCCCTGCTCTCCACTCAACTGTGGAGAATGTCCTGTCCATTGGCTAGATCTGGGTAAGGGTTCGATGTTTACTGCACATATTGTCCTTGCTTGGTGCCATAGTTTGAGCAGAACCCCTGGGCCCAGATCCACCCATCATAATGTTCTTCTTATAGGTTTCTAGGACCCTCTGGATCCTTCTATTTCCCCATTCTTCCATACTTCTCTCACCTAGAGTCCCAATAAGATGTCCTTACATCTATCCCGATTTCCTGGTAAGTGAAAACTTCCATGGGACATGCACCTTGGGCTAGTGTCAAATTATGAGTGAGTATATACCAGTTAAGTCTTTCTGCTTCTGGGTTAACTCACTCATTGTGATCCTTTCTAGATCCATCCATTTGTCCACAAATTTCAGGAATTCCTTGTTTTTAATAGCTGAGTAGTATTCCATAGTGTAAATGTACCACAGTTTCTTTATCCATTCTTCTACTGAGGGACACTTAGGCTGTTTCCATGTTCTGGCTATTATGAATAAGGCTGCTATGAACATGTTTGAGCAAATGTTCTTGTTGTGGGCTGGAGCATCTTCTGGGTGTATTCCAAGGAGTAGAATAGCTGGCTCTTGGGGAAGCCCTATTCCCAGTTTTCTAAGATAGAACCAGATAGATTTCCGAGTACAAGTTTGCATTCCCACCAGCAATGAAGGAGTGTTTCCCTTTCAAACAGTTAGCCAAACTAACTAAGAGGCAGAGAGACACTATCCAAATCAACAAAATCAGAAATGAAAAGGGAGAGAGGAACTGATTCTTTTTTTTTTAACACATTTGTATTGAAAAATAAAATAATTCATATTACATCTCATTTTCTATCCCATCCCATGCATCCTCCCATTCCTCCCTCCCTCCCACTTTCACCCCAATCCCCCTTCCCTATGACTGGGACTGAGGGGGACCTCCTTCCCCTGAATATGGTGCTAGGGTATCAGGTCTCTTCTTGGTAGTCTGCTATCCTTCCTCCGAGTGCCATTGGGCCTCCCCAACAAAGGGACATGGCCAAATATGGGGCATCAGAGATCGTGTGAAAGTCAGTCCCCAGTCTCCACTTAACTGTGTAGAATGGATGAACTGATTCTTCAGGATGATAATCTTTCATAATGGAACCGAAATTTCACCCAGAACAAAGATCAGATTTAGTGATTTTGTGTGTGTGTGTGTGTGTGTGTGTGTTCATGCATGCCACATGTATACACGTCTGTGTGTGCCCACAGACCCAGAAGATTGTAAGATCTCCTGAAATTGTACTTCCAAGCAATTGTCAGAAACCTGACATAAAACTGGAAGTGAAACTTAAGGGTCCTCTGGAAAAGCAGCAAGTAGTCTTAACCATTAAACCATTTCTCCAGCCCCAAGATCCTCTTTAGTACTCTGGACAGTAAGCAAGCTCACACTTGCTCTGAGAGACAAAAATCTTGATGTTCAGGCCTTGTACTCTATGAATGTCCTTGAAACGGTGAACACAAGCACTCAGGACCCTGCTTGTAAGGTGAAAAAGAATATGAACACCAGAGAAAAATATGAGCACCAGAGAAAATGTTCCAGTGTCAATGATTTTCATCTTCCTCTGTACACCCATGGGAAGATATGTGGGTTCAGGGTCAAATATCTGGGTTTGTACCATCCTGAGTCACTGCATAGTTGGAAAAGGTATTTTACTGCATGCAGACCTCAGCTTCCTGATTAGGGTGGGATTATAGCCTCTGCTTTGCTGAGTTAAGTAAGACAAAGTATTTCAACGTAGGTTTTATGCTCTAAGAAAGTAGAGATTTATAAATCGCTCTTGTATGCACTTTTAACAATATTCTCTCTTTTTTTCCATCTTTTCTTCCTGAAGACTATTGTTACTTCCTTTTACTTGTTCAATTTCTTCCACTGAGCCCAACACGTGGCTGTTTGGAAAAAAGTGTTTACCTGCGCCTTGATGACTCACACTCCTTTAAGTAACTAGGGGCAATCTAGTTTCCAAAATTCTGTCATTTCTCTAAACTTTTTCCATCCGATCAAACACCTTTAACTTGAACGTAAGGAGGAAGAAGAAGAAAATAGATGGAGCACAAGCCAGGGGAAAAGGGAAGAAAGGAAAGGAGGAAGAGGAGGATTGGTGGTGAGATGGTCCATCTTCTGGAAGAGGAAACTGTACATTCTGTCTCGGCACCCATGCATAGTTATTTCTAGCCGAGGCAAGTCCTCAGTAGATAGCAAGCTGTACTGGCCCCAGGGCTATGGGGCTCTGCTAGAAAGGTCAAAGTCTGGCTCTTCAGGATAGCCTCTGAGCCTACTGTACAGCAACAACACTCTTTCTCAGCAGGGCTCCCTCTCTACCTGAACCCTAGAAACTCTAAGGACTGTCACAGAGTCAGCAAGGACACTAGAAGCTTAACTCTCTCCTGATATGAAACCTGTTTATCAAGCACCTAGCGATTCCTGGAGATATGCACCCTATGCTCATAAGGTATCTTAGTGTCTTGGCTTTCAACAAATGACATTCGGCTTTTTTTCCCAACCCAAGCGACAATTAGGTACTGAATTTCCCCTCTTAGGATAGTACTGTTTTGTTACATGTAGATTAATTATCCAGGCACCCCTAACCCTAGTAAATCAATACCTTCACCCTCAAAACCCCTCCCACTGCCCAAAGTCTGTAAATGTCTCTGATTCACAAAATAAAGTCTCTCTGTCCTTGCACCATTCCTCTACCATGACCCTCTGAGACTTTATTTTATTTGAAGGAAGAATTGTTGCTGGATGCCTGGGACTTGACTGCCAGTCAGTCAAGCCAGACAGCAATGACAGCTGTCTTGGCAGCTGCTGAAGCCCACTCTATCGTGGCAAAGTCAGTGCTGACCTCCAGCAAAGCCTGGTCTTGCATCTCACTGTATCTGCATTCTGGCCTGATTTGGGCATCCGCCCACTTCCTCTGCCATACTTAGCACAGCAGCTTAACAAAGGGCTGTAACGCTTTGGGTATCATCATGGGCTTATGGAGCTCCCGAGCTTCCACTGCCGCCTGATACCAGCAATCTCATTCTAAAAGAGCTAACTGTAATGCCCAGTGAAAAACTCAATTTCCACCTCCCCAGGTGAGACCAGAAACCTCACCTAGTGCACAGGTCTCAGCCTGAGCACTCTAAGCTGCCCATGAGGTAGAAATGGGACTTTTGATCTTGAGGTCCATCTGTTTCCATCCAGAAACAAGCAGTGCCAGGACCAGCCCACTGGACATGGAGCCCACGTCACCACTGGATGATGAATGACACAGTATACTCTCCAGGCAAGAGATGTGTGGTGACAACATGATGCATGTTCTGGGGAGAACAAAAGATGAGACAGAAAAATTTAGAAGAAAATAATATTTCCATAATGACTTCTCTTTATTTATTTATTTGGATGTACGTGTGCATGCATGTATTTGCATTGTATGCTGGTCCATGTGCGTGCATCAGAGTACAACCTTGGATGGTGTCCTTCCAAGTTAATTAATTATTAATTAATTGATAAAGTTAATTATTAATTAATAAAATAAGTTAATTAACTTACTTTTGAGATAGGGTCTCTCGTTGGCCTAGAATGCACCAAGAAGCCAAGACTAGCAAGCTAGCAATTCTGAGGATCTGCCCGTCATTTCAGCCATGGAATTCCAAGCTTGTGCCACCGAACCCAGCAACTATTACATGGGTTCCAAGGATCAAACCCATGTCTTTATTAAACAGGAAGCACCTCACTGACTGGGCTGTCACCTCAAGTCTTCTTGCTATTGTTTAGTGTTCTAGAAAACCAATCCAAGAAAGTTGTGTGTTTGCTTCTGAAGAATACATGACAAACATCTGGAGTCTGGAAATAAGAGGTGTGAGGGAGCTTTCTGCAGTGGAGACAGTGGAGGTGATAGTGGATGGTGGAAGTGATGTGGTGATTGTGGACAGAATATTGCAGTCACTTCTCACAAGGAAATGGGACATTTGGTGTCAAGTGAATACAAATACAGATATATAAAGAGCTCATGTCTACCCTTGAAAAGAAAATCTCTCTGATGTTAACATATAAGGTCTGAAAATACTGTCTCTAAATGTGGCCGATAATTCCAGATACCCTCAAATGAGCATTATTCAATGATGGACTTGGCCTGCAAACATGTCATGTTTTTAGGCAAATACATATGCAAACTGCACATGTTCAATGAGATACTCACACTGGGTGCACATGAAGACAAAGCTGATGAACGAAAGCAGGTTCCTGTCTCCAATCACTCCCTCCCCGCCGAAGTTAAAATGACAAGCAAAGTCTGCATCCTCTCTCTGCCTCAGTCCTACCACAACAGAAGCCACCTGAGAACACGGTGTTCTCTTCATACAAGGTCCTAACTCTCTCTACACATTCCTTTCACTTTCCTCTCTTGTCTGATTTCCCTGACTTCCGGAAAGCACTGCTCCAGCTGCAGACAGCTTTCCCACACGTGAGAGATACCCAAGATTGATACAAAGGAAGGTCATAATAAGTCTTTTTTTCAGTTACATGATTAATGGACTCCGAGGCTTAGGAAAAAGCCTGTAATTGGGAAGGTTTAAGAGTATGTCCGGTGAATTCATTGCTGTCAGAGACAATTCACCCTCGTACTGATGGAGTCTGCAGCGGCCCTTCTGAGAGCTAGAAATAGCCATAAATCTAAACAGGAAAATATCTTGAGTTTTGCTACTGTGTCACATAAAATATCTCTTTTCAGAGCTAGAGGTATTTTTCAAAGCTAAGCTGGAGACCCGGCTGTGAATAAAGGCAGGTTTCGTATGAATGATAGAGACAATGTTTTATCAGACACCAAGTCTGACCTTTCTTAAAAATTCTAATATTCAGCAAGAACTTATCTTTGAACTCATAAACATAATTACCTTTTTTTTTTAAACCTGGGTTAAGATTATAGTTGGAGATGGAGAAGCAAAAGGCTGTGGACGAATCAGGAACACTGTGACTCTCCTTGAGCAGAAAGTCATACTTGGAGGCTACCAGGCTACTCTGACGTACAAGTAGTTCTGATTTGCCCCACATAGTGTTACCTTAAGGAAGTTCAAATGCTTTAACTAATTTTGAATCTTAAAAAAAAATAAAGGTTTCAAATTTCTTAAAAAGGAGTTACAGGTTTGGAAGATGGCTCAATGGAGAAAGTGCTTTCTGAGGAAGCACAATAACCCAAGTTCAACTCCCAGAAACAGGAAGCACATAACAAAGCTAGGTAGGTATCTTTGATGACTGCTTGTAGTCCCAGTGCTGGGGAGACAGAGGCACGTGGGTCCCTGGGGTGTGGTGACCATGCAGCCAACTTGGCAAACTCTACATCAATGGAAAAAAGTGGGTAGCCCCTAAGGAACAATACACAAGAGTATCCCCCGACATCTACATGCATATATGCCTCCTCACACCAATACATGAGTGCAAACACATGCACCTACACACATGTGCATCCATGTATATGAATACACATATGCATTTGCACATACACAGAGTGTGCAGGGAGAAAGAGAGAGAGAGAGAGAGAAGGAGACAGAGAGTAGAGAGACAGACAGAGAGACAGAGTGACAGAGACAGACAGAGAGAAAGAGAGACAGAGACAGAGTCAGAGATAGAGAGACAGGCAGGCAGACAGATGGGAGGGGGGAGAATTATTATTTCCAGGCTCTCTTTGAAGAAATGGGATTATGGCAACATTGGGTTCCCATCGTTTAGCCCATCATCAGGACCTGAGTCAGGAAGGACCTTGCTTTAGCTTGAATAGGCAATCACCTGTATGTCAAGGTCCCCACACCCTTCTGTTGTTTTTCATACAATGAGGTCAGTGTCAGTTTCCATGGTTTCTATGTACCAAACAAGCTGCTGCTTTTATATTATAGAAAATGAAAATACGAAATCAAAAGTTTCCTTCTTACACATATACCAAAGGAGTATGGGAAGAGGGGAGGGATAAAGAGGACTTAGTAAGTCTTGGTTACTTTGGGCTTACTTGCTGGTGCCTGAGACTATTTGGGTCTGTCATTGCCACCTTCAAAGTTCACTCTTTTCAGGAAGCCCATCGACTCTTATCAACTTCCTATCATTTGCAGCGCTCTGCAACAGAAGGTTCTGTGAGATGCCAGTGCATCTGGGAATGTAAGTGGGATATTTCAATGATCTTTGCATAAATCATTCTATCACATGGAGCTTCAAAGGTAAGACATCACATCGGCCCTCTTTGGAGAAAGCCCCCTGTTCTCTTCTTTGGGAACACCCTTTCAGTTCATCACCATTAAGGACAGCCTCCTCAGAGACGTTCTTATCTGAGAGCTGGAGCAGTGGGAACAGGCAGAGTTCTAACCTCTAGGAAGCAAGCCTCGGAGGAAGGACCCGTTTGCATGCAATGAAGTAATTATGTAACGCTTATAATGGGATATAATTTACTTCACTGCTCCAACAGAGAAAGTAATTTTTTCCTTACTGAAAGGATCTGATTTTTCTAAAGATTAAAGGTGGCTATGGAAATATTTCAGAGACAAGAGAAAAAAATTAAGAACTGAACATTTCTTTTAGCACAGCTATGGCGCTAAATGATGTGATTGCAGCAAGGACATTGTTCTGAATATCAGATGACTCTAAAACTGCGAGAGACCTTCTATATTTAATAGCAGTCTTTGAACAAGATTAAATTTTACAGAGTTTAAGGTCATACAGTCAATAAGCCAACCCTTTCCACATTTATTTTGATCTCCCAGCGATGTTCCCAGGCCTTTACCTTCCCTCCATCTCTATGAATAAGCCGCGTTAGAGGGTGGATCAACACCCAACTCTCTTGATTTCACTAACTCCCATGATAAGGAGTTCACTTCTGATTTCCAAAAAAGTAGCTCACATGGGCACCTCTCTTTGTTTCCTTCCCACTTGTCTTATTTCTGCAACAGTCCCTGGAAAGAATCTCTCCCCTCCTCCATAACCCCTCCCGAGACTCAGAAAAGGATGCCCTAACGGGTGACATTTTGATATGCAGTACTACAGAAGAGGTTTCAGAACTGACTAAGGTACTTTAACCCCTCACCTCTCCTCAGCTCATCTCTCAGTAATCTTTGATCCTCCGGGCACACAGAGAGGTTCTCTCAGAAGTCCCCTTATCTGAGGGAGAAAGCTTCCCTTAACCCTTCTCCCTAGGAATCTCATCAAATAACCAAGAAAGATTAAGGACAGAAGAAGAGGAAAGACTGACAATCATCACTCTCCCAGACAGGCTCTGTTCCTCTGAGGGCAGCTCCAAAGACTGCATGGGAGATTCTACCTGCAAGATAGGATGTGCTTGCTTCCTGTGTGGCTCACCTCTCATCTCCTCTTTAAATTCTCCCTTCCTAGAGCTGAGAACAGTCTTTGGCTTGCCTCTTATCTGCTTTGAGTTCATTCATTTATTTGGAAAATCAGTCACTGACTCCTTAAAATTGCCTACAGCACCCCCATTTGTGCAATATTCTATGACGAGAGGCAGTTTCAACCATCTGATCTTGTCTTGGAGTCTGGCTACTCTCAGTTGTCAACTTAGAAGGAAATGAAGTCATCTAGAAGACACATCTGTGGGCCTGTCTGGGTGAGCATTTCCAGGGAAATTAACAGTGAGGGGGGAAGATGCTCACTCAGTGTGGATGGTATCTTTCAACAAGCAGCCAGGGTACAAAAAAAAAAAAAAAAAAAAAACAGGGAAAAAGCAGGTGCCTGCCTGCCTGCCTGCCTTCGTTTCTTCCAAGTGTAACCGTGGCTGCTGCCGACATCTTCCACAGGGATCAGATGCTATTTTATTCAGCTTTGGATGTGAACTGAATACCAGCCACTCTATAGGAATCTTCTAGGCCTTCGGCTCCTGAATGGTACTGCTGAGACACCCAGGTGTATGGGTTGAACTTCAGGCTCTCAGTCTCTCCAGTGTTACAGCTGGCCAATATGAAACGATTCAGACATTATTGTGAAAGCCAACTGAATAAATTCATATGTGTATGTATGCATGTGTGTGTGTGTGTGTGTGTGTGTGTGTATGTGTGTGTGTGTGTGTATGTGTGTGTGTATCTATTTTTTCTGTTTCTCTGGAGACCCATGCCTAATATTTCCTCTTACCTTCCTTCCAAGTCTCCGCCTCCTCTTTCCCTTTTCTTCATTTCTACCATTCTTTGTCTCTTTTTCTCCACCTCTATCATTTTCTAAATTCCCTACAAAGATTGGATCACTCACAAATTCATATACTCTCATATGTACATAAAGGAAGCCATGGAGACCTTCTGGAGGAAGCAGATGGGACACCACTTTCAAAGGTGAAATTAGAAAAGGCAGCTAAAAAGAATATTAGTTACCTAAGGCCAGGTAAGTGTTCACCCTGTGAAGAACCTCTATGACCTGGCTCATGGGCGGGAACAGGTATCAATGGGCATGGTGCTGCCTGCAGGTGACACCAATCTACTTCCTGACCCACTTTCCTTGACGGATGTTCTCTCAGTCCTAAGAACACTCCTCAGACCCCCATCCCATAGACCCAGGGCCAATTTGTGGAACTTTTATTAAATAACATCTTGAATACAAATCAAATTTTTCTCAAAGCCTAGGGAGCAAAGGCGTAAATAGCTGAGTGGTGGATCCCATCTCCTTTGTGAAAATGCCTTTCTCAGTCTTCACTTACCAGGAATTTGGGATAGATGTGAGGACATCTTACTGAGACTCTAGGTAAGAGAAATATAGGAGATGGGGAAATAGAAGGACCCAGAGGGTCCTAGAAACCTACAAGAAGAACGTCGTGATGGTGGATCAGGGACCAGGTGGTTCTGCTCAAACTATTGCACTAACCAAGGACAATGCAATAGTAAACATCGAACCCCTACTCTGATCTACCCAATGGACAGGACATTCTCCACAGTTATGTGGAGAGTGGGGAATGACTTTGACATGAACTCTGGTGCTCCATAGTTGACCACCTCCCTTTGGTAGAGGAGGCCTGATGGCATTCAAAGAATAAGCAGGCTACCAAGATGAGACTTGATAGCTTATGACCATATAGTGGGGGAGGAGGTCTCCCTTGGTCATAGACCTAGGGGAGGGGAATAGGGTGAAAGTGGGAGGGAGGGAGGAATGGGAGGATACAAGTGATGGGATAACTATTGAGTTGTAATCTGAATAAATTAATGAAATTAAAATAAAAAAAATGCCTTTCTCACACAAGGCAGAATGGTTCTGAAGTGAGCACCTTGACAGATGAAAAACAAATTGCTAGACTATACTCCCTGCTCATTTTAGTGTGATTCAAAATCAGTACAATGTGAACATTCAAGGACTCATCATCTAAGTTTGCTGTCCCAGACTGGTGAGATCTGAGAACAATGGTAACCCTTTGGTCACAGAATATTAGCATTAGAAAGCTCCTCATTGGAGCCAGCCAATTCAGCCTATTTGTGAAACAAATAAACAGGAGGCACACGGATGCATAGTACAGGATGTGAAATGCACTCGTCCATTCAATCCTTTAAGTACTTTTTTCAACATCTACCACAAAATACCTCTGCATGGAAAAGTAGATGGACTCAATTCATAAAACAAACAACAAGGAATCAACTCTGAGTCTATCCCTATAATGGGCACAGGAGATGTAAAGATAAACAAGACACAGGCTTTTTCCATGTCACTGCTTAGTGGAGAAAAAGCAGATTGATAAAGAACGACCACTTTATAACATAATAAATGTCATACGTGATAAGTGTATACAGAATCCTTACAGCACATCTACTTCACTTACATGTAAAAAGCCATTGCCTTATTTATGATAAAAAGAATTCTAATAATGTATGGTATAGTGGTTAAAGAAGTTTATTGCTAAAGTAAAATGGCACAAACTCTGCAAACAAGCTGGGACACCTTCCTCCATACTATTATTCATTTGGGAGACATACAATAAAATGTAGTCAGGCCACACAGCATTCCTTTTAGAATGTACAGAATTAAAAGCCTGACCATACCAAGCACTGGCAAGGATGTAGAGGAGTCTAGAAGTATCACTCCTTGGTAGTGGGGCAGTCCAGTACTAGAAATTAAAAAAGACTTCCAAATATTGCTTCTGAAAGGCTAATAGTGTCTTCTGACCCTGACAGGTACATTATGTCCATGAACTCACCTGCAATATGACTGCACAAGACAGCATCAGTCCACATTTCAACATCTATGGATGAAGGGCTCAAAGTGCCATACTCTGTGCTGAGGAGCTACTGAAAGGTGATGGCTCCTAGAGGAGGAAGGGTCCCCTTTACTTGGGTAAGAGGTGGCTACTGGTGGGTTGCCATACCTCAGTAGATGACCCATACCTATAGGCAAATCAATAGTACTAATTTAACTTACTGTGATATTAGAATCACAAAAAGAAGAGATGAAATTGGGAAAGAAATGTGTTGGTAATCCCAGAATGATGGGACAATGGAGTAGGGAAGGATATGACTGAGATACATTGTATACGTGTGTGAAATTTTGAGGAATTAATAAAAGGTAAAATATCTACCATATGATCCTCCAGTCATTCTGGCCTGGATATTTGCCTTAAAAAGGACTGCGTGATTATTCACAGCAGCTTTATTGGTGGCCATCCAAGTCTGAAAGGCTCTTAATGATTACTGGTGGGTGACCAAGGAGCCCCATGGGCATCAACTCAGGGAATGTGGCAGAAAACAGAATAACCCACCTATGGAAACTACAACACAGATGGATCTCGATTATTAAAAGCAAAAGAAGGCAGGAAAGATGTGGCTATACAACCGCTCCATCTTCATGTGATTCCATCAAGAAGAAAGTAAGCTAGGGAGATAAATGCTGATTGACAACTTCCTGTGAAGGACAATGGCACAGGTGATCGGTGGAGAGAAACTTCAGTTGTGCTCCATGCAGCTCTCAGCGGTGATGCTTTCGCATTGTTTTTCATGTCAGAGCTCAGAAGAGTCTTTATGTTTAGTTTCTCAATGATGTTGATGAAAATAGCCAGGCATGGTGGAGCATGCGTTTAATCCCAGGACTCAGGAGGCAGAGGCAGGCACATCTCTGAGTTCTCAAGGCCAGCCTGGTCTACAGTGATGTTGATGAAAGTAGCCCGGTGTGGTGGTGCAAGACTTTAATCCCAAGACTCAGGAGGCGGAGGTAAACTGATCTCTGAGTTATCAAGTACAGCCTGGTCTACAAAGGGACTTCTAGGACAACCAAGGCAGTTACACATTGAAAGCCTGTCTTGGAAAAAAACAAAAACAAAAACAAAAACAAAAAAGAAGGAAATAAAGGAAGGAAAGGGAAGAAAGGACCTAGTAATAATTAATTTTAGGAGAATGTGGAATGTGAAAGGGGCTTGATCCTACAGGCACTAGCCCAGAGTGTGACTCCCACTAACCTTTGCCATTACCAGTTCAACTCTGGATGCACAGCCACACACAACCCTCTCAGCTTCCCTGCAAAGTTTACTTACCTAGCAAATGGAGATAATAATTCCAGGTCTACTATTTTATAGGATCCATAACAAGCAGGTAATAGAACAGACACAATGAGACCTTATAAAAATTTAAACCACCATGTGCCAAGTGGGGGCTGACTTCATGGACCCAGCTAGATGCTCTACAGAAGCGGATAGCTCACTGACAGCCTGTCAGAAGAAAGATGACAGGGAGAAAAAAAGAAACACACCAGGGATCCATGATCACCATCAAAGAGATGCTGAGGAGGTCAGAAGAAAGGATGCAATGAGCTGGGAGAGATGAACAGACAGCAACAACAATGCAGGGTGGGAGAACTAGGTTGAATCCAACTACTATGACCAGAAACTATGAAGCAAACACATAAGAGAAAGGAAAGCAGGGGCCAGAAAATGGCTGCCAACTGGGGAAGAAAGAGCTCTGAGCAATGCAGGCTGGGATTTCAGGCTCTGATTGATGTGAAAGCCATCTGCTTTGGGATGGAGAAACCCTTACTATGGTTACTCCTGCCCCTGCCTACCTCTCCATGTTCCACTTTCCCACTGCCATCCAATCAATGCGTGCCCTGCTCTTGGAAGGTACCACTCAAACACAATGCCTGCTCTTCCCCAAGCTTCCTGCCCTGTGCTCTGCTAGCTTCCTAACCTTGTACTCCACTGGCTTCCCCATGGTGCCCTTTCCTAGCAGCTGGTACTATCTCCTGCAGCACGGATCTCTGCTGTAGTTGTCTTGCTTCCTGGGATCACTGCTCACACTTGTCTCTCCCGCCGCATGGCACCCTGCACCTGGGTATGACATATCTATTCTGCTTTCCCTTGCAATCTGTGCTCAAACACAGAAAGGGGACTGAAGGAGGAGTACATTCGCATCGTGTGAGAAACAGAACTTTTCTAACATCCAAAGAATTAAAGAGCCAAAGACATGTATTACATAAAAATGATCCATATGTCTTACTTATTATTCTGTGATGGAGTCTTTGCCCAAGATGATTCTGAATTTCTGGGAGACAGTGATTCCTTCACTAATACTATATGAAACAGTATACACTGCCTCTTCCCATGGCTCAGGGATCACGGTGGAAGAGGAAACAGAAAAGGTATAAGAACTGGAAATGGTAGATGAATACAAGGAAACAGTGTCTTTTTAGGCTCAGCAGGGCAGCTGTACATTTGAACTCATAATGGTTGTGACAGCATACACAAGACGTGTGTAATCCTAGGTCAGCCCATGCCCCAGCATGGAGATAAGAGTTGGATAGAGGATCCACCCCTAGCTACAGAGATATTGGTAATTATTAGCTTCTAGAAGAAGCAAGAACAGTTTTCTCTATGAAGTACGGTCAGCCAACCATACTTCGGTGGAAAACCATACATCCCAGAATATTTGGGCAGCAGAAATTGCTTTTGATAGGTTTTTTAAAAATTATTTAAAGGACACAAAGTTGGTTATATAGGGGAATGGGTTTGAGAAGAATTTGGAAAGGAGGTAAATATTATCAAGACATGTTTAAGAGTTTCCAAAGAACTAGAGTGAGAGTTAGGACTGCTCAACTGTATAGCCGAAATAAAATGGCTCCCAGAGTAGCAAAGGCCTAGTGCTAGCACACTGTGAAAGGCAGTGTGAACATACTTATGCAATGAATATCAGACGCAAAGCAATATTCCTACTGTTCTTACTAGCTAGGAGACCTTCAGTTTGGGGTGATTAGCTCTGGTGTTCCCAGAAGCAATATGTACAGGCAACCTACTAAGTTCTGTGTGAGCCGGGTAAGAAGGAGGATTTCAGAACAAGTGAATGAAGAGCTGCTGTGAATTATAGCAACAGAAAATGATGCCCAATCCACCAATTTCTAGACTTGAGCCAGCTTACATACTCCGAGCCCCTTGAATTAAGGGGAGGCCAGGCCCCCTTGAGAAGGGACCATGCCACAATACCTAAAACTTTTACTATTACTCTTTCTTCCATATCTCCCTAAAATTACCTATAGCCTTCAAATTAGGGAAGATATATATATATATATATATATATATATATATATATATATATATATATATATATGGGGAAAGAAAATAATCAGACTTTTCAGGGCAACTAGACAGCAGTTCTGAACTGACCTTGATTCTGGGAAGCCAGAAAGCAATGTGGCCATCCAGTTAAGTCAGATGGGTGATCAATAGAATCTCAACCAAAGCTTGATTCACAGCTGGTCCACCGTGTCCCCAAACTCATCTCATGGTTATTTGCCCAGTTCCAGAATGTACAATTGAGATAGATAAAAGTTGACAGAATCGCACAGTCTCCCTAATTTGTGGCATGAAGCCTTCTGTGGCTGGAAAGGGCAAATCAAAGCTGCAGTGTTTCTTTTGCCAGGGGACAGACTGAAATGGTTAAAAGGTAAATAAATGGGGTCTATGAAGCACAGCAAGAGGGGTCTACTTGACTGTGCAATCATGGGTGATGTAAAGATAACCTCTGTCTTCCAGGAGTTAACCCAAAGGAAGGGGTAAATTTCATCTAAGTCTAAGGGCTGGCAAGAGACTAATTGCCAATCATTGGGGACCTCAAACACCTTGAATGAAGGAGAACCATAAAGGTAAGTTGAAAAGAGAGAAGCCAAGGGGGGGTTGAAATGGTTCAGAGATAAATATGGGCCACAGGTCCATGCTTATAAAGGATTGTTTTGTTGTTTGGTTGGTTTCCCTCTTTTGCAGACATAAACACCAAGAGGCAGAGAGATAAAGTAATTTTCTTGATATCTCAATATTAGCATAGGCAGAATCAAGTAACCCATTGTCCTCACTTCAGCAGCTCACTCTTTCCCCTCCCCTGTTTTTATTAAGACTCTGTCCACCTCTTTTTTTTTAGTTCTTTGATCTCAGTAAAATCAGCTGGCAGATCACTAAGAAAATCAACTACTGTCAGTGATCTGCATTCCCTTCCCAAGCTCCTCACTCATGTTGGAGAAGTCACACAGTCTTCCATGTCCAGGCTAAGAAATAAGAAAGCACACAGTCCAATCAAGTCCATAAGCTAAAAGGAGCTTCTATTCAGCTTACATCAGCAGGAATATCTCCAACTTATTACTTTGACATCTCTCTTCATTCACTGTGCAGGCTGCTCAGAGGGTGTCTTGCCTGAGTGAGCCTGGAACAGCCAACTCAAGTGAAGCAGAGGGTCAGAGGAGGCCTGTCCTCTCTGGGTCAAATGAATTGCTGTGGCAGATCAGGCTCCTGCTCAGGCATAGCACACAGGCTGTCCCCACCCACTGCCCAGTCTCCAGTGGAGCAATGTGAAAGTAAAACCTCCCCTATAATCAAAAGTACTAGGAAACTGGTTAGTTGGTAATTGGAGCAGATGAAGTCCTTCCAGTCCCCCAACAGGTCTCGCAGTCACTCAACATCTTGCCATGGCCACATGGAAACTTGGAATTAGTGTTTAGCTTAACACCAATGAGGTGGGATGGAGTAGAAACATGGGGAACAGAATTAGTCATGTACCTATTGCATGCCTGTCATCATGTTCCTGAATTCTCACAGTCTCTACCCAGGTACTTCTTGTGGCTGATACCATTTTATTGATGTTAAAACCGAGGCATGGAGGAGTTACATTACTCAAAGTCACAGGGCAAGAACAAGGAGAAATACACTCAAGTCCATCTCTGTTAGGCATCAGGTCCATCTAGTGTTTGTGGACTTAATAACAAAGCTTGGACAAAGAGCCCAACACAAATTTACAAAGAAGTTGAGGTTCAAGTGTGTCTAAACATATTGTTGATGAATTACATCGTTGATATGGATAAAAGTAGGCCAGAGCATGACTCACAGAATGGCTTCAATTCATCCATACCAGGTAATTTTAAAAGAACACTCACAGCAGTGGTTCTCACTCTTCCTAATGCTTTGACCCTTTAATATGGTTCCTCATGTTGTGGTGATGCCCAACCATAAAGTTATTTTCATTTGCTACTTCATAACTGTAATTTGTTGCTGTTATGAATCATAATGTAAATATTTGTATTTTTTGTGGTCTTAGATGACTCCTATGAAAGTGTCATTCAACCCCCAAAAGGGTTGCAATGCACAGGTTAAGAACTGTTGACTTAGAGCCTTTGATAGCAAGTTGCTATTGCTGCCACATCTAAGCATAGCATAGGATAATAATCAAATCCTCCACTCAGACTTCTTTGGTTCCAAGGCCTCTATCCAATTGGGTCTTGGAATGTGCAGTTGTTCAAAGGGACTGCAGTTCAAGGTCAAGTTCATGTGTGAAGAGTCTTAAAGACCCACTGTTGCTATGAGCTCTAAGACAAATTCTCCCACCACAATCTAACAGTGCTAACCTCTCAGGTCTCCCATGAGAGCTAAATGGAATTATCTACATTAAACAGCACAAGGCTAGGCACAAAAGGAATACTTGACAAATGCTGGGCACTGCATGGACTGAGCAGAGCACTTCTGTCACACAAAGCCCAAGTGCTATTATGAACTGTATGACTTCTCTTTTATCAATGCCATGTTCTTTGGGTTCCATTAGTAGCCTTATTTTAAAATATGAACATCTTCCCTTAGGAAAAACACATAGTGACCTGAGCTCAATGCACCATTTTAACGGCAGGTATGATTAAGTCAGTGGTAACTGTGGTTGAATAGAAGCCCAGAGAAGGGAAGGACTGATGAGATCGTGCAGATATGTGTGTAAAGAAAGAGCGTGAGCATGGCCTCTGGAGACACAAGCTCAGTAGCAGAGTGCCTTAACGTGAAGGGTTATAGAGATGTGAAATGTGGGGGTGAGGCTGGGTGGTGATTGTGGAGGACTGTGGGGAAGGTAGAGGGAAGACATAGCACAGGCAGGAAACAAAAGTCTGGAGCAGGACTTTTTCCTAACTTCATGATTGTCCTTGGAAAAATTAATTAAGTTCCTTTGCCTCGACTATTCAGATCTGTAAAACAGTAATAAGAGTTGCCTTTAAGAAGTTAGTTCTCTCTCTCTCTCTCTCTCTCTCTCTCTCTCTCTCTCTCTCTCTCTCTCTCTGTGTGTGTGTGTGTGTGTGTGTGTGTGTGTGTAGTTATATAGTAATATAGTTCTATATATGTATACATATAGTTGTATATATTATATATGTATTAACAACCCAAAATATTGTTAAAACTCACACGAGTACTTGAAACAGCAACAGAGCATCCTAACCAGAAGCCTCTCAGAGCCTCCTGCTTTCAGTTTCAAGACACTCCACATGCGGGTGTGAGAATGACTCAGCAAACCTCAGTGTTACTGCTGAAAACATCAGTATTTGACAGGTCACTAAACTCAGTGCTGCACACTAATGACAAGACCTAAAAAAAAAAAAAAAAAAAAAAAAAAAAAAAAAAAAAAAAAAGAAAGAAAGTCAATCTTCTTCCAGCAGTGACTCCTAATTGCTCTCCCATATCCCTTGGGGGTTATATTTGGAGACTTTGGCAGGCAGGAAACATGACTTGCCAAGTACAGCTTTGGGCTTTGTCCACCCTGGGAATACCTTGCTGAAGAGGGCTCCCTGCCTGAAATCCCTGCTGCCTCCTTGAGGTAACTTTGCTTCAGAAAGGGATATCTTTATGAACTTGACATTACCACCTTTAAAAACATACTGAAGATAATAGGGGAATGCTTCCAAAGAGCCAGAGGACAGAGCCTAAACTTCAGAAGGATGCTAAGGTCCAGTTTTATGAGGCATGTGATGAGTTTGGTGGATACAGGCCTCAACCAATCAGGTTGAACCCACTATAGCACAATGGCTGATTTTAATGGCAAGTGATGAACTTGATTTTTTTAAGCTAGAGGAAAGGTAATTTTAGAGAAAATAAGATATTTTATTTTAAGGCAACTATTTGAAAGAGGCTGAAATTGAAATTGACAAATTTGAGGCATCTTAGAGATAGAAAGTAGAAGACTTGAAACAGGAAGAGAAGAAGGCAGACATGTTGCTGCCTCTCAAACCATGCAACACAGACAAGCTTCTGCCCATGAGATAGTCTGGTTCTAACCTGAAGATTGCCATGCTGTCCTTGCCCCCATCTTGTCAGTATTGATAACACCCCCAGCCCAGTCAATTGGTGACCTCTGCTGGCTTCCTTTGGGTAATACAGTTGAGTCACAAGCCCTCCAAGAAAGAATCATTTTGATACAATATGTCTTTGGAAGTCCATGCCCAAATTATGCTTTATCTAATACTTTTCCACTGAAAGGAATCAAACTTCTATTGGGGAACTGGCTTGTTTTTTGGGCTTGGGAGCAAAAACACAAGAGAACCACAGAGGATCTTTCAGTATCTAAATTAAGATGCACCAGAGAAGGATTAGAGCTAAAGAGACACAGGGTCTAACGTGGCAGAGCACTTAGTTGCCAGGGCTGGAGTCCTCTAAAGCCAAAAATAAATAGTTGTCCCAATTACTTCCAAAATTATAAAACAAAAAGACCTATGTCTATAATTTATACTACTAAAACAAATGATTAATTGGCTAAATACATGAAAGAATAACTGAATGAGTAAAACATCCTTACATAAAAGTGAAAAACAATCTAGGTTGATACATTAGTGAGGTAGAACCCGAGCCCTTGCTTCTTTTGAATGTGTGCTTGAAAATGATTTCTTGCCAAAGAAAAGTATGTAGAAAAAGGTAAAAACAGTAACTTCACCAAGGAGAAATCAGAAAGATTACATCTAATCCAAATGACCAAGATCAGAATCCCATGTCCACCAAGCAGTCATGTTATGAATGCACACCCTCCGATGACTCAGGATGGCATTTTATCTCTGGATGTGACGCTTAACATTGATTGCTAGCTCGATTGGACTGAAAACCCTAGTAAAGCACACACATCTTGATATATCTGTAAGAGCTTTTATCAGAACCATTAGACCATGGAAGCTCAGGTTTAATTCTCATTCAAGACGGAGTCAAAAGCTCAACAAACTTTGGGGGAGGTGGCAGAGCTTCTGAAGAAAGGATGTAGTTGAGCGAAGTGAGTCTTGCCTGTTATTGATTAATTCTGCTTCCTGCTTGCCAAGAGCTGGGCTGCCTTGCTGAGTATCCACTTACCAAGGTGGACCCTTTGAAAATGTGAGCAATCAGGAATCCCCTTGAAGTTGTTTCTGCGAGATGTTTGATTGGGTCACAGTGATGAAAAACTAATCGGCACACTGAATTGTTCTTTCTAAAAAATAATAAATAACCCCAATCTAATCATGGAAAGAGCATCAGAAATGCATATTACAAGGAACATTTCATGAAATGCAAAACTGATCAGTAGCACTCAAAATTGCCAGTGCCAAGAAAAGACTGAGCAACTATCCAAGAGGGGGAGAGTTCAGAGAGACGTGACCCAGAGATGTGTGCCATCCTGGGCTCCTGGGTGTAGCATCCTGGAATGGGAGGAGAATGGGAGTCAGAAAAATCTAGAGAAAATTTTTTTAGAAACCTTACTTCTAGTTACAGAACTATCACAAATACTAACATGGGTGCTAACACTATGAAGAATTGGAGGAGGCATCTACAGACACATTTTCTACTATATTTTAGCTTTAAAGGAAATCTAAAATTAGTATGAAAAATTTGAATATATTTAAAATAATAAGTGGTTGTGTATATTATATCAGACATATTTGAAATTGTAATCAAAGAGGCTTAGTATGGGAAATCTAAGCCGCGTGGCTATGAGGGGTTTTTTAAGTAGAGGTATCTCCACGTGACTTTGTTGCTGCCTTGAAGGATTGAACACCTAGGTGATAGGACAGCAGTGTTGTCTCAGGTCATGAATTTCCACCAATCAGAGAATCTTCCTGAGACAATTAGACATACAAGGAGGAACAGCAGGTTTGTGTGCTATTGGACAGACTTACCTACAATCCTTCCATAAGAAAAATGGGCAACCATATCATTGTGGTTGGACTTCTATGCTAACAATGACAAAAGACCCTGCTATTTCATTTTAGTGTGTGCTGCCACATGACCTGTCAGAGTTTGGTGAAATAGCCAAGTAGCTCATAGAGATATTAAGAATGGAACCAGGATTACATGGAGAAGCGTGTTATAATTTAGTAAGAGGATGGGTTGGCAATTTTATTTTTGCCATGGATTCCTTCCTAACCAAGCAAAGACATTTTTCCATATAAATCCAGCATATAAATCAATGCTTCTTAGCATACTGCTAGCATTTTGCACGGCTGATCATTCATTCCCTTTCAGTGTAGTTCTCCATTGAGCCTTCAGGACACCACAATTTCTGATTTTCCTCCCATTTCAATGGCCCACGCTCAGGCTTGTGTGACAGAAACTGCTCATCTCATCAGCATACAACATTGCAGTAAACCAAGGCTTGCTTTCTGTCCTCTCTTTCTCCCGTCAGTTCCCTTGATGTCATTCAAATTCATGTAGATGTCAAAGTGTCCTCAAAGGGATCAATTATCCTTGGCTGCCTCTTTTCTACTCCAGACTCACATTGCATGGCCTTTCAGAACATATATGCTAGGGTACGTTCAAGAAATATGAATCCAAATTCTCTAAAATGAAGCTGCTCACTTTCCTTCATTTCCCAATTTTCCAAGTTCTGTTCCACTCACAGCTACTCCATTTGGGCAACTCGCTTCTTCCAATCGCTCAAGCCACAAATGTTACAATCCTTTCTAACTCGCTTTCTCCCAAGACCTGAACATTTTGTCCCTAAGATATATAGAATCTGACCTCTTCTAGTGTTGCAGCTACAAGCCTGCTCTGACCATCATCACTTCTTGCCTGGTGACTGTGATTCTTTCCAACTGGCTTCTCTGCTTGATCTCTCCTGTAGTCAGTTCTCAATGGGCATCCAGAATACATCAAATTATGTCAGCTCTGCCCAAAACACTGTAGTCATTCCCCACATGACTCAGAGGAAAAACACAAGTGCTTCCTCAACCCCATGGGAGCTAGCCTCCAGTGTCGCACTGCCCACACCCCCCATGCCACCAGATTGATTCTTCTCACTCTATACCAAGTATTTATAAATGTAGGAACTGTAGAATTTATAGATTAAAACTAGAGGGCATTCACCTACATTTCAATCAGTTAATAACATGAGCCACACAATTGAGTGCATTTAATTTGGGGTACCTTTACGACAAAAAATTGTTTATGCAAAATTACGTGTTATTTTTCTTTGCTAAATCTGGAAAGTGTGCAAAAATGCCTGCTTGTCTATGAAGCCTACCTTGATCTTCTCTTTAAAACTATACAATCCAATAGTGTGTGTATGTGTGTATCACGTTTTAGCAACACAGTGTTCTAGATAGTATATCTGTTTATCACATTTACCCCTGTCTCTCTGTGCTATAATGTCAGTTTCCTGAAGGATAAGAACATTTATTACACTAAAAGAACCAAGAACTCCACTGGTACATGGTGGATACTGAGTAAACAGTTGTTGAAATGAGTGTCTTAAGGAATTTAAGATTTGTTGGATTTTTCTTTTGTTGTACCATGTGGTAAGAAACCCACAACCAAATGCAGTACACGCCTTTTCTATTCTAACACTGAGGACCAGAGGCATTTGCCAACACACATCAGGTCACATCACTAAGGAGGTGAGATTCTAGACTATGAAGCTAGGTCTGTCAAATTTGGAAATCCATTCTTTTTCCTGTGCCAGCTGACAAAAGGCAGCTTTTATACTCACTCTTTTTCTGATGGGAATTTATACAAGATCTCCATTTGGTGTGCAAGAAACATTTAATTTGGGAAAACCATACTCAGACCATTGTTCTTGGTTTGTAGTAGAAGTCCTCTTGTAGTTGTATGGGGCAGAAATACAGCAATTACTCTCCTTGGCTCTGGGGGCCCTGTCCTCTATCAAAGCTGCCTGAAGTCATTTGCATCCTCTCACGTACAAAGCACGCATTTGTTAAATTGTTTCAAGATGTCTCCAAGGTACAATTTTGTTTTATAGTCACTGTCATCTCAAAGTACTTAATGTTAATTTCTTACAACCTACTCCACTGTCAGCTTTCTTTCATCATTGATATTTATTTCTCAGCGAAATGTGCATTTATTTGTTGGCATATTTATTAAATTGGACTATAATAAATCTGTCTGTGTTTATATCTATTTCCCCTTGTGTTCAAGAATTCAAGGCAAGATGATGTGTTTATTGACTGGGTGACCAATTGCAGAATGCAACAATGAAGGGCAAATGCTTTGAGTTAAAGCCTTGTGTGAGACGGGATAATAACTGATCTTGAACAGCCAGTTGCTGCTATCTTGGTGTACAAAGACTAGGATTGGCTTTCCCTTCTGAGACAGATTCATGAATTTCAAACTGTCCTCAGACTCACTAAATTGTCAGTTGGCTTCAAATTCCTTGCCTCCAGCTCCCAAGTATCTGTATTACAGGTGTGCATTGCCACACCCAGTACATGAAGAGTTGGGGACATAACATATGGCCTCACACATGCTAGGGAGGGACTCTACCAACCGAGCTATATCCCCAGACCCTAGCATTTACTTTGACATCTGTACTCTTTGAATAAGCAACTCCAGAAAGACAAAGACATCCATCTCTATCATCTCTATCTCTTGACCACTGGAAAATCTGTAAAGAGGGGTTGCATGCTAGGAAAACCCTGATCGATATATGGGGAGCCTGGCACAGGACCTACATCCCAGATTGCTTCAGCAGCAAGTTAAAATGAACTTGAGTTTGATCAGAATGTGAGAGTCAGCTTATAGCTTAATGTCTGACTTGGCCTAAACCACTTAACCTTTCTAAGTCTGGGATGCCCTTTCTATTTACTGGGTTCTGACTATAGTGTGAACCACGAAAAGGCCTTATAAAGATCACGTGATGGGCACACACATGCTCAGCGTTGCGCTAGCCTGTTGCTACTGCTCCAGCAGTTACCATTATAACCGCCTGCTTTGCTCCAGCTATACCTGTTTCTTCTATTTCTTCTCCAATTTGTTTCTGTCTGGCTTCTGCCACCTCCTCTCTTGTACTTGATCATCCTCTATTATCTTCACAGGAGCTATGATTATGACTCAGAACGATGACTGGAGCAAATCAAAGGTGGAGTGCCTTTCTTTGTATTTAGGATAAGATGTTCCCAATACACTGGAGGGCACCTTGAGGAGCTCCGGCAGTGGAGCGTTCCGTCAAGCCTGAACCCCAAAGCCAGAGGCTCTCCCTCAGATTGCGTCATGCTATTGCCACAGTTGCAGCAGCTTCAGCGAACTGGCTTTAATTTCTCAGAGACTCAGTACAGTACAGTAATGCATAAGATGGGAATAACCCCTTAATCAGCTATCTTCTCTGGGGTTGTTTGCTAAGCCGTGCAATGCTGGACAGATAGTTGAGGATGTCTCTTTCCACACTCCTGGCTTCAAAGGGAAGGAAACTTTAGCAGAATTCAAATTAGAAAAAGATAAGAAGGCAGGGATTATGTTTTATGATTGTGTGGTTGTGGTTATCAGGGTCGGCACCAGAATGGTAGATGCCGTCTCCTTCAGAGAATTCATAGACTTTTTTACATTATTAGGAGGGAGCGCTTCGGATTCGACCCTAGAGGAGAAATAGCTCACTTAAGATAGGTCCCAGGAGTTCTTTCATTTTGATTTTCTATTAACTAAACATTACTATGCGTGCTCAAAGTTATATCAAAATAACAGAGCTAAAGCAGCATGGTACTGCCCCATCAGAGGGCAGAGGGGATATTAATCCACCTAGAATGAACAATAAAGTTATGATGAATACAGTAAGATAATAGCTTCCTGGAATATGCCTAAGGTTTGAGTCATTACCCAGCAACTTACCTGCTTAAAAACACATGTGTTAGCCTTCAGTCCTGGACTCTAGACTGTGAGAAGCTTGTATGAAACAAGTGTTGATGGAGTGAGCCATAGAGTATAAAATCTTGTGGGTTGGTGGTCCAGGTCAGAAAGAGCCCTGAAGCCATCTAGTCTTACTGGAACAGGCCTGTGATCCCAGCTAGTTATATAATAGGAAGATCACAGTTCATGCTTTGCCTAGAGTACATACTGAGGCCAAAGCCAGCAGAGCAATTTAGTGAGGATGTTTTTCAAAATAAAAGAGTGAAAAAGAGGGCAGAGGATATGACTCAGTTTTGGATCATGAAACTAATGTGTATTACCATGGTTTCACCTACCCCCTCAACCAGCAGCATCTCAACTTAGAGAGACAGGGAGAGAGAGAGAGACAGAGACAGAGAGAGAGAGAGAGAGAGAGAGAGAGAGAGAGAGAGAGAGAGAGAGAGAGAGAGAGAGAGAGACAGACAGACAGACAGACAGACACACTAGGAGAGACAGACAGAAAGACAGAGAGACAGACAGACAAGGATGGGACAAGGACAGAAATGGAGAGAGAGAGACAGAGACAGAGACAGAGTCTGAGACAGAGACAGAGACAGAGACAGAGACAGACTAACCTTGTATTCAGAGTCATATCTTCATGGCTGGACCTTAGCCTACCTATTCATAAGAGGGGCTCTAAGCTTTCTAGACTTATTTTAATATTAAGCATATATGAATTGGGAAATTATATAGGAAAAATCTAAAGCTCTACACAAATGTAACAACTGGCAGAAACAAATGAGGTAACCTGAAAGGAAAGATCTTTGTGGAGAAGGTTTCTAACTCTTCATCTTTCTGTCAAGGCGGCAACCTTGCACAGGGCAAAGGAACAGCCCGAAGGTTAAGTTAAGAAAACCTGCTAAAAATCAAAACAACTCTGAGATTCCATCTTACACCCGTCAGAATGGCTAAGATCAAAAATTCAAGTGACAGTTTGTGCTGGTGAGGATGTGGAGGAAGGGGAACACTCCTCCATTGCTTATGGGAGTGTAAACTTGTACAGACACTTTGGAAATCATTTGGCTATTTCTCAGAAAATTGGGACTAGTTCTACCTCATGACCCAGCTATACTACTCCTGGGCATATACCCAAAATACACTCCATGATACCACAGGATACTTACTCAGTAATATCCATAGCAGTTTTATTTATAAGAGCCAGAAACAGGAAATAACCTAGATGCCCCTCAACTGAAGAATGTATAAAGAAAATGTGGTACGTTTACACAATGAAGCATTTGCTCGGCTATTAAAAACAATATCACCATGAAATTTGCAGGCAAACAGGTACAACTAGAAAAGATTATGCTGAATGAGGTAACCCAGACCCAGAAAGACATGGGATGTACTCATTTATAAGTGGACATTAGCCATAAAGTACAGGATACAATTCACAGACCCAAAGAAGCTAAGGACCAAAGCAGGCTCAAGGGAGTATGCCTGAATCACACTAAGAAAGGAAAACAAAATAGACATTGGGAGAGTAGATGGAGGAAGGGAACCAGGTGGCAGAGGGGATGGGAAGGGGAACAGGAGGGATCAAGTGTGGGGCGGATGATAGAAGCGAGAACTGGAGTCAGTGGGGGTCTCTCTAGGACAAACTATAAACCTAGGACAATGAACACTCCCAGGAATCTATGAAGGTGACGCTAGCTAAGATGTCCTAGCAATAGGGGATATGGACCCTAAAACAGCCACCTCCTGTAACCAGCCAAGACTTCCAATGGAGGGATGGAGACACCAACCCAGCCATAATTCTACACACAATTTTTCTTGCTTTTGACATGTGCAGGAATAAAGAGGGAGTAGAAATTTGGGAAATAGCCACCAATAACTGGCCCATCTTAAGACCCATGACATAAGAAGGAGCCACTCTTGACACTATTAATAATATTCTGCTATGATAGAGACTGAAGGCTAACATAACTATCATCTGAGAGGCTTCACCTAGAAGCTGATGGAAACAGATGCAAAGACTCAAAGTAAAATATTAGGGAGAGCTCAGGGAATATTGTGGAAGATGAGGAAGGACAATTGAAGGAGCCATAGAGGTCACGGACACAACAACAAAACCTGAAGAATCAACTAACCTGGGCCCATGGGGGCTCACAGAGACGGAACCACCAACCATAGAGCATGCATGAGACAGACCTAGGTCTTTTTGCATGTATGTAACAGATGTGTAGCTTGGTCCTCATGTGGGTTCCCTGACAGCAGGAGCAGAAGCTGTCTTTGACTCTATTGTCTGCCTTTTAACCCTTTTCTTCTAACTGAGCTGCCTTGTCTAGTCTCAAGAGAAGAAGATAGACCTAGTCTTACTGCAATTTGATACAGGTTGATGTCTCCCCTTCTTTGAGGAGAAAAAGGGAGGGGCATGAGGGAGGGGCTGGCAGGAGAGGAGGGAGGGAAAGATCAGAATAGAATATAAAGTAAATAAATTAATAAAAAAAGAAAAAGCCTGCTAAGGTGTTAATATCTACCAATTAATGGATGTGGAATTTGAATCTCTCCCTGCCACCAGGGAGGAATAGAAAAAAGAAAAAAAAAAAAAAAAAAAAAAAAAAAAAAACCTTTCCTAGCTTCTAAGGGTTGGAGAAACTACACTAAGATAAGGGTAGAGTTGTAAATGTATCTTATAAGCAATCTCTCAGCAACCTAAGGCAATTCCTTCAGCAACTTTATGAGTATCTTTTAAATTCCAATAGAACAATGCATTCCTTTTTTTTCTCACTTTTTCTTTCTCTCTTTCATCTAGTCTCTCCTTTGAATTATATATTCTTAGGTAATATATTATCATTTGTGCATAAAAGTGAAATATGCAAGGAGAATCACTTTGATCATCCACTCTAGCTCTTCTGAGCCTTCCAAAGACCTACTCGATTTTCTCAAACTCTTCAAGCCTGTCTTCTATCCATCTCTCCTTGTCCCTGGAATTATCCTCAGTTTATGTCTTGGAATGAAAGCCATACTCCTTACCATGTCCCCAAGGAGAAGACCTTGCCTCCTTTATGGCTCCATTTCAATGTTACCCTCCTTGGCCCAAGCAACAGTCATTCCAAGTACCTTTTCTTCCAATAAAATCCTGTCCTACCTCAGGACCTTTACACACAAGGACATAGCTTTAATACCTGCAGCGCCCTTCCGCGGAGTTTTACAGACCAGCTTTATTTCAGTCATTCAGCCTCGACTCAGGTCTGACGATTTTGGAGGGAGTAGGACATCCCCAGGACTTCAGTTATTTCATTTCGCTGTCTCCTTGCAACTTTATGTGACTCAAATCAGCAATCCTTGGTCAGGGCAATCATGCTGCCTGAGGAAATGTTTTGGAAAGGTTCAGGGACAATTTTGATTGGCATGGAGATTAAAAGCCATGTTAGCATTAGGTCAATAGGGATAAAAGATGGTCAGTGCCCTGTGAGCATCAGATGCAACTGCACAGTGAGACTGCACCTCCCTGTTAATACCACTGGATTCCTGTGGGTCAGCATTGATTTTCCTTATGTAGGGAAGATGGGCTCTTTTATTAGTTTCCAATTACTGTTGTAACCCATTGCCATAAACTCAGTGGCTATAAACAACAAGGTCTTATTCTTGCACCTTTCTGGAGCTCAGAAGTCTAAAATTGAGGTGTCAGAGGAATGGGCTCACTGTGGAGAGTTCCAGGAAGAATCATCACATCCTTCAGCTTCTAAAAGACATCCACATTCCTCAAACCACACCAACCTATCATTTCTATTGTCATATATCCTACTAATAATTCCAGTAACCTTGATAGGACAACTGCTCTGTATTGAAGTTTTCAACTTGATACCATCTACAAATTCCTTTCTACAATTTGAGGGGGCATTGACAAGCACAGAGCTTAGGATTCTGGTGTCCTCATATATCCATCATTCACTCCCCCCGATGCAGAAGAGCAAGGATCTTTGTCATGGTCAGTGTTTCAGGTCTACTAGGGTAGAGGCCAAGTCCTAGCATGCAGAAAGTTCTCAAAAATTACCTGATGCTGGATGAAAGAAAGCTATATTTATTGCTTATGACAGCTGATAAACCCATCAGTTGGCAGGGTTTTGTGTGATTGTGGCCATATAAAATAAAGCTATAGTATAGACCAACATTGTCACCCCTAACAGAATATAGATTTATTCATACCAGAAGCTCCTTTGCAACAAGCAGAATTCTTCTTCAGAAATAGTAATGTGGCTTTGTCAGCATCTGCACAACCCTGAACTTTAAGAATAAATCTTCCCATGAGATGTTTCCAGCCATCAATCTTTCCACAGGCTGTTTTCACAAGGAATTGGTTCTAAATGAGGAAAGGAAGTTAATCTCAAATGTTCATACTTTATAGCTTAACATGGTCTTATTTCAAAATGATGTTACCATTATTACTGTTGAGGTAAGTGATGTTTTTAAAGTGTTCTCCTTGGAGGTTGTATCTGGAAGAATATAACGTGCTTTAATCTATTCATGCTGCTGCAACTATGCACCTAATAGTAAGGTAGGGCAGAAGTGTCACTGTTCTGGAGACAAGGAGGGGTACACGCAGGGTGCTGGCAGCTTCAGTGTCTACTGAAATGGTTTATGCACAAATTGCACTGTTCAGAGGTCCTCTCATGTAAGGAGAGATGGAAGAGACAGGCTTGCATCACATCTGGCAATGGCTGTTCTCCTTCAAAAATGGAAGCTTGTGGCTACACTCTTCAGAGAGGACAGGGAGAAATGTGTTATTACAAGGTAAAAGGCACATAAGGGCCAGGTGGCTCTCTGAGATTTTCTTTTTTAATGACGAGAGCATTAGTTCTTATAGCTTAATCACAGACAAATGCACATGCGTATACACACACACACACACACACACACACACACACACACACGCACGCACGCACGCACTTACTCCACCTATTAATGCCATTAGCTTCAGAGTTAAGGGGACACATTCAAACCACTGCATAACAATATAACAGAGGTTGTTCACGAAAGGACAGGATGGAACCCAGACTATAAACCACAATATTTACAAACTTTGTCCTTTGGAAATATTTTTCTCAGGTGAAACTAAGAAGAGTGTGACATGTCATAAATTTCCTAAGGCCAGTATGACATGTGCAATTTACAAGCCCACCCTTCATATGTATCGCACCTTGACACTTGCCTGTCAGCCTTTGTGCTCAAAGGAGGTCAGATCAAATGGACACAGACAAGTCTTGGAGGCTCATGGAGTAAGACAACAGAGGCTCCACAGAATTCAAAATCAGATCTGGTTTTTCTACCCAAACATGGTGGTGGTTACTAGTCACTTCATTGCAGACACATGCAGCCATATTCCATGTAGGACTGGATGCTCTGAGCCTAAAGTGGAAAGCTGAAGGAGGGTTCTATAGATAGGACCTTTGTGGGACTCAAGTAGAACTCAGCTGTTGGAGAAGTATCTGCCCTCAGGATTCCTAGACCCAGCAAAGTTTTTAAAAAAGAGGGAGGAGAAAGATTCTAGAACTTTCTTTCCTGAGTCTAAACTACATCAGCAATGGCTTCCTTAGCCCCATGTAAATTAAATACAACTGGGAGAAGTGGACTAATGGAAAAGAGAGGTGGGGAGACAAAAAGTGAATCCCATCTTTGTCAACTCCCAAAGGCATCAAAGGTAAATTCTCATTTATGGAGCAGATTACATCAGTAGCTAACTTCAAGGAGGGATTCTGCCAAGCTCTGGAAGTATTCTTCTTTTGTATATAATTTCAATCTAGTTTTATTCTGGGAGGCAGAGGTCCATCTGAAATGGTAAGTGACAATAGCAACATTTGGTTGGGTATCTGGTCAGGAAAGTAAGGCCCAAGCCATTCACTACTCCCTGGTGAGCACAAGATAGCCCACCCACTCCCTCTGTCACCATGGAAGCAAGAGGCAATCATTAATGCTTTTTACAGACACTTAAGGACAGGTCATGGGAAGTAGCCTCTTCAAATTGTGTGCTGGAGACCCTTCATGGTTAATTCAGACCAGCACATTCTGCCAATGGACCAAAGGCTTTGTGATGAGGGTGTGAAGGCTAGGAGCATCTTCACCTTGCCCTATACACACACAGCCCTTTGGAAATGTAATGCTTCTCTTTTGCAAGGCAGCTGGGGTCTAAAGAGAAAGCACTTGGTGCCCTGATTAATGCCTTAATTGCAACATCTCGAGTCTTTACTTTAGAAAACACATACATACCTTCTCTAAGACCCATTGTTTTGTCTGTCAATGAGATATGGGATGTGCTATAGGGCTTATTGTTGCTTTGTCTTTTGGGGTACACAAGTGGCAAGCACTGGCCCCTCCATAGTACTTATCCTAGCCCAGGGAGTAATTCATGAAAAATTATCTTTTACTGGCTAATTTATACACCTCGCCCTGCTTCTAATTAGTTGAGTAAACTTGTATAGCTTTATACAGTATCGTTCGAGATCAACTTTCTAAGTAAAGTTAATTGCAGTGAGTTCCTCTTAAAATTGCATAACTTAGTGCCAGAAAGAGTCTACAGGCAGAACCACAAAAGAAGTACTCACATGGTCTGTCAAATTGTTGAGGGTTTCACTGCCTAATTCCTTTTTATATATTTAGCATTATAGTTTGTATTTGTCTATTATTTAAACATGCCACGTTTCCCTGTGTGCCTAATTCAATTTGTTGATGTGTTTAAAAATGTTAGCTGTTTCCTAATCTCATTTCTGTTGTTGTTGTGAAATGCCCTAACAAGTAACTTATGAAAGGAAGGGGTTTATTTGACTTACAATCCAGGTTACAGCCATTATCATGGAGGAATCAAGATAAGAACGTAAGTCATACTTGTATCCAAGGACAGAGAGGATAAACACATGGATGCTGGCATGTTTTATGCTAGCTTTCTTAACACATACAGTTTAGAGTCCAGCCTAGAGGACGGTGCTGACCACAGTGGGCTTCATCCTCCTATATCAGTTAATAATCAAGATAATCTCCCCCACAGACAAGTCCCCTGGCCAGCTGACATAGATAATTGCTCCATTGAGATTCTCTTTCCACGCAATTCTAGGTCACGTCAAGCTGACAGTTAAACCTAACCAGCACAACTCCACTTCCCACTCTGGTTATTTGTTTTGGAAACAATGAGAGTGGAATTCTCTGTTTTATGGGATTAGGATATTGATCAACATGAAGTTCATCACTGTCTCTAGCTGGATAGAGGAAAATGTCTGCAACAGGAGCAGAAAGCTAAGCAATGGGAGGAAAGACTATATAGCCTGGCCATTTTCTTTCTTGATCCAGAGAGACCTGAATCCTAATCTCTGGGAATGGTCTTAGAAATTCCTTTGTAAAGCCAGTTTAACCTGGATCCTACACACAGTGCTATTCAACAGGTGTCTAAAAACTTACACAGAAAATCCCACAAATAATTGATGGGCTTTAAATCACATACAAATCTGAACAGTGTGACAAAAGCTTACTCCGGCACACTCTGGTCCTAATTAGAATATGAGTTATCCTGTTCTGCCACACATCCACACTGTACATGGTACCTATTAGCTACTCAGCCAATATGGTTATCAGATCAACTGGTACAGCTACAGTTCGGAGCCGAGCCTGAGGAATGGTGCTGCCAAAAAGAGAGCTCTGACATACCATGATGCCAGTCAACTCACATCAGGTTACCACTACAGAATCTTACACCATGACAGGGAAGAAATGTATAGATCCATAAAATAGATGGGAGGATAGAGAATATATCACATAGATTTTATTATAACACATTGGTGTAATTGTCCTGTTTTATTAGTAGTAGCTGTCATTGTCATTACTCTCATCCTGTGTCTAGATTAGGCATGAAATGTTCTACAGGTGTATATGTTTGGAGGAAATCGTGCTATATATACAAAGTTTGCTACTATATCAGCCTCCAGAATTCAGAAGGGGTGTGAAAACACACTCTCCTGAATGGAAGAAGTTAAAATAATATAATTCTGTGCAGCTAATATTTGAGAAGTATAGAGACTCAGAGGCAGAACAAAGCACCTTTCCAGGTCCTCTGTGTTCATTCTTCCATCTTTTATCAACTCTTCATGACTAAAGCTCAATATGGTTTGTGTGTGAGAGAGTGTGAGTGTGCGTGTGTATTATGAATGTGCACA
The DNA here is from genome assembly GCF_903995435.1 of Acomys russatus. Taxonomy (NCBI): domain Eukaryota; kingdom Metazoa; phylum Chordata; class Mammalia; order Rodentia; family Muridae; genus Acomys; species Acomys russatus. The sequence continues at coordinate 29,736,375 of NC_067161.1, forward strand.
CATGTATATATGTTTTGAGGAGGGATGGTGGGAAATTAGGACAATGGTATAAGTCATTCCCATTCATAGGGAAAGACAGAGAAGCAGAGAGAGAGAGAGAGAGAGAGAGAGAGAGAGAGAGAGAGAGAGAGAGAGAGAGAGAGAGAGAGGAGAGAAAGAAAGCATGAGAATATCATTTATGGCCTTTTAGCCATAAGGCTTTGGGATTTTTCTTAATTGTGATGGGAAGACACAGAGGCTATAGGCAAAGGAATGGCGTGATCATATTAGATTGTGGACATTATCTTGGCTTCAGAATAAAGAATGGGTTGTGGATCAGGAAGCAGCAGGAGTGGAGGATGAGAAACCAGAGGCAAGCATCTGCTCCCCACCTAGTGCGGGACTTCTTGGCACTCAAGACCAGCAGGCTAGTCAATGCCTGTGGTGAGAGGAGACTGTGATAGAGGAAGAAGATGTTTAAAAGGCAGCATTTGTGATTTCTTAAGGTTTCTATTTTCATCCAGGCAAAAAAGAAATCACCAACAACAACAAAATAAAACAAACAACAACAGAAAAAAAAAAAAAAAACTTCCATATATCTCTGTTTACTATACATACTGACGAGTTTACACGTTTCCCTGTCAGTTATTCAAACATATCTATTTGATTCAGGCTACCCACATTCAATGAGAGAAACAGTCTTTGAAAAATCAAGGCAATACTAGCTAACAAATGTCAACTAACATGCTACAGTTGTGATGGAAAAGAATTGATCCATTCAGTCATTACAAAAGGAAACATAGGGCCTCCCTCAAACCACCACTCCAATTTATGACATGGAAATGCAGACCGTAGGACACAAATTATCCCAAATTTGTTAGAAACTTTAATTGCCCTCACCTAAGAAGGAAGGCACACCTCTTTATTTCTGCCCTGAACCAATGCGCCTGGAATGTCTCACAATGTTAATTTTTCTATTCAGGCATTTTTGTGACAATTAAATCAGACCTTGATGAATTTGTAGGAAAAAACACCCAGCACAGTGATTATGAGTACTAATTAGGAAGCAAAATAGTGGCTTTGATGAATCTGTGCTTGGTTTCTCCCTTAATTAATTGACTGGCTGCTATTCTGCTTGATGGTTGATTGGTTAAAATATTCTATTAAAATCCAATAGAATTGAGGTCTTTTTCTTTCCCTGGATAGTCTTCCAAGGATGAGAAGTGACTGGGGAGTAGAGATGCAAAAGACATCCATTCATTTATGATTTCTTTTGTTGGGTGCTAAGGGAATTCCTTGAACAGGTCCTGAGCATATGTCTTCATCCAAGTACAAAGTAGCCCATGCACCTCAGGGAACATGTTTCAGAGGCAGCTAACAATAAGTTCTCCTTGAAAAATGAAAATAGACCCAGTGCTGCCCTTGAGGACTGTCTTGAGGCATCTCTATCCACAATGCAATAGTTACAAGTATGGTGCGTGGCCCAGCTGAATGCCATGAACTGTGCAGACACATCCTCTCTGTCTTTTTTTGTCAAGTAAAAACACCCTGGTTGTCCACCAAAACATTATCAGGAAGATGTCTCATCAAAAGAATGACTGCAGATCCAGGAATGGTGGCACAAACTTTTAATCCTAGCACTGAAGAGGCATAGGCTAGTGTATCTCTGTGATTTGAGGCCAGCCTGGCCTACATAGCAAGTTTCAGGCCAGCCAAGGCTACATACTGAGACCCTATCTCAAAACAAAGATTTTCCCCACAAAAATGCATCTTTCTCTCAAATCAATCTAAATGTTTTGTAATCTGGGAATTTTGTTTCTTTTGGTAAATCATATAACATTGATCAAAACAGCAAGACTAAGGTCAAGGTTTTTTTCTCCTTCCAAGCCAAGAAAAGGACCCTTCCTCGTTGATCTTGGAGAAGGAATGGTATAACATATTTACAATGGTTAAATAATAGTCTAGGGGTGGTTCTGAAGAAACTATAAAGTTGACTCAAATGAAGAAACCGTTACAGTGACCACATGAGGAATTCTACCACTTATCAAAACTTTGCCAAATATTGTTTGGATAATGTCATCTGTAGTAGTCACTTTTGTGTTGTTGTGATAAAGCACCATGAACAAAAGCCACATATGGAGAAAGGGGCTTATTTACGCTTACAGTTCCAGGGAGATAAGAGGCCATTATGATGGGAAGGCACAGCAGCAGGCAGGCATGGTGGCTGAAACATGGTGGCTCAGAACTCCCATCCTCAACTACAGTCATGAAGTAAAGAGTGTGAAGTGGACGTAGCATGAGTTTATAAACTCTCAAATTGCATTCCCAGTGATACATTTCCTCCAAAAAGTCTGTACCACCCAAACCTCCCCAAAACAGCCCCAAATAACTAAAAACTAAAACTTTAAATGTCCTAGCCCGTAGTGAGCATTCCAACTCAAACTAGTACTACATCATGACTTTGCATTAAATAGTAAGCAGAAAGGAGAAACTGGCCACACATCGCCAACTTCTTGCTCATTCCTGGACATGAAGATGCACGTCTTATTGTAGAAAATTTAATTGTATTTAACCGTGATAAATATTTACATGTTTAAGTGATGAGAGAGCTATGAATATTCCTTTAATTTTCCCTCAAATGAAGATTGTTGGGCATGGTATCTAAACAGTCACTACAGGGTATTCTCATTCTCAGGAGTTGTCAATGGAATCTCACGCAAATACAAACATTACTTTGAGTTTTGAAATTTTTATTAATTAATTTATTTATTCACCTTAGCCCCTTCCCTCCTCTCCTTCCAGTTCCATCCCCCTACTCTCTTCTACCTTCTCCCTCCCCTACCTCTCAGAAAAGGGGAGCCCCTCCCACCCTCCCTCCCCAACTCATCAAGTCACATCAGGACTGAATGAATCTTCTTCCCTTGTGTCCTGGCAATGCAGTCCTGCCATCGGGGAAGTGATAAAAAAAAAAAAAAAAAGTAAAAAGAGTCCATGGCAGAGACAGCCTCCACTCCCCTTACTAGAAGACCTACATAAAGCCTGAGCTGCTCATCAGCTACATGTGTGTATGGGCCCTAGGTACAGTCTGTGTAGCAGGCCTAGGTACACTCCATGCATGGTCCTTGGTTGGTGCTTCAGACTCCACAAGCCCCTCAGGGCCCTGGTTAGTTGGCTTTGTTGGTCTTCTTGTAGAGCTCTTGTTACTTCTAGGTCCTCTTATCCTTCCTCCCACCTTTCCACAAGACTTCCTATGCTTTGCCCATGTTTGGCTATGAGTCTCAGCATCTATTTCAAGGCACTTTTGTTTGGTGTCTCTCAGAGAACAACTTTGCTAGGTTTCTGTCTGCAAGCATACCAGAGTATCATTAATAGTGTCAAGGGTTAGCTATCTTCCATTGAGTGGGTCTTGGGTTGGGCTAGGCCTTGGTTGGACATTCTCTCAATCTCTACTCTCTCTGCTCTATCTTTATACCTGCACATCTTGTGAGCAGGGTAAATTTTGGATCAAAGTTCTTGCGAGTTGGTGTTCTCCTGCCACTAGAGGTCTTTTCTTTTTATTATTATTTTTAATTTTTACATATACATTTATATTATTACACATATATACAATAAACTACCTACAGCAAGAAGAACCATGACACAATCAGGAATTATATAAATATTACATTCTTAGTGTTTTAGGTATTTATATTTGGCAGCCTTGAAGAAAACATCTTTCCTATCTTGATGCATCTAAAATTCTGAGTGTAAATCAATATCTATTATATCTAAACATTATTAACTTAAAACATCTATCTAGACCTAAAAACATCTTACCCCTAAACAACTAAGCTTAATTGTAAAACTCAACTAACTATCTGGTTATAAACCCCATCAGAGACTTAAGAAGGAATAAACTAGATTACCTGAGTATACCAGGAGAGCAGGCTAGTAGCTTTCCAAATGAGAAGATGACAAAAACATTTTGCTACCTGAATAGTCACCCAAAACTCTCCATATCATTGCAGCAGCATTTTCAGCCTTCTGGCCCAGTATATCTGACAGACATATTTGTGAGGCAGGAACTATTGAGGACTTACTTATCCTGTCTTGGCAGAGTTTGGCTGCCAACTCTGTCTGCATCCAAGTTTGCCCTTTTTTAGGCAGAATTCTGTCTGTGGTAGAAATGAGGACATTTTGCCCAGTGGCTTGTTTGCCATGTTTAAAGCCATCTCCATAAGGAGCTTCTTTGATGCTCATCATCCGTTTGGAGGTAGGCTGGGTGTTGCCTGGAGTTAATCTGTCTCATTGTCAGTGAATCTTTAAAATAATAAAAGCATTTTAAAATTCCATTATATTCCGCAGGTCTTTTCTAGTTAGAGAGTTTCCTCTTCAGTCTCCATGGGCCCTGATACTAGGAATTTCAGCTAGGATTCCCCTCATATCCTCCCAGAAGCCTATCCAACTTAGATCTCCAGCTTGTCTCTGAGATGCCCCTGCTCATAGTTTTTTTCTCGGCAGGCCTCCTGTCCTCCTACCCTTGCTCTCCCCATATCTGATCTCTACCCTTATTTCTTGCTGTGTTCTCTCCCCTACCATGTCCCTATGTTCAACCACTCTTTCTGTCTATTCTATTTCCCCTTCTGAGTAAGACTTAAGCATCGTCCCTTGTGCTTTCCTTGTTACTTGTCTTAGGAAGATGAATTTTTGTGATGGCTTTCTCAGAGATGGCATGCAAACCCTCAAGTGATCTTTGAAATTCCCCATTGTTGAATCAGAAACCTACTATCTCACTGGGGAGGAATGGGATTACTAGATTAGGAAAATACCTTGGTGTACACAGAGTGACTCCCAACCTGAAGACTTAACACAAATGAGGGTAATGGTGTCATATTTAAGAGCAATCATGCTTAGGAATGGAGAATAAAAGGGATCTGTTTTTTGTTTGGTCCTGGGATGACTTATTTGTCACTGCTGTTGGCTACCTCAGCACACATAGACCAGGAATGAACATTGCTTGCTCTGGGACTCCCTGGTCTGCTCTCCCACAACCTCAGCTTCAATAAGTACATTTCATAATGTCATTATGACCCCAGGGAATAGGAACAAAAAGTAGTGAGCATTTTATAGCCTGATTGCTTTTAAAGGATGTCTAGGTTTTAGGTGTTGTTAGATTCTCATCTCTGCCCAAAGAACCAACTCTACCATTCAAAACATCTCAAATTTCATTTTTTCTGAACAGATGTTATCTTTGTCTTTGGAGCCTTATACTTTATTCCTTTTCATTTTGTTTGATGTTAATCTCTGTAACATTGAAACAGTTTACATCCTTACCTGATATCTCCTTACAAAAAAAACAAGCTCCCAGAAAAGCAGCAAACCTCTAAAAAATATATTTAAAAATTATTTTTTAATGGTCTGTACTATATACTCTGAACATATGTTATGGCTGTGCAGCTTAGTGTTCTTGTGAGATGAGATGAGAGAGAGAGAGAGAGAGAGAGAGAGAGAGAGAGAGAGAGAGAGAGAGAGAGAGAGAGAGAGAGAGTATTGGGGGTGTCTCTGATTCTCTGACTTGTTCTTGTGATCTTTTTCTTTTCCTCCTACTGGGTTACCTCAGCCACTATTGATATGAGGATTTCTGCCCAGTGTTACTGTAACTTCTTATGTCATATTCAGTTGACATCTCTAGTAGGCCTATTCTTTTCTGAAGAGAAACGAAGGAGGACTCTCTGTCTGAGGGGTGTAGAGGTGGTGGTGCTGGGAGGAAGGGAAGAAGAAGAAATTGTGAGAAGAATGTAATGTGTAAGAGAAGAATAAATTCTTAAAAGAACAATTTTATGTGGGTGAGTATTTTGTCTACGTGTATGTGCACCACATATTTTTCTGGTGTCTACATATGTTAGGAGAGTATATGAGAACCCCCAAAACTGCAGTGGTGCAGAGCCTGAGTCCTCTGCAAGAACAACAAGTACTCTTAACTGCTTAACAATCTCTCTAGCCTACAACTCTCTTTTTTAAGTTTATTGAGTTACATCTTTTTTTTTTTTACCTTAACAGTACTTTAATAGACAGAAAATAGACACACACACACACACACACACACACACACACACACACACACACACACCCTAGGTTTCTCTTTGACATGGATGAAGGAACTTATGATTTAAAAGTCTCAGCTTCCTTAGGCAGAAGGTGAACATAATGGTAGATCTTATGCCAGGGACCTAGACAGGATGAAATGGGGTGATATGTGGTCTTTTCATAAGATGAATGTTCAATAACTGGAAGCTAACAGAATTGCATTTAAACCAAGCCCAAATATATTCTTGTCTTTTGACCTAAGAGATCCCTTAAGTCAGAGATAAAATTTATTCTCATTTATAATCCCAGTGTCTAGTAATGTATCTAATCTATTATAGATAATCAGCAAATGTTTCTTTTTTTAGAGATTCTTTATATTATATGTGTTGCATGCATGCATGCTTGTGTGTGTATGTGTGCATGCGTGTGTGTGTTTGTGCACATGCATCATGCCTGTGCATGGTACATACATGCCTGTTGTCTATGGATGCCAGAAAAGGGCACCAGATCTCCTAGAACTGGAGTTATAGATGTTTGTGAGCCACCACGCTTATGCTGGGAATGGGTCTTGAATCTTCTCAAAGAATAGGCAGTGCTCTTAACCACTGAGCCATCACTCCAGCCCTAGTGACTATTTCTTAATGTTCGTATCTTAGACAGCTAACTTGAAATATTATATCCTTTTGTTGATCATAAGGCTACAGATTTCTTGATTCTATTGTTAACATTAGAAAGAAAAAGCCAGGTGTCTGGGTACAATGTGGAATCGTCATTTGCATGAACTAGACAATAATTTCTCCATTCAATAGTGTAAGGTGTCTATTTAAGTTTCCTCTTTTCTACACGTACCTCAGTCTCTTTTGTTCATAGAAAACAGAAAAGTGAAGTGGGGGAAAAAAATAAGCATCAAGTTTTATATTGAAATGCTAATGTGGAAGCTGAGGTAGTGATCTGTATCCTCAAAGAATAATGTCTTTAAATACCCCGAGGACTACATTTAATCATTTTCTTAAAAAACAACAACAACCAAATACCCATTAAATTGTGTTGATGGGTCCCAGTTAAGGCTGGATTTCAGAATGCCCAAACCTAGGGGAGGATAGTCTCAGCAGGGAAGCTGAAACACAGATGTACCCACAAACTCTCTCCTTAAAACAGCTCTGCCCCTGCCTCTGCTACTAGCTTACATTGTCTGAAACAGCTCCCCTGAACTAAGCAGTTTTACTTCAGTGAACACCTAATAAATACTCCATTTCAGGTCAAGTCCCTTACAAAGTTGGTTGGGACACTACATCTTTTAGAGGCTTGGGCTTAAAGCTCCTATGGTTTATTGGGAGCAAACTTCTATCTAAAAGGGCATCCATTCTAATTCCCTAGAGGAAAAGCTGACCACTGATGCAAGTCACATCCTTCATAATGAGCTTGGGGTTGAGTTCATGAATGCATTCAAGGCCAGATCTGTTCTTGCTGTGCTATGCATTTGTATTTGAACTTGAAGTCAGAATCAAAGTTACTCTTAATGGCAAGTTTTGAAAAACACTTTCAGGCAGAACGAAGAGTTGTGAGTAGGAAAGAAAACAGGGATTCCCAGAAGGAAGGTAAGCCATAAATGGAACTCAATGAAGTACCTTATCTCACCAGCAATGAGAGCCTCAGCCAGTGGGATGACCACCGCAGCACCTCTGCCTGCTCTGAATGTTATCCTCAGATAGCAAAGCTTTCTAGAAAATGAGACAGCAGTAAAGGAGAAAGGAGAGGCAGACAGAACTCTGAAGACCATGTGCACTATCAACCTTATTCACAAAGGTTCAGTTTCTTTAGCATCAGAAGAGAGAAAAAGCCATCTAGCTATTCTCCTCTGCTCTATAATGATAGGGTTCTCAGCTTCCAGAAACTCTGGTCAATTTAAGTAGAAAAACATTCACTAAAAAGCTGTTAGGAAGTTGTCCAACGATCAGGGCAACAGACTCAGTCATAACTTCATCAGGAGCAGCACCCAAGCACACAGTGTCCACGTCTTGCTATGGCCAGCCTGGACAGTGAATCCATGACCAGAAATTGTCCCTGAAACTCTCAAAATATAACCCTAGTGTAACCACCTATACAGAGTGGCAGGAGTCTCAGAGGGTCTTCACCCTGTTTCAGGGGTCTGGGTGAGGGCAGACTAGAGCTTAGCTCATATACCTGTGCCTCAGATGACGTCGGAGTGCAAAATTAACTTCCAGGCATCTTATGCTTCTCCAATGAGAATGAGATCCATGGTTAGCCAACTGTCCAAACACACGCATGCACACACACACACACACACACACACACACACACACACACACACACACTTATATAAGTAAGGGGAATACTTAAATACTCCTTCAGGAAACATGTCTTAGGTGCCATTTAAAAATTATGAATTGGATGCCACACTCCTAAGAGATAAGCAGCGATGAGAAATGAAACCACAGAGAAGTAATAATCATAAGAAAGCCTAGTGGTTATGCAAATTTCTGCAGGCTAAGACTTAGATCCTAGATCCATTATTTCTCTGTGTGTCTGATCTACTTCAAGGATCTCTAGCCTCTTTCAAGTCTCAGGTTTTTTTTTTTTTTTTTTTTTTTTCTGGAAGAGGGAACTGGTAGCAATTTACTAGCATTTATACCATGGCATCAATGGGTTTTTTTTTCATATGAAAAACTTCATCTTTGTTCTTTGTACTAAAAATGTTGTCTTTCCTTTCTTTCCAAGAAGAGTGTGTGCAAGATAATACAAATGGGACTGCCATGCTCATGTTCACAAGGGCATTCATATTGACACTGGTCTAGGCAACTAGCATACCCAATATCACTGGCCTCAACGATTGGCTCTGTGGTGGTCATACATTCGAGTTGGGTCCACCAGAATCCTGTTGGGACACTTCCTCATGGAGATGTCTTTGAAGAAGAGTTCTTCAACCTTGGCTGGTATGTGTAGAAATGAGGTTTTATCTGCAGAGGGACATCTTCCTTACCTCAAGATCTGTTTGAGATGAGATAGAGGAGACAGAACCCTAAGACACTGGCTGAGCAATTTGGTGATGCAGGACACAATTTGGCCCATCCATGGATTCTTCAAATGTCAGTATCTTTTGAATGTCTGGTATTAACAACCTGGTGAGCTCAGAGAAATCCACTGAAAGTGTTATGTGAAAAAAATTCTGGTAATTCATCTACTTAGATAACTGGTTCCATTTTGTTTCTGATCGTCCATGCAATAGGTTCAGGCAGCGAACTTAACTCAAATAATATATGTTATGTAAAACCATTATCTGCATTGTTCAACACTAGCCCATAAGCGACATCGCCCAACACTCTCCAGGCTAAATGCATTTCGAAGTTTTTCTAATGACATTTTTTTTTTCAGAAACGCATTTTACTATCTCTTCATCTTACTGAAATTTTTCACCATGCAAGGACTAAACGCTGCTATCTTGATAAGGATATGTACTCCTGATTATTCTTGCTTTCATCACTTTCCTTCCTTTTCTATTGTATGCACTATATCAATACTAGGGTCCTTATTATTTTACATCTTATGATTTTCTCTTAATAGTCACAATTTGAAATGTGTTCATCCCATATTCCAGCTGCATTATACTTTATGAGAATAAGCAAAAATCTTACACTTTTGTATAATCTCCAGTGCATGAGGCAGGTGTTTCCTCAAATAGCCAATGGACTAACCTTATAAGGAGTTTGTTTTGTGAGTGTAGATGCTCAGGAAATACTTGTCTATATAATAATCTCACCAACTCCATCAACATATTCTGTGTTCAGTCCTACGAATATCAAGCAACCTGCTCCGAGAAACATACAGACTGACAGAAAGAGGAAAGAACCGTGGGTCTCCTGATATTCGTTTAAATATACGTTCCTTGATTTAGTAGACAGATTTTGATCAAGGGAGTACCAAGTTCAAAGTCAGTGATATTTAGTGTCACCTGTCTTCATCACATTTAACTCTTAACTGGACACAGTCTAGATCCATCTGGGAAAAGTCTCAAATGATGGATTTACTCAGCTCAGAATGGCATGTAAACATATGTGAGGGGCATTGTCTTGATTGTTAATTGATACATGAAGGCCCAGCTCACTGTGGAAGACACCATTCCCTGGTCCAGGGCTGTGTAAGGAAGCCAGTTGGGTATGAGCCATAGTGAAGAAGCAATCAGGGTTCCTTTGTGGCTTCTGTGTCAGGTTCCTGTCTTAGGCTCCTGACTTGACTTCCTTAATGACAGACAGTGTAAGCCACATTAAGCCTTGTCTTTCGCAAGTTCCTTTTGGTCAGAGGGTTTTATCTCAACTACAAAAAGGAAACCAGGAAATCATGTAAATAATGACTCTTGATATTATGCTTTCTCTGCACTATATTCTAACTGTAAAGTAACTGTGGAGGGCAGAGGACATTGGATCCCCTGAAACTGGAGTTAGAGGTGATTGTTAGCTACCTGATGAGGGTGCTGGGAATAACACTGAGTCCTTTGGAAGAATATTATGTTCTATTAACGGCTGATCTATTTCTCCAGGCGCTTCCTGCGTGTCTTATTGCACAAAGTAAGTTATAGAGAGTTACCAGTGACACAGATACCATGCGGGAACTAGATTTTTGGCCCATGTCTCTCTGTTTAACATTCCCTTAGCAGCAACATTCTCATGTGCCCTCTACCAAACACCAGTGAAAGCTCAGACCCTCAAGAGCTTTGATATGATACCTTCACACTCTAAGGAAGCCACAGGTCCCCCTCCCTCGTACTGTGCCTCCATCATTCCCACACTGGAGGTGATGTAACTACCTGTTTATAGCTGTGTCCCACATTTTGTTCATTTTTAACACACTGTTAATTTTATGTGCCTTATTTATACCCAGATATAGATGAGACAACCAGTTGAGTATATTTAGTTTTTATCTAAATATGCTATACCCCAGGTGAAAGCTGTGCTGCCTCCATTGAATATATATTCTGAATAAAGTCCAAATCTTCTGAGCGCATATAAATCAATAGTTTATTGTACAATAAAATGTTATTTTTTTTATAGACATGGTTGAGAAATCTAAAATTTGTCAACTGGTTTCAAATTAACAATGAATTTGAGGCTTTGACAAGAAAGCAAAATAAATCCAAGTTGATATTTGTTTACCAAGAAGACCTCTGCTGCTTTTCCACACCTATGTGCATCATCTAAGGCCAGACAAAGCCTAAAACTAGCCAAGAATGCAGGAACGAGTACATGCTTTTCCAGAACAGTCAGTCTTCTTTATTAAATAAACCCTGGGTATCTGCAATAGGCTCTCAAGACAGAGGAGTAAACACATGAGACAAAGGCATCATTCCTAGATTCTGGCATATGACTAGAATGTGTCATATAACCAATTAAATAAAGTCACAAATTGGTAAGATTGTTTTCAAGTGTGCATGAGCATGGTGTGTGTGTGTGTGTGTGTGTGTGTGTAGGACAGAGGGCAATGTCAGGTGTGTCCCTCAGGTGCCCTACTTTGTTCTTTTGGAAAGGGTCTCTCCCTGGGCTGGAGCTCATCAATTAGCTTAGGCTTGGTTGCCAGGAAACCCCAGGGATCTGCCTGTCTCTGTATCCCCAGTGCTGAGATTACAAGCACACGGCACCAAGCTCCTTTACAAATGTGGGTTCTTAGGATAAAACCCAAATACCATGTTTACAAGTCAAGCACTCTAATGAGCCTTTTTCCCATACTCCAAATATTATCTTAACTAGTAGTGTGCACTATGACTAAAATCAAATGGTCCTGGGCGAGGCAAGGATTGGGGGAGATGAAGCAGGACATTGCAAGTAATGAGTGTGCTTGAGAAAGATGGCTCTGAGGAGTAAAGGTGGGAGCTGGGACCTAAAAGACAAGAAGAGACTGAGAGGCAAGGTCATCAAAGCATGACCACAAGTGCAAAAGGAACAAGGTCAGTGGGGGAAACAAAAGCTTAGTGGGATATTAGGATAAATGATGCAAGACAGGTAAGCAAAGGACTGTTGATGCAGGACCCTGGAGGTCATTATAGATGTCAGGTTTTGATTTTAAGTGTAGAACAAAAGCCACTGCAGGAATTGAGGCTAGAGGGTGATGTGACCAGATTTCTAAGTTTTCTGCCATTCCCGTCCAATTACATGCACTGATTATGCATTTAAAGTTGTGGGAGAAATTTAGCTCCAAGTGACAGCTGCCTGTGTACAAACTGTATTAAATTCTATAGATTTTTGCTTCCCCTGAGAGAATTGGGAAGTTCTTTCCCAATCCCCATGTCCTAACAAGGACAGTGCTTTGTGGAAGAGAAATCACAGTACCCAAACCTTCCGCAGACCCCTGGAATATAACCCCTTGGTGTTGTGGTAAAGTAGGAAGCTTTCTGAGCAACTGGCTGAGCATTGCTGAGAATTCAGCAGCTGTGAAAGGCAGACAACTGACAGTTCCTGAGGAATGGTGACAGATCCATGAGTGTGTTGACTAAAGGGTGTGAATGGTACTTCCTACAGACCTTAAGGGTGACACCACACCATTCATTCACACTCTATCGCCTTCGAAAGCTATAAGGCTCTAGTCACCAGGAGGCCAAATGCAAATCCTAGCACTCTGTCTTCCTAGAGGTATAACTACGACCAAGTTATTTAATACAGAAGATATCTAGTTTCTGCCTCTGAAAATATGGATGAATAATAGTACTGTTTTCCTAGGTTGTGGTGTGAAAGAACCTAAATACTATACTAAATTCAGGGCAGAGCATAAATATTGTCCGTAATAGAACCATATTTGATATATGAGGATCGTGGCTGAGAATCGCAAAACACTACACAAAATATTCTACAAACAAGCATGGTTCCTGGGAGTAAAGCTTAGTGAAACCTTCTGTTTTTGCAGGAAAGATATGAATGCTTTTATATGTTTAAATTATTGAAAAGAAGTGGTGACACATTAAAATGATAGGAAACTCAAATTTCAATACACATAAACAAAGTTTTAATGGCCATGCTGTCTGTGCAATGCCTGTGGTTGCTTTCTCTCAAAAAATGGCATGCAATGGCTACAGAAGACACCGCAGAGGCTAAACTTGCAGACACAGGTCTGTATTTTCAAATATCTGGAGATTCAGGCAGGAGTATTACAAGTTAAAGGACTGCCTAGGCTGTAGACAGAACTTAAGGGCATCCTGGAACACTTCACAAGACCCTGTCCCCAAGATGAGAAATATATAATGGTGAGGAAATACAGCTCAGTGTTGGAATGCCTACCTAATCCGCCTGCAATCCTCTATCTGCAAAGTTAAAAAGAAAGCTGTGATTTGTGCCTATAATACCAGCATTTGGGAGGCAAAGGCAAAAATATTGGGAGTTCAAGGCCACCCTTAGATAGGAAGTTTGAAGCTACCCTGGCTTGATGAGACCCTATATTAACTGAAAGACAGAAGGGAGGGAGGGAGGAAGGGAGAAAAGGAGGGAGGGAGAGAGCAGAAGGAAGGAGAGAAGAAGGACATGAGAGAGGGGGAGAGGGAGAGGGAGGGAGAAGATGATGAGCATGTAACTGGCACAGTTGGAAACATATGCAGCCTGCAATTTTCATGAAAATCTGCCGGCCGGCCATGCTGTCAGCAGCTAACTCTGCTGTGTCATACTGAGTGTCCATATTTCTTTCCACTTCTATTCTGATTTCTTCTGATGTCACTGCTTCTTTTTCCCAATAGATATGTGACTTACAATTAATCTGCATATAAGCCAGGTGAAGTCTTCACAGTCATTCCATCGGCCACCCCCAGGTGTCAGGAACAGGCTGTACTGCTCCCTACTTGGCTAACTTGTCAGAGGAGCCATTTTGACCGAAAGTGCTAACCAGGAACATCAATTAATACATTTCTATACATGAATGATTGCTGCCAGTCAGAATTTCCAAAACACAGACAGAAGTGCTTGCATTTAACCTTTCATAGGAAATTAGATTTTTTCCCTAACAGCAATTAATATGATCTGGATCATATCCTCACACTTGAGAAGAAAACTTCCATCTCAGAGAGATGGAAGCTGGCTATTTAGAGAAGAGAAAAATCCCTGAAGAACCTCCAGACCCTTATCTATCAGAAGCCTTGGCAGGCAAGTTTCGTTTTAGCCTTTGATCTCCCTGTCAAAAGATGTCTGTCAGGGAGTGGATTATCAAACAAATGGCCTTCCAAGTTCCTTGCTCCCAATCTGTCTCTCCTGCACACTCAGTCAGGACATGTCTTTGTTTCAAAATAGAGAAGTTATATGAAAATGTTACACTGTTAGCATATCTGCTATGTACTGAGAAAGTGACCTAATAATCTAATCAGAAAATGCCGTGATCACAGTCTTCCTTCCTCTCTCTCTGTTTTTCTTATTAATAAATCCCCATGCCTCCTAACACAATAACACAGGAAAAGCACCTCTCCTGCTCAGTGCCACAATTACAGCATCTAAGCCATAGTCATCTCTTTCGATTCTCATTCAGGATCATGAGCATGTTTTGTCCCCCACAAGTGTGTAGACGGAATTCTGTGAAAATTAAGTAATTCCTGTTAGGAGCAGCCTTCCTGACATCTGAGCCTGATTCCTCAATGCCATAGTTCACTGTTGCTCATCATTTGCTTTGCCTAGGTTTAGCTGATTGAGTGCTCAAGACACCTTTCCCCAAATCACCTGAAGTTAAATAATATACATCATGTGATAAAGACAGAGGCTATTCCAAATAAAAACAAAAATAAATTACTAAAAACAGAATGTTCTTTCCATGAGGCTAAACCTGGGCAAACTCTGTGAACCAATCACACTCTATCTAGGATAAGACTGATGGATTTGGGACACTGTGAAGCTGTTTCTCATTCTTTAAGGATTTGGCACCTTCTGTATCTTCCTTACTGGAACAAAGTGCAGTGAGAACCTCTGCTTATCTTCCATGTTCATGGCTCCCATTTACTCAGATCTTGTGCTGGAATCTCTGCTTGATAGTCCTACCATTTATTGAAACTCTTAACCATCTGATAAAAAAGGTAAGTACTAGCATTACCCAGTCAAAATGTTCATTTTTGTGCTTATGGGGTCTTTGAGACTTGATTTCTTTTAAAAGTTAATTTTATAAGTGGACAATGTACATAATAAACAAACTCATTATGTGTGCACATTTTGATGCATTTTGAAACACATATTTTTTAAAAATAACACTTTAATTGAGCCAAAGCATTTTGTGTATGTATGTGTGAGTGTGTGTGTATTTATGCGTGAGTGTGCGTGTGTGAGTGTGTGTGTGTGTGTTCATGTAGCTGCATGTATGTATAGATTCATATGCATACTGCGAATGTTCTTGTGCAGGGGGTAGTCACAGGCTTTGTTCTTGGGGTCAAACTTAAGCCCTATGCTTACACATTTCTTTCCTGATTGAGTAATCCCTCCATCCTACAAAGAATATTTTTATCATTCCAAGATTCTCCCCCATGAGGCGCTGAAGTCATTCTTCCCAGGACCCCTCACTTCAGATCTCTATAGGTTAATCTTGACTGTTCCAAAATTTTACTCCAGTGGAATCATTCTCCATGTACATTTTTAATTTTTTTGGATTCTTTCACTTCACATGAATGTGTGTGTGTATGTATACATATAGATATATACACACACAATATATACTAGTTGTATGTTTTCATGCTTTACTATTTTTATTGATAAAAAATATTTCATTTTATTGACCTGCTACAATTTTCCCATTAGTCTGAGACAGACACTTCTAATGTTTCTAGTCTGGGGCTATTATAAATAAAACTGCATACAAACGTACAAGTTTTAAATGAACATACATTTTTATTTATAACTAGTAGAATAACTCACTTAGAGGCTACAATAATTGTGTTAAGAGTCTGACACAAACTTCTCAGAGTGGTAGTACCATTTTCATATTCCCATCAGAATATCCTATCATCAAGTGGCCAGTAGTTTTTTAAGTTCATGGCAATCTAAGTCTTTCACAGTAGAATAATAATATAGAGACTGGCTTCCAAGAACCAGTTTCTGTGATACTCTGAAAAGAAACATTGCTTTAACAGTTGAAAATATGATTTTGTTATCTAATTATTTTGTTTGTTTCTTTCCTTTTCTTTTTTTTTTTTTTTCTACATTCGCATGGGGATGGTAATGAGTGTGAGTCACAGGTGTGCACAGGACCACCAGGACCATGATGGTCAGGAGAATGTGTCAGATCCGCTAGAACAGATGTTACAGGTGGATGTGAGCCATCCAACATGGGTCCTCTGGAAGAGCAACAAGGGCTCGTAACCACAGAGCCATCTCTGCATCCCTGATGGATGATTTCTGAGAAAAAAATGTTCACAAGTTTTTTTTATATACTGTGACTTAAATGCTGACTGCGAGAAAGGAATTTGTTTATGTTTGTGGCAGAGAGGTGCAACTTTAATGAATAATGCTAGCCACAGAGCTATGCTGGAGATTGGGAGTGACTTTGAAATGCATTGTATTTCCAACCATATGACGACTGATTTCCACTTCCGGTGTTACCTAGAAGAGAACTGGATGCTCCAGGGAGTTATTCTTGTTCGTTTGTTTGTGTGAGAGTGCCACAAGCAAGAACACGCAGCCTCTGCCCCATCCCACTTGATGCTCAGTTCCCACCCTGGCAACCAGGCATTACCAGCACATTATAGACTCAAAGGAACCGACACTGTCCAGTCAATTCAGAAAAAAGGAGCCAGAAGCTCAAAAGGGAACGGAAACATCTGGAGATAGATAAAAATACGGTTTGGTGGGTAAAATGCGTGTCCACTAGATCTGAACCTGAATGCCAAGAGCCCATGTAAATGGCAGTAGCCCATCTATAATTCTAGCACTCTACTTGTGAGGCACAGACAAGAGGACATTAGAGCAAGCTGGCTAGCTAGATAAGCTAAATCAGTGATCTCTGGGCTCAAATGAGATACCCTGCTTCTCTGTATAAGATAGAGAGCGATTGAAGAAGACAACTGATGTCAACCTCTACTCTTCACATGCATGTCCACACACATGTGGCCAGACTCATGCAAACATGCCTACATCCATTCACCATACATACACATGAGAAAGGAAAACAAAACTTACTAGTGTGAACCAGAAGGGGTGAACCAGAAGGGGTTTGGTGTGCTAGCCAAAAGTCTTTATCGGCCATATTGCACATGCATGCTTGCAGCAAACACATCAGAAAGTTGTAGTAGAGGGAGGGAGAAAAAAGACAGTGTAGTATAGAGGATGTGGAACCTGAAAGTAGAAAATTGATGGTAGATCTAAAATTTAAGAAAGCATAACACTTGCTAGTTATACACCCATTTCTTTGTTCATTGCCTGCTGAAAGGCACAATTTTTTGTTTTGCTCACACTGTATTTTTGATGTTACTGTATATATTTAGGTTTTATGTAGGTTATATGATTTTATATTAAGCCATGGCAAAGAAATCCCTAATTTCTGAAGCCTTGATTTGGAAGATAGAATTCATTGAAAAATACCATACACTGTTGTCCTTGCCCACTCAAACCATAGCTACAGATTCCAAAAACTTAAAATGAACAAACAAGCCTAAAGCTGCACATGGTCCCAGGAGGGCGCTATAAGAAATAGATGGAAGTACAAAAAGAAAATTTAATGGCAATTAATATTTAACACTTTTTAGTGTTTTCTGTTGTTGTGCTAAATGTCTTAATGTTATTTTATCCAACTGTTACAAAAATTCCCTGAAAGAAGTGCTTTTTCCCCAGGCCATTTTAAAGCTAAAAAAAAGTAAATCACGGAGAGGCTTGTCTACGTTCCACATCTGAAAAAGAAAAGAACGTTCTAGAAAAAATTAACGAAACAAATATGTTTATCTCTCATGCAATGGTAACAGGCTGTCTGTGCTCTGACTCGGCAAGCAGTCTATATCCCTGACATCTAAGGGCCAAGTTCCGGAAAACACTCTAGCAGAGGACCTCAGCGCAGCAGGGCCATGTGAAGAAATGGCGGACTCTTTGGAAAACGGCACATTTTACAATGAACATTTCCCAACACTGAGGGCTTCTCATGTGTGTTACCTCTCTGATTCCTCACAAAGCTTTGAGGGAAAGAGGACATGCTAATTTTATTGAGAGAAGACAGAAGTGACAATGATGTCCAACTAGATAAAGTGAGTGCAAATCCATTAGAAGATAGGGGCGCATGTGCCACAGCCCCGCTGGCCTTACTTTTGCTTCTCGGTTAGAAGTCTTCCTTCTCTCTTTGATAGGAAAACCAAAAGACAAATCCATGGCTCCCCAAACCTTGACTAATGCTTCCTGGAATACACTGTTTAAATGTAGGAGCAGTTTTTAAGGGTTACTAGCTTGTGCTAAGCTTAATACAAACATCAGCACCATGAGTCGTTTTACTAAATCTTATGGGGTGAGGATTAGAATGAATCATTTTATGGTACAAGAAACTAAATTGATCATATATATCATCCAGTCTGTCAAATCCTCCATATCCCCATATCCTACTACAAATTCAGTTTCCCAGATGAAGGAGATTTGTACTGTAACAAACAAAAAGCTGGAACACAACCCCACATTGTGAATGTACTGACCAAGTAGTTTCTTCATCATCCACTAGCAAGAGCTCATCGTCATAGCAACAGGGATAAGATATTCCATCTTGAGCAAAAGGAAGCCACACCTCAAGTGATCCACAAGAGAAGTCTGCCTCCATCCATGCTCATAATTTCAGTTTTCAATTGAATCTGTAAGAATTTTCATACTGTAATTTAAATAGAAACCCCCAGAAGAAGAAAGAAAATTCATAACACACACACACACACACACACACACACACACACAAATTCTCAAATGTAGAGCATACAGGATAAGGGGAAAGATTGCAACAGAACAATGCATGCATCACTTTTCTTTTTATGGAGTTTCCTCATTTTATATCTTTTTTTTACAACTAATACTCAATTTGCTCTGATTCTTACAGAAAAGAATGTCAAGTACACTGAAGGAAACAAGAGCCCTGTCCGAATGTGGCCTTCGCTAAATAAACCAATTTCACCTGGTGGAACTACAAACTGATGGTTAAGACAGAATATCACCCATCACGAAAGAGATGCAGCCTGATGGCAAGAGGCAAGAGACATGTTTATAGTAATTGTCTATTAGCTAAATAAGATTCAAACTTAGCTCACCGTCCTGTACTTGAACTCTTTCACCTGGCAGCTATGTTTGGAGAAAAGATGACCTTCTAGACATGCCATCTACTAGCTGTATTATTCATGTCAGCTATGATGAACACATCCAGTTAATTAATATGTAAATCTCTTTAGCTGCATTCTAAGGTTAGTGTTTGTACACTTCACATTACGCTGCCTTAAGGCATAACATCTGAATGCCTAGTATGTGCTTCAGACACAGCAAAGAGTCAACCTATGTTTATTATCCTGGCTATTGTCGTTAGCCATCCTTAGAACCACGAAATGTATTTTATAACCCCACATCTCCTAAGAGTAACAATTAAAGAAGCCAATCATCTCCAAGAAGCTAAATGGATGTGTGGAGTCAATGACACTTGACAAATAATAAATAGTGATTAACTAAATTCAGTTCAGTAAACATTCATTAATTGCATAATGTATGCAAGCCACACAGCTAATCACTAGATGTACAAAAATCATAAGCTATCAGAGATGAAAAGAAACCTAAAACATGACCTAATTTATTGGCCCCCCCGCAACAGATTAGGAAGTCAGTGTGCTTGACTCTAATCTGTTTTTGTATAGACAGAGTATATACAATATAAACCATTAGTTTACATTTGGTAGCCAGTACAGTGATGGACAATCAACTTCTCTTAATAGTTTTGTGCTCACAAAAAAAATCAATATGATAACGTAAAGAAAAACAGAAAAGAAACAATTATAGTTATTCTTAAAAAATCTATAGACTTAGTAAGTCTATTTACCTTACAAGTAAATGTATATAATAATGTGAGTTCAAGTCTGAGTTTGAAGTAGACATATGGAATCGTGGATTACCCACTGGATCTGGCTGTCTTCAACCATGAAATGGAATTCTAATACAGCATGAAAGAAACTGAAGTTGTTGAGATAAAAGGCATGACATAGCAACTTAAGAGAGTGCTGTATCTGGGCTCAGTTTTTTAGATGTTTCCATCAGTATGGGGACAACATGGCTAATGTCAATTGACTCATGAGAAGACAGCATGTTTCCATAAAAAGAAGACAAGAACTTCTCATAGAAAATATGGGGTAACATTAACACACACACAAACACACACACACACACACACAGACACACACACACACACACACACACACACACACACACACCATAAGAAAATATACCTTGATAGGGAAAACTCAGCCAGAGCAGATTTTCCCACTCATTGTCTTAGTGGCACCCATGAAAACCCTCAAGCCCAAGCTCTCTGAGAAGGTTGAGTCAGGGAAGGGCTTTCCATTTCTCTCCTGTCCAGTCTTGGATAAAGTCACTTCCATTTATCAATTTCTGTCTCCTGGCGATTCGTTAGAGCAGTGAGTACCAGAAACCTTGAATGTGGCTAATATGACGTTCATGGGCCCTTGAAGGGATTTCTCCAAAACTCCAGGGGCCCAGCCTCACTGTAATACAATCTTATACACACTAAAAACAAAAGCTTTAGAATAGAAAAATGGTGTTTTAATTGGAACACCCCACAGGGATTCCAGAAATACTTACAGCAGTCTTTCTTCCAAAAAGAAACTCTCCAAAGTATCAGAATAAAAAGTAGCAAAAATTCTTGGCAAAAAATTAATAATTGAATGATAAGGTGATTGGCTTAGAAAGATCAACTTTAGTTTCCATTTAATTAAATTACTGTGGACACTATTTTTATCTTGTAGTTCACTTTCAAAAGGATTTATTTATCAAAGAATGGATCATTTAGACAAATTGTCTTAAGCCTGTACACTTCACTGGGACTGAGGCCACATGGCTCTCTCTAACCCCTGCCTATGTTGCACATGACGGCTAATGCTGACCTCTGAAACAAGGCTTTTAAGAAATTTCCACTCAGTGCCTGGAGAACACCAGGTCCCAGTCATTATTGACTCAGCCAGCCCTCACAGCAGAGCCGGGTTAACGAAAATATCTCTTTATTTTGCAAACTCTGTCTAGCTCTTACAATATAGCTGTGGTGGCAGAAATCCTGCCTTGCCCCCAGGCACTGAAGCTCTCAGTAATTTCCTTAATATATTACCCACTCAGATCATTAACCTAGTGTGCTGGCTAGTTTTATGTCAACTTGACACAAGCTATAGTCATCTGATAGAAGAGAACCTCAATTGAGAAAAATGCCACCATTTGATCGGGCTGTAGGCAAGCCTGTAGAGAATTTTCTTAATCAGTGATTGATAGGAGAGGGCCCAGCCCATTGTAGGTTGTGCCTCCCCTGGGATGATGGTCCTGTGTTCTACAGGGAAGCAGGCTGAGAAAACCATGAGGCGCAAACCAGTAAGCAGCGCCCCTCCATAGCCTCTATATCAATCAGCTCCTGTCTCCAGGCTCCTGCCATGTGTGGGCTCCAGTCCTGACTTCCTTCACTGATGAAATAATGTGGAAGTATAAGCCAAATAAACGCTTTCCTTCCCAGTATTTTTGTTCATGGTGTTTCATCGTAACAATAGTAACCAAGACCCATAGCTTCAAACTTACAGCTGGGTTGCAGGTGCTGTCTGATCGGTGGTAATGAATACAATTGATACACCCCAAGACCGCATGAGCAAGGAACGTAACTATGTTTTCTTGAATCAAGTTTCTATTCTGAGTTTTCTATACACTGTAGAAGCAGCAGACCCTCTATTGATGAGATCTCTGCCCTTCTCCTGAGGATTACATAGGACTGGTACGTAAGTGGGCAGGATCTGAAAGAAGCCCCTTCTCCCCTTCCTAAGTGAAGGCTTTTAGCTATAACAGAGGCGTTCTCCCAGATTGACTGAGTTCTCTGTTGCATCCTCCTGCCCCTAATCCCAAATCGTGTAAAGATCTAGGGCTTGAATAATGAGCCACAAGACCACATTTACCTCCCAGAGCTGTAAGAGTCATTTACTCTTTAATTTCTCTGACCGTCTGATACTGAGGAGGTGGTAATTAGTTGGGAGTCACTCAGGAACGGAGGCAGCACATTTCTGCTCTCAAATCCCTTCCATCCCTCTAGGAATAGTCTCTCCCTGTCTAAAACTCTGAAGAATGGCATCTTTTCTGCAGCTCGTCCAGAGCCAACTGTCCTTTTCCCTCTGGGTGAATAATCTTTGGTGTGTTCTCTGGGTGGGGAAGAGAGCTGTTGACGATTTCTCCCAGTCTTTTTATCTTACGTTTGAGCATCGTCTTTGGACACTAAAAGCCATATATATCTTATTTTCTTATGATTCAGTTGCCTCATCCTCTTCCTTGGGGGCAGGGGTCATGTTATATTACAGTTGCATCCAAAAAAATGGAAGGGCTATAAAATGAGAGAAAGTAAGGTGGCAATCAGATTGATATAGATATTGACATGACACACCATTCCTCTTCTTATGCCTGCTGCCTGTTACATACATCAGAGTCCACTGTCCCCAAACTCCTTTGACCCATTACACTTTCACCTTAATTGATAGCAGCCCTTCTAGTGCTTGGGCTGTGACTGATCTTTCTTAAAATAAAACCCAGCCTGTTGAGCTTCAACTGCTCCACCATTCTCTCAGTGCATCTACTCACTCTGCACATGAGACCTAAAGTTCAAGACAATGAGACCTAAGTCAAACCGTGTGCATGGAATTAAAATACAGAGATAATCCTGAACACAAGGACCTTCCCATAAACAGCAGGGTTACTCAGTCCTGGCCCTGTTCATAATCTGGGTCTTGATAACTTTTGTGTTATGTAATAAAGAGCAAACAACAGGATCCTTGCTTTTATACAGTAGAAGTCAGGAACAACAACCAGTGTAACAAACAGAAACACACAGAGATATTCTCTGCCGTCCTTTGGATAACAAAAGTGACGGAGAACCGCCATTCCCACAGAAGGCATGGGCATACACGATAACGGAGCATCGACAGCAGGGCCAGGGCACAGGCAGGTGGATAAGGAGTCCTAAATAATGTGTTAGCTCCACTAGAGTGGGGTCAGTTGAATTGAGACAGTCATACCAAACAAACAACTCGCATTTGACAGTCTGAGCCACCATCTATGTGACTGTTTCACATTTCCATCCTGCCCTTTTCTACTTAACAGCTTATTTATTCAATAAATAAGCCTAGGACTGACATTGGGAGCTAAACGCTAAGAATTTAGGAAGAAGGAAAGAAATAGAGAAATAGAGAGAGAAAGAAAGAAAGAAAGAAAGGAAGGAAGGAAGAAAGACGTGTTCCTCCTTCACAGAGTCCATGTGTAATTACAGTTAAGTCTGCATGCTTCAGAGTCAAATGGCCTGATTACCAACATCAGCTCTACTCCTTGCCAGTTCTGTAATGTTAGAGAGGTTACCTAACCTCTCTAATCTGTGGTTTCTAATCTCATAAATTCAAGATAAAATGAGCAACTACTTCTTGGAATTAATTAGATTAAAAGATATTTCTTGTAAACCTCTCAGCATCTGGTTTGGCAGATAGAAAGCAATGGTTGCATGGTAGCTTTTTTCTTTATTCAGAGATTATCAAAGTAGTATATTATCATGGGAAGGTCTCATTCCAAGCCATGGCCTCTCATAAATGCTAGTACAATTAATTCAATTATGTCAGGTCATTTCTTGGGAGGTGGCAAGCAGAGCCTCAGTATACTGTCACCATCAGATTACCATTAAAATACAATTAAGATAAAAAGTACTATAAAATCTTAACTAGGGCAGTGATTTTCCACACTAATAAACTGGAATCTCCAGCTTATAATAAACCAGGAAAAAAAGAAAAGAAAACCCCTGAAAATGCAACCTCCTAGTCTCGTATTTTAGCTTCATTTCTCAGTTGATATTTTCAGCCCCCCCCAAAAAAAAATGTTTTCCTTCAGTTTTAATACACAAACATTAGACTGGAGACTCCAGGCCTTGTGCAATTCTGAGGACATGTCTGAGCATAACAATTACCCAGCAAAGAGAAGCTTGGGGTAGTTTAATAACAGCCTTCAAATATATGAGAAGTTATTACACAGAACATGATGACCAGCTGTCCCCAACTTCCATGGAGGACCAAGGAAAAATAAACAGGCTGAAAAAATCACAGGGCTGACAATTTGAGGCAAATTCACTGAAGAACTTGGCAGAGTGAAAAGTCACTATAGAAACCCTTTGAAAAAGACATGTTATTGGAAATACAATGAAGCAAAAGGAGCTCTCAACAGAGATTCAAGGACGCACGTTCATGTACTCAGTAGAAACCCATGGCTTCATGCGAGTGACAAGGTCCTCGTGGTACATGGACCTCATCACATATCCAGAATGTTCCTCCTTCCAATTTGGTAGTCTTTAAGTATGATAGAGATAATGAAAGAATATTGATTCTCAAGGGAAGGGGTGATTTTTTTTTTTTTTTTTTTTTTTTTTGCCTCCCTGAGGAATCTCGCAATGTCTTTGGGTGTTTTTGATTTCTAAGCTTGGGAAGGAAAAATGGTTTGGGTGTCTAAATGAACACAGATTGGAGTAGCTGCTGACTGTCTTAGAATATGGACGCCAGGACCCCACCGTCTAGTTCAGTGCATTTATGCCACAGTTTTGTAGTGATATAAAGAATGTAATTTACTCTACTTTGTACCATAAAACACTACATCTCAGTGCCCAGATTTAACTTGACAACTTATGTGACCTTAATTTGGTAGTTAATAGTATTTATCTCTGTGTCTGAGTCAAGTTATAGATGTACTTTTATACACCCTTTGAGGTTAGGTATGGTCATGTGACTGGATTTAGCAAGTGCATAGAAGTGATGTGCTTAAGGTGGAGAACTATTGGATGAGTCACTGTAGTCCTTTCCTAGCACTGGGACTCTCACAAGGCAGAAGTCATGACATAGTCCTGTCCCTCTGGCTTCCTCAGTCACAGCAATAAACCAATATCATTCCAGCCCACCGTGTTGGATGTATAGAGTTGCATGCTAGAGTTGCTCCATATGTGGATAGATCAAACAATGTAACTCCCTGGAGACTGAAAAGTATGATATTAGAGAACCATTTCCTACAAGGGTAGGTATCGTACCAAACCTGGCCCCACCACTTACAGGTTACATGATCTTCAGCATGCTATGTAAATTCTGCTGTCCTCCAGAGTACAGCGGAGTCACTGACATCTTCTTTTAAGGTTACACTGGGCCCACATGGAGGGCCCTTGTAAAGTCATTCTCGTCAAGTCACTTGTTAACATAGACTCAATTAATTATCACAACAGTCTGCAAGGTATGTATATATATCCTCACATCCCCCTGTATGGGCCAGGGAACTCAAGCACCAGCAGGTGAAGCAGTTTCCTCAAACCATAGAACTAACAAAAAAAAGGGGCAACAGTAAAGCTCTCACTGTATGCTATGCAACGATGATGACAGTGGTAATGACCACAATCAACAATGGTGATGAGTGTGTTGCTGTCATTTATTTATATTTATTTTTTACTATTTCTAAATATGTACATGAGAGAGAGGAGAGAGAGAGAGAGAGAGAGACAGACAGACAGACAGACAGACAGATAGACAGACAGACACACAGACAGACAGACAGACAGAAGGTGCCCTTGGAGGTCAGAAGCATCAAGATCACCTCAGAAGCACAGGGAGTGATTCACGACCTAACGTGGGTACTAGGAATCAAACTTGAGTCTTCTGGAAGAGCAGCAAGTGCTCTTAACTATTGAGTTATTGCTCCAGCCAATATTGCTATCTTTACTATACGACCCATTAGCTCAGGCACTTGCCCCAAAAGCATGAGCATCAGAGTCCAGAGCCCCAGAAACCAGGCTAAGCTGGATGGGGTAGTGCACATCTGTTATCCCAGTGAACCTATGGCAGGATGGGTTGCAGAGAGAGATGAACCCTCCAGCACTCACGGGCCAGCTGGTCTGGGGTATGCAGCACTAAGCCACAGGGCAGACTCTGCTTCAAACAACGTAGAGACAAGGACAACTTCAAGTTGACTTCTTATCCCAACATTCACACACATAAATACTTACTTTTGGGTATGTATACATACATGCTCACTATGCACATATCCTACACATGCACACACAGAGACAACACACACACACACACACACACACACAAACACCAGAATAATTTATGATGTGCTGGGCCTCAGTTAATTGCAGACAAGTACCTGGGCAGACTCCATCCTCTGAGAATTTACTCTCTCCAGAAAGATAGACCATGAACTTCAATGTGCCCAGGCAAGGAAAAATAGGATAACTGTCATATAACAATTAAAGATAAGAGCTTGACAGCTTTATTAAATCTCCCATTTAACCCTCAGTTAACCTGAAAATTCAATTAACCAGAAGTGTTACCCATATGTTCACATTAATCAGGTTTTTATGGTATCAGTTGAACTCACTTAACCTTAATAAGCAGATGATTGCATACAGACTGCGGGAGGAATCGGAAGTCAGCCCCATGGCTACATGCTTCCTCATAAGAAAACAGAAGCATCAACTGGAGCGAAACAAAAGGCAGAAGACAATGAACACATGACATGATATAAAAAGGAAGGGGGAGAAATCAGTCTGAGAAAGACTTAAGTAGGTCATAGGAGAAAGGAAATGCTGCGGGCATCACTGGTGTTCTCAGGGTAATGTCTGTCAGAACAGATGGCCCTGCTTTCCCAATAGACAGCCCAAAGACAGGAAGTGGGGAGGGAAGGCATGCCCGTGTATGGAAATCTGACTGTGAGGGTGGATGACCAATCCTTTGCTGAGCCCCTAAGCACAATCTTAAGGTACACTTGAACTAAAACAGTCATGATGGCTACAGTGCATCTGGTTTCTGCTGGACAGTGCCTCTGGTTTCTGCTTTATTCCACTCTAGGAAAATCCAAGCCACCCTTCAAGACTCAAATCAAGTATTCAGGAACTATCCACAAATGGTCTATGAAAACATAAGTTATTCTTTTTTTTTTTCTTTGATTCACTTGGTCCTTTGTTTTATTTTTCAATCTTCTCTCTGTTTGTATTACATTATAATTCAACCAACACACCAATTTTCAATGAGAATAAAGGCATGCATCATGTCTTTACCTGGTGTGTCCAACTTTTTGATACTGTGACAGGACATTGTCATCTTCTAAGTTCATGTTTGGGAACTGAACAGTTCAGTTACAAAATAAAAAAAAAATCACATAAAAAAATATCTCTCAAAATATGGACTGGGTTGTAGCTAAGTTGATAGAGTGGGTGCCTAAGATAGACAAAACTGGCTTTTATACCTAGCACCTAGTAAAACTGGTTTGGTGGTCCATACCTGTAATCCTAGCACTGCAGAAGAAGAGGCAAGATGATCAGAAGCTCAAAGTCATTGCTGGGCTCATGACAAAATAGAGGAACCTGGCTACCTGAGGCCATATCTCAAAAAATAATGTTTTAATAAGTTTATGAGCTTATTTTGAGCCACTTTCGTAGCTATTCTAGGCTACATGTGGCCCAGGCATCACACGTTGGATGTGCTTAAGATGTCTCTTTTTCTGGTTTGTGAGACATGTACCAATTCTTATGACTCAGGGGTGCTCAATAGGTGTTTCAGTTTCTCATGGTAAAATTAACTTTACGGGATTCCTTCATCTGCACTGGTAAATAAGGAAATAAGACTCTGACTTAAGGGGGAATTTTCCAGACACTTAATCAGATGCACAAAACTTCAATTGGGTATAGAGGGACTAAGATGTAGAAACTCAGATCTCACTTGAATAGAATCAGGTCTATTGGTGCGTGGCAACAATGAGCCAAAAGGTCACCAGTTGGACCAGTGTCTCTCATGCTGAGAGCAGCCGTTCGGCAGCACACCTCAAGCACGCACCTTGGAGACCTATTCGTAATCTGATGCAGCTGTGGTACACATCCCCGACCCTCGTTTTTCCTGACATTTCATTCCCTTATTTTAGCACTTTTCATTGCTGCAACAAACATCTGCTTCCCCAGCAAGACTGTGATCTTTTTTTTTTTTTTTTTTTTTTTTTTTGCCCCAGAATTAAGCTTTCATGTGCATCTTGGCCTGCTTTCCCCATTAGTTTTCTAATGACAACCCTAACAACAGAGCAATGAAGGCTCTCGTGCCTAAGCAGGGAGACGTGGAGCTTGACACAATGTGTGCCTTTGTGAGTTACAGCTGTTTTCTGCCTCCTACAATGCAACCATCACCGTCTCGTTGAAAGCGTTTTATTACCAAGCATCTTCTCTGTCTATAGAGTATTCAGAGACATCACTGACATGGAAGTTCCAAAATGATAAATCTCACATTATATTCCCTGTCACTGTGAACAACCCCAAGCTGCAAAGACGCTGCATGTAATACGGCCTTAGAGACTCAGCTATGGTAGGAAATCCCTCCCCTGTTATTCCTTCCCAACGTACATTTAGGTGATATGTGTTACAGTCCCTTGATGTGACAAATGAAAATATGTGAACTGTACGTTAACACTTCCAGGCAGGTGGTACTGGAAGTAAATCTAGGTGGTTCTCAAAAAAAAAAAAAAAAAAAAAAAAAAAAAAAAAAAAAAAAGATAGTAAAAAAGAAAAATTCACTTTGAAATTAAAATTTTCCTTTCTCGCTCTACAAATATCTATCAGAGCCTGCCATGTAAGGGGAGTCACAGGAGGTCCTACAGAGAGCCTTTTTTCTTACCCTGTGGAACTAGCAATTCAGAGTGAGACACTGACAAGATAATACCCTTTCTTCTTGTATTTACATCACTGATAAATACAGGTCAGTTGATATGCTTTGCCCAGGAAGCCACGCCCACTGGATGACACGTTGGAAAGAACCAAGGGATCAGTTCTTCAGTGGCGGCTATTTCTAGCACCAGTATTGGCCATCACTGAGCAGTCACTCCTCACCAGCCGAGTGAACCTCCTTCTGCCCACAGAGATTCTCAGACTGGATTTTTTAGATACATAAATAAAAATGAAAATGTCTGAGGCATTCTAGGGGTTTGAGGCAATTCCATAGAACAGTGCCCAAGCAGAGAATCAAAGTCCCACTTAAAAGAAATCTTAGGAGACTCTGTTTTCCATTTGTCCTAAAGAGAGTTATTCTGGCTTGAGTGTTTAAATAATTCACATTCTCCTGCTGAGGTCAGTGAGAAAGCTCAACGTGTAAAAGTGTTAGTTTAACAAAATAACAGAGAAGTGGATACCAAGGCCATGAAAATTCTCTGGCCCAAGACGGGAGGAAAGGAAATCTTGGTTTAAGTAGTAGACATTTGGAGCTGCCTTTAACCTTAGGGAACTTTAAAAATGAGAATGGGTGCATGCTAGGCTGTGCGCCATCTCTGATGGCCTCTATAAGGCTACAGAGGGATTCCAGGAGAATGCCTGCAAGGTTTGTAGGTAGTCTGGAAAGTCCCTTCACTCTCAATGCTGAGATTCCTATGGAATGGTTATATCAAGGGAAAGTAAGTGCCACGTTGTCTTCTTTTTTTTTTTTTTTTTTTAATTAATTTATTCTTGTTACATCTCAATGGTTATCCCATCCCTTGTAGCCACGTTGTCTTCTAATGGGCTTTGAGATAACTAAGTAACTTGGGTCAACTGATAAACACAGCTCAGAAACCAGATTTATCTTCTCCCAGAAAACTGCAACATCCAGGTACCCAGTAGAGGCAAAATCAAGTTCTCTTTAGAGAAATATACCATCAAGCTGCCTCCCAGTGGTTTAAAATTGGTGTTTGTTACCATGCAATTCAGAGAAAAAGAAAACAAGACAGTGAGAAGCTTGAGAAACTGAGTCAGTGTTAAACTCTGGGTTCCCAGAAACCTGGAGCCTGACACAGATGCTGAGTCAGGGCATAGGCTGAGGTAGGTACACAGGAATTCAAGACCAGTCTAGTCAACTTAGTGAGACCCACCCTAAAAATAAAGTCAAAAGACCTTAGACTATAACTCAATTCAGAGTACTTTTTGGGCATATTCAAGGTTCTGTGTTCAGTCTCCAGAACCATAAAGAAAAAAAATTCTAAAAAGATTGTTGTGTTACAACAGTGTAAGAGACAGAGATCTCATGAATGTATTTGAACTTAAAAGTATATTTGTCTCTTTTATATTTTTTATTTATTCTGTTACACCCCAACCACAGTTTTGCTTCCCTTCTCTCCTCCCAGACCCTTCCCTCCACTAACTTGTCCCCCCAGATTCACTTTGCGCTACAAAGTCTTCCCAGTAATTGGTACAGGGTCAAGAGGATACCCATGTGAAGAGAAAGTTAAACAGAAAGCTCCCTGTTTAATAGTAAATTACAATCAATACTACTTCTAGAATATAAAATAAGAAGATATATTTCATATCCAATGGCAGATGAAGGCATTTTACACAGAACTCAGAAACATTAAGGCACAACATTTGATAAATTAGATTTATTAGAATTTAAGATTTTTATTAAATCATACCATTAAGAAAATAAAAAGGATAAGTAATAAACTGGAAGCATTTTTCTACATTTAAGCTAAGAAGTGTCTCATGCCTTAAATGTTTTAAAACTACCAATATTTGAGATAATTGCAGGCAATAGAAAAATAGACAAACGATTTAGCAGGCGCTGGTCAAAAGAGGATGAAACGGTCAGAAAACATATAAAAATATAATTAGCCTTATTAGTAACCAAGGAAACAAAAGTGAAAAATCACAGTGGAAAACTAGGACTGTTCAAGAGTGACTAAAAATACATCAAGTGAGCCAAGTGTTAGAGAGAATGAAGCAATGGTAATCCCTGTGTGCTAGGGTGTGGTATAAACTGGTCCACCCATACTGGAAAAAAATTTGCCTACAAAAAGCAAAATACACACCTAGGCACTGATTCAGCACATTCTTTATTAAATGTCTGTGAATATGTAGAATGACCAGAGAAGCATTGCACATAACACTTAAACAGACAAGCAAAAATAGTTTCAATTAAAAAAAAAAAAGTCTCAAAAAAGAAAAGAGACGGAAAAGCAGAAACAAACTAAATGACACCAGTGGTAAAATGGATCGATACATTGCGGTGTATCCAAAGGTCAGAATGAATGAATGTAATCACCATTAGGATGAGTGAAAAGAAGCCACCAGTCAACAGTGGAAAAGAGAAATCGCCAGCTTTTAATGATTACAGATGTATGTGATGTGACAAAAATACTGCATTTGTCACCTCAAGGCGTATTTACTGTTGTGCCAATGCAAAGTCTGAGACTCCTCCTTACGACTGCTAATCTGCTTCACAGCTTCAGCAAAGTTGTTTGTGGCTACTCCGACCTCAACTTTAACCCCCTTCTAACTCCTTCTTTGCCCAACTGCATGTCTGCCCATAACATTAACCAGCTCTACCTTATTTTTTTCTTGCCAAAAATGTATCTTTTTTTTTGTATCTTCTTTTTCAATATATATAGTTAGATGCACTGGACAATATCCATGCCAGATAACAAATGTTATGCCATCTTGAATTTTCCTCTGCCAAAGAATTTTGTCCATCACTTTATAATTTAGCCTCACTTATATTTTCAGAACATGAGGATAATGCAGCCAGACTCTCTCAGAATGTAACCTAAAACTCATAGCCTCTTGTCTAATCTCCACTAGAGTCCTTGTTCATCAGTGAAACCTCATAAGCCAAAGCTTTGCTGTCTGTATTCCTATCAGCATTTTGGTCTTCTGAACTCCCTCCAGAATGCCCCCATTAAGCCATGCTTATGCAACCCAGTGTTTCTCTAATCCACAACCCCAAATTCTTCCACACTCCTTTTGCAAGGCAGTTCCGAATGCCTGGAAACTAACAAATACGCTGTACATACAGGGACTCAACTTCTCAGTATTAATTTTCTATATTAGTTACTTTGATAATCTATGACAGAGTATCTTTCAAGGAATATAAGGGAGGGGAATTTTCTTTGGCTCGTAGACTGGGGGCCATGCAGTCTACCATGGCAGAAAAGGCGCAGCAGTATGTAGGTAGCTTCATGGCAATGGAAACATAAGTCATTGTCTCATTCACATCTTCATAGCCTCCGTAGACTACAAAGCAGAAAGCAAGCAAGGAACAGGTCCAGGCCCTATACCCACAAGTTCTGCCACTAATAACCTACTCATTCCATCAAATCTCCTGTTCCTACTAGCTCCACAGTCTCCAAAAGAAGGTGCCACAGCTGTGGATCAATTGTACAAACACATACGCTTCTTTTGGGGGGATGTCAATCACATTCTAACCACATGCATTGATTTATACTAATTACTTAGGCCACACATTTTTATTACATTTTTCCCTCTGTGTGATCTACTTCCTAACAAAAAGATCAATACTAACGCAACTCCCATTGTACGTCCCCTTTACTGATTCATAGCTTGTGCTAGAATTTGTACTAAGAGCTTCACAGTAATAGTTCACTCAATCTTCAAACCACCTTGGAAGATACACACTATTGTTATCTTTATTTTATAATAGGAAGAGGGTGTAGTGGTTCTCAGTTTTGGTGTCCCCAGTTAAATCAGAATCTCCCAGAGGCAGGACCCAAACACCACAAACCTTTCTACTTTTAAAACATGATCAAACTGAAGAACAATAACATTTAGTCATAGGAAGGCCACAGAATTTTCCAGTGTTCCACATAAACCGGAGTTAATACCCAGATTGCTTGATTCATGATCCATGCTTTGATCTATCACACTATACCCTCTTCGGGATATATAGGATACTACCTCTCCCTAAAATACCCGGAAAGAATTAAGAGAAAGTCAGTAGGAAAGCTGCTTCTCAGAATGACGAGAGAAAATCCTGAGGGTTGAGATTGGTGCTATGTGGTCATGGAGGGTAAAGGGTGTGGGAGAACCAGAGCTAGGAGGCAGGACTAACATGGGTAAATATTTAGGTTCGCCCTCCTGGCAACACAGTGACATGGGCTTGCTGCACCTTAGACGAACACTTTCAGCTACAGTACAGAGGCTAAAGTATAAGGAATGGCAAGAGAAACCAGCCGTGAGCGGAGTCAAGAGGCTCTTACTAAATTAAATCAAGATCAGGAATAAAGGGCTGAACGGAAGAAACAGCTCAGTGGTTACAAGCATCTGCTGTTCTTTAAGAAAGCTGGAGTTCAGCTCCCACTCCCCAGACTCTACAGCTCACAACCGCAATTGCTCCAGCTTGGGTGATTTGACCCCTTCTTCTGGCCTTTACACACATGCGCGCGCGTAAACACGCACACACACACACACACACACGCACGCACGCACGCACGCGCGCACACACGCACGCACACACATGCACTAAATAGGATAAAACATCTTTTTTTAAAAAAAAATTAAGAATGACTCAAAGCAACCATTTGTAGGTCTATGTGAAAGTAAAAATGTTGATTTGATGAAAAGATGGGAGACGGTAGAAGGACTCCAGGGTGGCATTGACACAAATGATAGAACTGAGGTCAGAATAAGATGAGGAAAATGAGTTAGAGGAAGAAATTGGTACTCCTTGGACTATGTGGGAGAAGACTTTAAAAAAATAAAATTGCAGTTGAAAATAAAATCCTGTGTTTCCACATGCAGCCAATGGGTAGGTCTTGTTTTATGTGGGTCGTCTAGGAAGCGGAACAGGGGCTGTCTCTGACGTGGACTGTGCTGCCTGCTTTTTTGATCACTTCCTCCTGGCAGGGCTCACCAGGCCATAGGGAAGAGGACTTGCTTAATCCTGATGCAACTTTATGTGCTGGGGTAGGTGGATGGGGTCCCCCTTTTCTGAGGAGTAGGGGGGAGGAGAAGAGAGAAGGGAGGGGAGCCTGGGAGAAGAAGGAAGAAGGGGCTACAATTGGCATGTAAAGTGAACAAATTAATTAGTTTTTAAAAGTCTGTGTTTCTAGAGAGAAGTAATGGCAGTAGAAATGCAGTTTCAGGCATCAGCAACATGTAGGTAGAGATGTGACACCATGTGAAGGCAAGACTGCATGAGCTACCACTGTCCTCTTAGAAAGATGCCCCCAACTGACTCCAACATGAACTCTGGTGCCCCATATTTGACCACCTCCCCTTGGTGGGGAGGCCTGATGGCACTCAAAGAAAGAATAAGCAGGCTACCAAAATGAGACTTGATAGCTTATGACCATATAGTGGGGGAGGAGGTCCCCCTCGGTCATAGACCTAGAGGAGGGGAATAGCGTGAAAGCAGGAGGGAGGGAGGAATGGAAGGATACAAGTGATGGGATAACAATTGAGTTGTAATCTGAATAAATTAATAAAACTAAAATTTTTAAAATTAAATTAAATTAAATTTTTAAAAAAGATGCCCCCTAATCCTTATTTGCCAAATAATATATTATCTGGAATCTCATTATACTGATAGCTTCCCAGTAAGCGGAAAGAAGAGCTGATTGACCCATTCCACACTTAGAAACTGGTTAATTATTAGATAAGCCTTTTAATCTCTCTGAATCTCAGTAACCCTGTCTGTACACACGTGGAGTGAATCAGACAGCTCGCATAAGTTTGCCTTGAGGATTGTTTCACAAATATTTAAAGTTGTGACTATTAACATGTTAGTCCTTTTTCTAGCAAGAGAAACCAAACCACAAAATCCAAAAACACACCTTTTATTTCATGGGCAGGAGTGGAAACCAGGCAGACAATGTCTATTCTTATGTTCTTTCCTGAGGAAACATAGTTTCCACTTTGCCACATAAAGAGCACATTAGTGAAGTTCCTTTTTGAAAGAAGAGTAACTGGAGAAACTTAGCATATTCTGCACCTAGCTGAGAGTTATGTCATCATTCAAGCCACAGGAGCTTGATTTCAGAGCCCAGTACCCTTAATCACGTCTTAAACAGAAGGGCTTTAGGTGACAAATTCAGGGATGGGACTCCATCAGTGAACCTCTTCTGCATCTCTCAAACAACTACAAAACTGTAACTGTATCTGTACGGCTCCCATTTCTATTGGGTATTGATGCTCTCATTTTCCTTGGGGCCTGGGGCTTTCTTGACTTTGTTTTGGGGATCACTTTAGGCAGAAAAGAGCCTGGAAATCATCAAGGAGAAAAATACATCACTCGGAAGGACACCAGAGAAAAATCCCTGGAGAATGACACTGAATGTGGGAAACATCCTTATTCGTTGCGCAGGACTAAAGAAACAAATCTGGAAAAAGAATAAAGGCCTCAGGGACCACAGAGAGGAAACTATTGGCTTCAGTAGTGAGGGGTGGGGGACACATGAGAATTTTAAAAGAAGTCATTGCTTTTCTGGACAGCTGAGATGCAATCCAGTGGTAATAAGTGGTCCATGTAGTTCAGTGTGGGGCACATACCTCTGGGTGCCTCTGGGAATGATAAGGGATGATAGGTGGGGCTGTGCCAAGGGGCACAGGTGATGTTCTTAAGGTTGCGTGGGCACAGCTTCAATGGACACAATCACACAGGGAGAAAATTATTCTTTTATCATGATCCTTGCCATTATTCTGATTATTATAAAGTCTAATTTGATACTGGTATGTTTTTAACAATTTTCTGACACCTGTATCCTCCCCTTTCAAGAAGGAGACAGTGGAAGGAAACACGGGATTTAACTTGTAGTGAATAACATTGTTCTGTGTTCATTGTGTTCATTTTCAATGCTGCCTACTATTTATGTCAAGTATTTTCTACTTATGTTAATAAAATATTCTAAGGAAAGTTTGTGCAAGAAAAATATAAATGTTTAAAATATCTTATTATGGGAAAGTAAAGGTCAAATGATTATGTGTGAAGAGTTGTAATGACCAAGGTCTAGAGAGAGCCTTGAAGGGTCATTCTAAACTCTTCAACACATGTTCTGATTGGATCAGAGTGCAGTTCAATCTGGGGACATTTTTTCTTTTCAGCATTTCCACAGTGACCTGGGGATAATGACAGAAGATGCACAATAATGACCACAACACAAGAAAAACATGAGAATACTAGAGGTCTCTATACTGAGGCACAAAATCATTCCAATGAAACGCAAGGGCTAGCATGTAAATAAGAATCTATTGAATTTGTCTTCAGGTCTCCAAAGAATAAACCATAATAGATCCAAGGCATGGAGTTCTACACAACAACATTCCTAAGACTAAGGCACATACACACACACACACACACACACACACACACACACACAGATAGAAGGTAGTGGCAAGAGGATAGACCCAGGCTTGAAAAATCGTGACCACATTCTACTCCTGAAGACCTTTCTTACCATGGATCCTGGAAAAGAGCAGGCAGAGCATGAATTACTTCCTTAAATATACAGCCTCACATATAAGATAAGACTGGAGGAGTGGCTGGAACCAGGCTCACTTGATATTGCTAGCTGCTTTGTATCTGGTGCCTGAAGCTCAGTGCGTGGACGTTACCACCCATGTTCAGGCATCCCAGGAGAAAGGCTTGATTAGAATCCTGTGCCCCGGATGAGAAGCAAGTTATATCACACTGCTGGGTACTGTGGGTTCCTCCCTGATCTGTAATACAATGTCAAGTGTACATCACTTTGTCCCATTTGCAAATGGGATGAAACGGGTACACTTCTAAAACCAGTTCCCGTCCAGAAAGGATTTCTGCACCATGTTTATTCTCATACCGATTCATCAATATCAATTCTGTGCATGAATATTAATCCTTTGGGGGTTTTATAGATGTACTCTGATAGTCACAAACTATGGACCAGTTACACTGTTAGATATGCTCATGAGTTGATTACTACTTTTCTGGATTCTCATCCAATGGGAATAAAACAATTGTTTAAATTTTATTCATTATTTAGGTTTTAAATATATATGCTGTCTTAGTTTTTCTGCCTAATCAATGAAAGAGAGAGTCTATTCTCCTTCCAGTGATTGTCCTTCATTTCTGAACTATATCAAGGTACAAATTCACTGCAAAGATGTTTTTAACAAGCATGCCTTCCCAAGAGGGGCGTCCTCCTCTAGAAAAACTGAGATGGTGTCTAGTTAATCTGCATTTATGACTAGCATGTGAGCTCCATTTTACTTTATTTCCCTCCTTGTATATAAAGTGAAGGATAACGGATGTCCCCGTACTCAAAGAGCATGGAAAGATCTAAAAGAAAATGCATTTGTCAAGGGCTGCAGTAGAGTCTACTGACTGTCAGTGTGGCTAGATTGTGACCACACTTCATTTTTCACCCATATTCTGCTTAATTTATCACAAATGTCACCAACCCAGAGCTGTCAGCCTGGAAAGATGATGCCCTTGTTGTGTGGGCTTCACGGGCACTGACTGTTGAGGGCTCAGGCTGTGAGAAGAGAGCTATCATTCATAATTTCCCACGCCACTTAGTTGGGGCTGGAGGAAAAGGAGAGCATGAAGCTAAGCAGATGGGAAGCAAACAACTTAGCACCCGGTACTGCAGGCTGTAGTGCTTCTGGCTGCCTAACATTGGAAGAGAGACTGTTACACATTACTTAGAATATCAACCTGTATCATGAAGAATGATAGTCCCCAGCCACCTGTGGGTATCAGACACTGAAAATGTGGCCAGGCCAACTTGGCATGTGTTCAGTATATGAAACCCATAGTATAAAAATGTAGAAATTGAAATTACCCTTACATCCACTAGTAAGTATAGCTCTCCCCATCATCAAAGAAATGTCTTTTGGCGATGGATGGAGACT
The DNA here is from genome assembly GCF_903995435.1 of Acomys russatus. Lineage (NCBI taxonomy): Eukaryota > Metazoa > Chordata > Mammalia > Rodentia > Muridae > Acomys > Acomys russatus. The sequence continues at coordinate 29,774,265 of NC_067161.1, forward strand.
AGTGCAGAGGTCCACAGCTGGTCAAACTCCAGAAAGTGATTGTAGGGTGCCCAACTCCAGTTGATAGGTTTTCAGTGAAACCCCTATACCTAAAGCTCAGGGGGAAAAATCACAAAAAGGGGGGGGGTGCAGAAGTATTATAAGAACTAGAGGACCAGGATATTTGGCCAGAACCTCCTACTATATACTATCTTTGAGATGTAACAGGAGAGCTGTAGCAATGAAATCTCAACAATACGATTATCTAAAGAAGACCTGCATAACGACAAGAGTTGACATCCTAAAGGGAACTGGTCGCATTTCACATAGTACCATCCCTAGATAAAGAGCTGACAGGAAGAGTTGGCTTTAAGGCATAAGAACAAATGTTATGGAAATGCTGTCCATGATGGAACGGAACAGTAACACAGACTTTGCCATCTCCCTTAACAACTCTCTCAGATTAGTAGATTACCCAAGCCTTTTCACTCTGCTAAGCATCTCTTGTGCAAAGGGAAAGTAATAAAATGTGTTTTCATAAGGTCATTATTACGTGTACAGAAGGATGAGGTACATACATCAAATGCCAACTCTAGTTATTGACTAATTGTATAAGAATTAAGTAGATGTTTAATCCTTCTTCCTCCCTCCCCCAGGCAATAGAGGGGTGTCAGATGACAGAAACACACTTTTAGGAGGTAAAGGGCAGTTTTTTTTTGGTTTTGTTTTTGGTTTTTTTGGTGACAAACACGAGCCCATGCATACAGACAAGCTGCCCCCCTAAGCCTCCTATTGGCCAGAACCTGTTTTATTTGTAGATTTAAAAGTTTACAAAAGTTTGCACATTTATTCACCACTGATAGAAAAAAATATAACATACATAAAAATTGGATTTCACTTCAGAATGGCAAACTGAGCTGACAGCAAATCACCCTCTCCCATCTTGTGCTATCAGATGGATTGTGAAAATCCCTCTCTTACGAAGATTTCAAACACAGTGTTAGAAAGGGATCTAAAAAATACTCTAAGAACATTAAAATTACATGCGGTAAAAATTATCTCAAAGATTAGAGAGAAGAGGCAACACTCCAACTCAGTCTATAAGATTATGACTCCAAGAAGAGAAAGGGATAATATGAAAAGAGAAAAGTATCAATCAACTTAATTTATAAACATAGAAATAAAAATCTCAAGTAAAATATGTATCTGTTAAATCCAGTAGTATTCTAAATAAAATAAATCATGTCCCAGGCAGGCTTTATCCCAAAATACAAGGCTTTTCAATATAAGAATCTTCAAAACTCATCACACATATAGAGTAGTGATGGAAAACTTAAGGTCATTCCAGTTCACAGAGAAAATTCATTAGAGAATACTCAGAATGCCACATTCCCTAAGGAAAGGGTTTTGCTAGGCACTCAATATTTCTATAGATGTATCCTAGTGAAAGAGTTTTGTTTTACATAATAGGAAGTGCAGTACTTCTAAAACTTGAGATAAATCCCCTTTGAATTAAGAAACAGGGCAAATGTTCCCACTTTATTTCTCTTATTATTTAACTCAGAGAAATGAGTCAGGAAATACTGGGACAAAAATTATACCTGGTTTCTTGACAGTGAATTACATATAAAGGAAGTCTCCTAAAAAGCTCAAAGAGCCAAATGTATGAAATAATCCCCAGGGCTCCTGGATGTAGCATCAATTCTATGATAGAATGTTACAGGAAGAATGAAAAGATTAACAGCACTTATAATTATAATAAAATTATGAGAATTGGGATTAGAGGTACAGCTAAGCAGTTAAGAGCACTTGGTACTCTTGAAAAGGATCCCAGTTCAGTTCCAGGCACTGACATGGCAACACATATCCATCTGTGACCCCAGTCCCAGGAGATCTGATGCCCTCTTCTAGCCTCTGCAGGTACCAGGCACACAAATGGTACACATACATGCCTGTAGGCAAAACACACATACAATAAAATTTAAAAAAAAGTTTTTCTTTTAATTATGAAAATCAATAAAGAGATCTAAAAAGAAGTTTCAAACTTCTGGGAGAAAATTTATAAATGTTGGATATTACAAAAATGTGCAGGCCTTTAATCCCAGTACTTGGGAGGCAGAGGAGGGCAGATCTCCATAACTTCGAGGCCAGCCTGGTCTATAAAGCAAGTCCAGGACAGCTAGGGCTACACAAAGAAATCCTGTCTTGAAAACCCATACCAAAACAAAGAAAAAAATCTGTATAAATAGTGAAACAATGAGGGTTGTGGGAAGAAGGTTGAGCAAAATAGATTGACTTTGAATTAAGCTATAAAACTCAAGACCATTATAATGAAGTTCAAACAGAATTGTTATAGACTAATAAGGATGAGGAGAATAGCATCGATGTGTAGATAGACAAATCAGCATGAGAGTGTCTAGAAACAGGCTACAGCATTTAACAGTGTAGAATGTAGGAGACACATACAGCATCAAAGATCTTAGAGAAAAACAAGATTTCTTAATAAATACTGCCTTCACATTGGAAAGGATACAACTATTTCATATCATCCTGAAATGTACGTATATGCATTCAATAACAGTGGATGAAAAAGAGGCCATGAATTGAAGGAGAGAAGGGAGAGGCAACTGAGAAGCCTTGGAGGTTGAAAATGGAAGGAAGAAATGTTATGATTAAAATTCAATCTCAAAAAAAAAAAGAAAGAAAGGAGAAGAAGGAAGGAGAAGGGAAGGAAAGAAGAAAGAAGAAAGAAGAAGAAGAAGAAAGAAGAAGAAAGAAAGAAAGAAGAAAAGAAAGAAAAGAGAAAAGAAAAAGAAAGAAAGAAAGAAAGAAAGAAAGAAAGAAAGAAAGAAAGAAAGTCGGGTGTGGTGGCACATGCCTTTAATTCCAGCAAAGACAAGTTGATCTCTGTGAGTTCAAGGCCAACCTGATCTACAAAGTGAGTCCAGTACAGCCAGGGTTCATATTACACAAAGAAACCCTGTCTTGAAATAAATAAATAAACAAACAAACAAGCAATCAAAGAAATGAAACTTCTTAATTGGAAAAATATAGAAGAAAGTCTTTTGTTTGGTTGTTTGGTTTTGATAAAAACTTTTGTGTATGCAGGCTCACCCTAGACTGGCTGTGCATGGTAAAGATGACTAAATTCCTGATTTTCCAGCTTCCATGTCTCATATGCTGGGACTACCACTATGCCTGGCTGGGAGAAGTTTTCTGGTGCTGGGATTGCCAAACTCACTCCATTTGGAAGAATAAAATTTGCTGGATTTCATTGGGAGATTCTGACAGAGGAGCTCAAGAAAACCCACTTCTTCAAAGTCAGCCAGGAGAGTACCAGCAAGCCTCATACAAAAAGAAATGAAACATGATCCTAGTTCAACACCTCTGCTCTGCCTGCAATATACTCACTCCTAGGGGTGACATACATTGCCACTTGTGCACTATGGACTGTAAACATACCACAGGCTAACCAACACTTAAAGAGAAGCAATTATCTAAAGACATGAACAACAGGGTCAGTCTAAAAACCTGTACCCCACTCTGAAACTCTTGACATTGCTCAGAGTAACAGGAATGACTTAAAAGTCAGATCATGCCCTACTTGATTCTATTTTAGTGTATTTTAATTTCTGTTTTCAGGGTTAAAATAGGTGTCTCCTCTTCCTCCCCGCATTCAATACACTTAACTCCTAAATGATACACATTTCCACAAAAATGACTCCTACTGAGGTGGGTGGGTTCAATCAAGCTATGAGCATAGCAGAAAATACAGCTGATGGCTTTGAAATAAGGAAATAAGTGTTTAATGGTAAGTAGAATAAGCCAAACCACTTCATCTCTTAAGTTCCAGGCTCTGCTTCCCCTCAAGATCTCCCAAATCATCATTTCCAGAACATTCTAGGCATAAGTATCAAAAAAAAAATGTATGAGACTCCCTGAAAGCAAACACACTGGTCAATACTGTGGAGATCTGTACCCATACAAATTCTATTTTCCATCACTGCCCATGAAAAGAAAGCAAAGGAAAATCTCATCTCTTTGACATGCTACACATAAAGTCATAGGAAAGAAACTATTCTCAATTCTAAACTACGAACATTAACACTGATCCATAGTAACACATAGACCATTGCTCTTCATAAGTTACACTTAACGCAGCAATGATAACACAGATGCTTCATTACATACTTGCTACGTCCCATACACTCTACAAAGGATATATATGAATTACTCCCGTTAGTTGTCATCATAAAACTCACCTTAAGCACTTCATCTCAGATCTCTGATGAATGTACTGAGGCAAAGTGAAGCTGTGTGACTTACCCAAATACTAGTGATTGGCTAGTGACACTGCAGAGATTTGAAAGTATATGAGTCTTCACTACCTGGTATTTTAGTTTCCCTCATAATAATGTTTATCACACAAAACTTTTAAATGCTTGTTAATGGAAAATTGTACTCTTCACATATTATTGTAAAAAATTAATTGCATGTTTCTTAAAGAGAAAAAAGTCACTGTAACATTTTAAGATTTATTTTTATTTTTAAAATTATGTGTATGTTTCTGTGTGTAGGTATGTACTCATATGGAGTAGGGGCCCACAAAGTCCAGAAGAGGACATCAAATCTCATGGAGCTGGTGTTGTACATGTTTGTTAGCTGTTCACTGTGGGTGCTGGGAAACAAACTCAGGCTCTCTGCAAGAACAGTATGTGTCCTAAGCACTGAGCAGTCTCTCCAGTCCTTGGAACATATTTTCAATCTGCCCTTGAGTAGCTTTATATTACTGAAAAAGTAAGTTAACCTTTATTTTTCTCCTAAAGAATATCTGTATCTCATCCTGTTTCCCTTACAGGCTGTAGCACTGAAGAGTTGTAAATTCTTAAGAAACTATTAGCTAAAGCAAAGCAATATAATGCCAAGATATAAGCAATTAATAATTTCCATACGTGAGAAGCATACAGAGAATAAGACAGACTGATTGCTTGGTAGTCTGTGTATAGAACATGACATACAATACATGCCAGGTAAAATGCACCTAAATTGCTTAATTATCTTAAATCAGGTTCTACTCAAAACTTTGTTTTAAAAACATGATGCGACACAAACACATAATTCCCCAGCTGCAGCAAACATTCCTAGGCAATCCCTCCATACCACTCATTCTGCAAACACCCTCAACATGGTACACAAATCAGGTGGAGAAAATGGGAGGCATTACCTTTTAAGGTCACATATCTTCATCCTTTAGCCACCATACTGGAAGGTTATCAATATCTACCTTGCTATATTCAAATAACTACAGATGATCATATTTAATAAAGGCTGACACGATTTAATTTCTGGATACTACACTAAGTCAAACATGTTCAGATAATTAAATACTCTGAAAAACAAAAAACAAACAACAGTAACAACGAGAAAAGCTTCTGATGGACAACTTTGAAAGAGCTAACATTATAGTAAGGAATGATCTCTAATGAGCTGAGAGAGCCCAGAAAAAGGTAAAATGCCCAGGGTTGAACATAGCTCTTGAACTAACCCACAGGGTATTTTTCTACCTTGAAGAGGCGGCAGAAAGGACAAGCAATTCTTGGTGCAGATTTTCAGAGTTAGAAATACAAAAATATCTCCCAAGACCTGCCTAAGGGGAAAGACCCAATAACCACTGACGTATTGGATTGATGGCAAAAGATCTTCATCTCAGAAAGAAGAGGACCTAATCCTTTGGACCAGAGTTCCTAATGAAGATGGCTCGGTGCCCAGAAATTCTCCTGCCAGACACAAATTAGGGAGATCCCAGATTGTTGATAATAGAAACACCTGGCAGAGTAAGTTTACATTTTAGAGAGATAAGAGGATGCCATTTTGTTCACAATTCACACACCTTCAAGTGTAATGGAAGATACAAAACAAAGACAAACCAAAGAGTTAAAAAGATAAATTAACCTGGGTAGAACCAACAGATGAAAAAAAAACAGCAAGAAATTTTTGGCAGGGGTTTTCCAGATAAAGTTCCTCGGCCCAGACTCTATATAACTGTAATTATGATGTATGTGGAGAAAAACACATGAAATTAAAAGTCTTGCCAAGAGTGATAAACTATTTTTAAAAAGGAGGACAGTACCACTTCCACTCCCCCAAACAGGATAAAGGAAGACTCAATGAAGTTAAAGCACCAGTGTTCAGTTTAATAGCAAATAAAGAAAATGTAATAAATTCTCTCAAAGATAAAAATGGAAAGGTCAGAAGATGTTATTTAGAAGGCAACAACATAAGTACTAAAGTACCAAAGATTATAAGATGCAAAGGGGCTGTAGTGAGCAGGAGGTGTTGTCGCTCATGCCTTTAAAGTTTAGTACTCTAGAGTCTAAGGTGGGAACACTGCCACAAGTTCAAGGCCAGACTAGGACACATAGTGAGTTCCGTTCAAGCTCATCTACATAGCAAGATCCTGTCTTAAAAGCGGGACATAATGAGAATGCTTATTCTTTATTAGATGAAGCAGAGGAAATATTGAAATAGATGATGGCTGCAGATTTTCTGAAACTGATGATAGATATTAATATACAGAATTAAAGCTTCACTGGACTTCAGTCTGCATGAGATATTTAGGAAGGCAAAAAGGAAAAAAAAAGCCTTTTTCCTTTACAGAATTAGCACAGAACTCTTAAAGTTTTAAGCCTAAGGTTTTTCTTGAATCAGAGAGCTGAAGCAAGGAAACGATGAAAATCCATAGCATGAGGGAAGGCAGGTGTGAGGGGAGGGCAGGCTGTAAGCATTTGCCTATCTGAGCAGACTTAGTAAAACAACAGTAAGAAGCATTCAGCTCAGATTACTCATGAACTGAGAAAAGGTAAGCATGAGGTGATCAAAATGTGCAGACCAACTCTATGGGGTAAGTACATGGACCCCTCAATAGTCTATCTGTAGCTTCTTCTCCAGAGGCTCCACCACTTATCTTGAGAGAAGATGGGTGGCAGCTGTTGTGTAGCCATTTCCTCCAAACTACAACATTCTCTCCTGGAGAGAGAAGAACAGTTCCTACAACTTACAAGGAACAGGAAGTTCATACATCTTACAAAGAAAGACTCACAAGGACCCCTCCCAAGGTCACACACTGCTGCTGTTGCTGAGAAGAGGCAACTCTTTGCTGAACCATCCATCTACAGGTTTCATGAGCAGCAGTGGGGATGTCATTTCGGAGTGAGCACCCACGTTGGGAGGGCTCTTAGGTAAGAAAGTTAATTGTGAGTCATCTGCCCTACTGCAAATATCCCCAATAGGCTACTTTGTTCAACCCAGACATGTGTGGGATCATTTCTTTGATCTGGAAATGAATAGATGTTTGCTCAGATCTCCCCTGGAAAAGTCACACTACGAGAGTCAGGAGAGGACTTCCGTTCTGGTTCAGACCTGAGGGAAAGAGAGTAGCCATAGCAGGAGGCACACGATGACTGATTACCTAGATCCTTCTTCCTATTTCCCTTTACACGGCTTGTGCATGAGCCCCTGTGTGTGTGTGTGTGTGTGTGTGTGTGTGTGTGTGTATGTGTGTCCTGTCCCCTGGGATGAATCAAAACTCAATGAAACTGAGAGAAAAAATAAAAAACAAAACCTTTTGTACCTATGGCAAGAACAGAGGTAAACACAGAGCTACAGCTGGAAAATGCTGTGTCAAGAGATCCAGAAACATAGTATCATCAATGACTAAAGCAAGTCTTACTCATAATTACAAGTACATACTTTAAAATGGCATATGCAAGGCTGCTGATATAGCTCAGCAGATAGAGGAGCTTGCCTACGGCCCTAATGACCTGAGTTCAATCCACAGACAGACTCCTCAGAGTCTTGCTCTAACCTCCTCACACTTGTGCATACATAAACGGTGCTGGGAGCCAACATGGCCAGTGGGAGAGGCAGTTAGCAAACAGTCCCTTTTTTGTCTCAAGACTGTTTAATGAGGCATCTTCATAAGGATGAGCCCCAGGGAGTATTATCAGTGACCAGCTTCTCTGTTCAGTCATGTACATGCGTGTGTGTGTGTGTGTGTGTGTGTGTGTGTGTGTGTGTGTGTGTGTGTTCATTTCATTAGCTTTTTCTATACTTTGTCTTTTTGGAATTATGGTGCCAAACAAATACCCTCTCTGGAAGCCTTTGCCCTAGAGCTCACACAGCAGTGCTGTGACGTAGGAAGGTAACAACAGTTTATGCAATTTTTGGTGGTGAGCAACAGATGTCCATACAGTAACTACAAAATTTCATCTCAAATTATATCCCACTAAGAAATGAATTTTAGATAGGTTGTAATCTAAGTATGAGAGGTAAAAATAACACTTTGAGCAGGTGATGTGTAGGGTGATCTTTATGATTCCAGGGTAAGAATTATCAATGATAAAAAGGTTGATAGTTTTGAATACATCAAAATTAAAAGTCTCTGCATCACTATGAGAACAGAAATGCAGATCAGATCACAAGAAAGATAGTTATAACATAGCTAGTAAAGGGCTTGCATGAAGAACATACAGGTAATCCTAAGAAATTAATGGAAATACAACAGAAAATCTAGCATTAAAAATAATCCGGAACTCTGGTGCCCCTTTTCTGACCACGTCCCCTGGATGGGGAGGCCTGGCAGCACTCAGAGGAAGGATAGCAAGTTACCAAGAAGAGACTCAATATTCTAAGAGCATATATAGGGGGAGGAGGTCTCCCTCAATCACAGACATAGAGGAGGGGAGAAGGGGGGAAGTGTGAGGGAGGGAAGAATGGGAAGAAACAATGGAAGGGCTAACAATTCAGATGTAATATGAATAAATTAATAAAAAATGTAAAAAAAAATGGGGAATTTTTCTTCTAAAAAAAAATAATAATCCGGAAAAATACTTGTGTAATCACTTCATCCAAAGAGACCCACAGATGGCCACTAGACGTGAAAATATAAACATGAGCCACTACACATACACACACACACACACTCAAATACCATTGAAACCTAAAAGACATGACTAAAAATATTTACACTTGGTTATAACAAGAAGCAAAGAATGGGGGCAAGAGAAACCCTCAATTTTTCAGGTAGGAGTGTAACTTGACTCAGCCATGTGGAAAAATTGGACAGTACTCATTTTAATTTTTGACAACACACCTAACCTATGGCCCAGTCACACACCCCTAAAACTCCACCTAAAGGAAATGTAAAATATTGTCCACAGTGACATTTTTAATAGGCTTAAATGAAGAATATCCCCCAAAGATTGTCAAGCATTGACAGGTAAATCAGTGCTTGTATATTTCCCCAATGGAAAATAGCAGTTAAAGAGTTTGCCACATGTAGAAGTAGGAAAAAAAATGGAATTTCAAGGTCAGCCACAGCTACATAGAGAATTCAAGGCCAGCCTGATTTGCAAAAGCCCTATCTCAATAAAAGAAGAAGGAGGAGGAGGAGGAGGAGGAGGAAGGAGGAGGAGGAGGAGGAGGAGGAGGAGGAGGAGGAGGAGGAGGAGGAGGAGGAGAGAGACTTTTTGTATTTGAAACATGTTAAAAGGATGCCTGAAGAGGTTGGCTGTAGACTTTGTCTTTTTTTTTTTTTTTTTTTTTTTTTTTTTTGCTTCCTGGTCCCCCATGTTAGGGTATATTGTGCAAATTGTCTCAATATGCTCTTTTTGTATAAGCTCCAGAGCAACAAGGCCAGGATCACGGGCTGAAGCCCTACACTGTTAGTCATAACAAACCTTCCCATTTTCCAAGCTGATCATCTCAGGTGCTTTATTACAATAGAAACCTCTAATATGCCCTCCAGAGCTATTGCACTGAGAGCCATTCTCTCAAAGAGGTTTATGAAGCCATTGTACCTCACTGATGCATAAATTACCCATCACAGATGCACTTCCAGCTCCACCGTGATATGATTTGCCCTGACCCCATTAGACTCTATCAGTGTAACTCCAGGGATGCTAATTGTAATACTGTGTTATTTGCACACGGAATCCAGGGGGCAATGTCCTGTCTTGAGAGTTTAACAGCTTTAAAGCATAAAGAAAGAGTAGTTGTAAGCCCCACCTGGCTTTTTCAGCAGCTGGTGGCCTCTGTGGGAAAATGCAAAATGAGAGTAAGGGAGTCTTGGATAGTTTTTCATTTGCACCTGCTCATTAAGCCAAAGGAAAAAGCTAATCTTCCGTGCCCCCCCCCCCGAGAATCTTCTAATCTGGGGGATCGCCCATGTCCAGCATCATGGTCCACCGAAGTAGAATTTGAGAAATACCCAGAGTCACAGATGAGATTATTAAATTCTCTGGTTTTCTAGAAAAATAAGTAGGGAACACTAATTTTGATAGGTAGCTTATATTTTAGCTCAATACCTCTCGCATGTTGTCATGTTAGCATATACAATTGCTAAGATAATCTCTATTTTCCTTTTAAATCTTAAGATGCAGACATATAAGCATGTGCACATATAGAGAGCAGAATTATATTTGGACTCATCACATTTGGCAATAATAACGATAATAACTAATAAAAATAACAAAGGCTAACAGGATGGTTCAGTGAGTAAAGACACTGGCTGACAAGCTTGATGATGTGAGTTCAATTCCCTGGGACGCACAGTATGAAAGGAGAGATTTGAACCCTGTACGTATACCTTGTGACATATATGGTTCTGGTACACCTACAATAACTTGGCAAGTTGTATGTGGCATGTTCATCAAGACTTTGTATTCCCTAAACACAGTTCTAAATCATTTGCATTACTTGGTGAACTCATCAGGACACAAAGCCTTTATGTATTTTATGGAAACAAGACAAAGTTGCTTTTTTAAAAAGACCCAAGGAAACTTTCAAGGCAAACTAAGTCAGAAAATTGTGCCAGAAAATATTCACCCAGATATGAGGCATCTACTAATAGTAATGGTTCTTGTTCATAAAGACTAAAGAACCAGCATTATTAACCCAATGTTTTCTCCTTTGTTCCATTGTAATCAGACGTTTGGCTGCTTTATTGGGTTCTTTTTCCTACCTCCCTTCACCACCCTTAGTTGTCCCAACCTACCAACACTAGGTAGGAGAGAAGGAACGTCAGAGGAGAAAGGAAGCATTGATGTTGTTAGACTACTTCCTGCTGATTGGGGGTATCGAGGTCCTTGGGGGAAGTTTGATCTTCATAGTCAGGATATCTCCAACAAACAGCAAACGGCAGGGGCAGAAGCAAGCAGGGGCAGTAGGAGTGAGCAACAGCCACGTGTCTCTCAAGGCTCTGCCATTTATATACCTTCTGAGGAGTCCCCTGACTTCTAAAGGTAAACTATCTTCCACTGCCAAAACCACACCCCTGTTAGAGCACAAGACAAATCACAATCAGCTACTGTAGACAATCTGAAGCAGTCCCATATCCCACACCTGGGATTAAAACAAAACATATTCCAATAAGATTTCTGTATTTTAAAAGAAACCAAAAATTCTCACCACACTCAGATTTATACAACTATCTCAAGGGAGAATATGGACTGCCAGTCACGTCTTGCATGTCCAGAATGCTGCATCTAGGAAAGTCTAAATCTAGACATCTACAATAGGGACAGTTTAGACTTGAATGAAATATTCATTTAAGATTGTTGGACATGTGTTGGCCATCTCCACAGGAAAAACAGTGAGTTCTTTGGAGTATTTAATTTACGAATGCACATTGCTGAGTGGGTTCCAAAAATAGTCCATTCTCTGTGATACTGTAGCATCATCTTAGCTTGACATTTTATTTATATTTCTGTTCTATCTTCTGTATAATGTTATATAAAGAGTGCTACCAGAACAAACAAATATACATCCTAAAACTAAAAAAAGACAAGACTCTGAAGGTGTAAAACATATATCTTTCAATATTGGCACAAAAATTGCTGTGTTCCCCATCCAAGTCTACATATTAAAGACCTAAACCCGACCACGTCCCCTGGATGGGGAGACCTGGTGGCACTCAGAGGAAGGAGAGCAGGCTACCAAGAAGAGACTTGATACCCTATCAGCATATAAAGGGGGAGGAAGTCCCCCTCAGTCACAGTCATAGGGGAGAGGAGTAAGGGGAAAATGGGAGGGAGGGAGGAATGGGAGGATACAAGGGATGGGATAACCATTGAGATGTAATAAGAATAAATTAATAAAATTAAATTTCAAAATTAAAAAAAAAAGACCTAACCCCAAATATGGTGGTATTGGGAGGAAAGGCATATGGAAGTCACTGTGTCATGAGTGTAAAGCCCTCTTAAGTGGGATTTTGGCTTCTCAGGGGTGAAAAGCCCAGAGAACAAGTATACACAAAAGATGTTTGTTCAAGTGAACTGGTTCTCTTCTTCCTTCTCTCACATCTCCTCCCCACTGCTTCTCTCAATGCCATGTTATGAAAACAATAAAAAAAAAAGAACCATCTATGAGCCTGGAAGAGAACCATCTTTGTACACAAGATGGTAGTAAATTTCCCTTGGATTTTCCTGTCTCCAGAACTGTGGGAGACAGATAACTGGTGTTTAAAATGCTAAGTCCATTATAGAAGCCACATGTTCCCCCCAAAACCCTTAAACTTAACAACTCTGAAGTGTGCTGTTAGTTAACTTAGTGAATGGTAGAAAGCCAGCTCCCACCAGCAAAGTGCTAACCAGTGCCCTCAAAATTCCCAGAGAATCACACGCCTGGAATAAAAGCACTAATGCAGAGCTATGTAGAGTTTGGCCTTTAGCATTAGAGAACATGAGTGGACTATTTGGGGATGGCTAGGATGCTTCTCCCTCAACAATGTTGCATGGGCTATACTTCCTGTGACTTGGGAATCAGGCAGACCAGATTTTATAGCTATGCGAGTCAAATGGGACATTCACTTGGTCACTGTAACGATAATGCATTTATTTCTCAAGGCTATGTGAAGATGACAGGTTGTCATGCCTGGAAGAGACCTTGCACTCACAGTGGCTAGACTAGAAATGAGTACCAAGAAAAAGCACTATCTGCTGCTAGAATCAGTTCAGGCCTTGTTCTCACACCAAGGAGTAAGGAAGACAGAGATGCTAACTCCAAATTCCTTCTTTGTATTAGTCCGCTGAGAGAGTATCTGGTTTCTACCATATGACACCAAATGGAAAGCCATCAAAGCAAATCAGTTCCAAAACTGACAACCACAGACACAAAGTCCTTGAAATCTACCACCATGAAGTTCTCCAGGATGACTGGTGAGCCCACAGGTCTTCTTAGAATTCCAGAGACTGTGACTCGAAGAGGAAGTCTTTGAGAAAACTGACTCTCTTCTAGTCAAAAAGGCAAAGAACCAGATGTTAGGCCCTGTGCTGATAATGGGGATAAATGGACAAGTAGGCCCTGAAAACAGGATAATGGTCATCTACTGAGGAAATCTGTCTTAGAAAAGTAAATTTCTTCATGACACATCTCACCAACAAACTTTACCAAATTCAAATATGCAGAAGGAGGAGATTCCAGAACCACAAATGTGGTAATTCCATCACATCCTTTTATTATCATAACTTCAAAATTCTCAGACTTTGAAGTATACTTTTGTATTATCTTGTCCATTTTTTCTTCGATGTGATACTAATAATACTAGCCTACAAGTTATTCTTGAGTTTGCAACTACTTCCATCAAAATCTAATTTTATTTTCCAGATTTGAGAGATGAAAATATATATCCCACCCAATCAGAATTTTAGATGGTATTGATATATGTTTATATACACTATGTGAAGAAAATATTAGTTCGCTATTTTTTATTGAAATGTAGTGCAGTCTCCTGTACTTTACTTGGATATATTAGAAGAGATATAGGCATAGCCTTATACATTCAGTTTGGTCATAAAGACATTCTTTAAATATGGAGGGGTCATTCAAGACAAAGGTATGGCATTTTGTAGTTTTTAAAGCATTTGTGAAGCTCTTTGACTTATTCCTTCCTCTGACTCCAGTGCTCTCAAATTGACACTCAAAGTGTTATTTGCTCAACAACACCTGACACTTAACTCTGGATAATCAAATACCATTGCTCATGCTTGCTTGTATTATTAACAGTGGTCAGCACAACAATAGTTTATCACATGCCTACTACCCTGGATGTTGAGTGCTACAATCAGACTTTACAGGCATCCTAGGTTGCCTTCTGTTGCTCTGATAAAGCATTGACCAAAAATAACTTAGGAAGAAAAGAGTTTATTGGCTTACACTTCCTCATCATAGTCCATCATTGAATGAAACCAGGGTAAAGAGCTGGGTGGAGGAATTACAGCAGAGCCCATGGAGGAATAGTGCTTACTGGCTTGATCCAAGGCTTGTGTACAATTACCTTTCTTATGCCTCTGAGGACCTCTTAGAAATGGCACCACCCAGTGTAAGCTGGGCCCTCTCACATCAATCATTAATTTTAAAAATCCCCCCACAGACTTGCTTAGAGGCAAATCTGATACAGGCACTTTTCTCAGCTGAGTGGTCCTTTTGCCAGATGAGACTAGTTTTTTTTGTCAAGTTGACAAGAAAACTTACCTGCAAAGAGTAATCTCTTCCTTTACATAAAGAAAGCTGTGTACAAAGAATGTTTCCACCAAATACTATTTATATCTTCCTCCTCCAAATGTGTCAGCAACTATACTAAGCAACAACACATTTTGAATAATTTAATACAAAGCTTTAATACAAACCACTGGGGGATTATTTGGGCAGGTGTTGTCTATTAATATTCAAATACTTGTCTCTTCACTTAGACTTTGAGACCCTTGGGAACAGTGGCTCTGTGTTGGTCACCAAAGTACCTACCTTTCTGGAAAATGAAAACTGGGACTTTGTGAAGAAGAGGGACTCCAAAACTGTGTGTCAGATAAATGAGCAAACGAAAGAAGTCTAACAAACATTAATTTCAGATCCTAGAAAAGGCCAAAGATATGTCTCCAGGTTAATAATTTCAAGCTATCACATCAGAGTTTCAAAAGAAGAGGTAAATCAATAAGAAGGGTTGCCTGGAGAACAATTCTGCTCCTCTGAGCCATGGCTTGTTAGGGAAAGAGGAAAACAAGGGGAATGTGGTGATATTGGCTTAATCAGGCAGCACTACAGTGGTGCTTCAACTAACAGCTCACTGGGAGCAGAGTCTCTTTTTTATAATGATTTAACTATTTTTGTTCTATGTGCATTGGTGTTTTGCATGTATGCATGTCTATGTGAGCATGTCAAATCACTTGGAGCTGGATTATAGACAGTTGTAAGTTGCTATGAGAGTGCAAAGAATTGAACTCAGGTCATCCGGAAGAATAGCCAGTGCTTTTAAGCCGCTGAGTCATCTTGCCAGCCCCCATGAGCAGGGTCTCTAAAATGAATCCATCTTCTCTTGTCATCTAAAATATTATTAAGAAAGTTGGGTTGTTTGATCAATGGTAAATACTTAGAAATAGCTGAGCTTTGGGTACTAAGAGCAAAAACTTCCCAAAAATCTAGTCAAAAGTCTTCAATGGCTACCTCGTTGCTCTGGTTCAGAAAGTCTGAGATGGGATGATTAGAGGAGAGGAAGAAGAAAGAAACAGAAAGTCCAAAGTAATAGAGAAAGACACCCTCCTCAAAAGAAGAAAAACTCTCAGTGAAAATAGTAGATGAATTCAAATAAGGATAGAGGTTGCATTTTAACCCAGTCTCTACTATCTACTACAGACAGAATTCAATGAGGTCCTTTCCTAACCGGGCCTCCATTTCTTCATCTAAGGAACAAAGGCATCAAACTGGAACAACGTGTCCCCAAGTAATGAGTGCTGTGGGTCCACAGGACATCATTAAGTGATATGTAAAGAGAAAAGAGCACCTCTGTGGTTAATTAAACTTGGGAAATGCTGGGCTAAGCAAAACAAAACGGGCTTCTTAGCTTTAGCATTCTAATGCCTTTGAAGTTCTAATATGGTTTCTTTTCTCCTCTTTAAAAAGGGAGATAATAGAGCCTCCTGGTGACGTTCTTGGGAGGATTTTAGGAGTCTGTTTTAAGAGTGGTATAAAGGGTTGTTCCCATCACTGTGACTACCGTTTCCACCACTGTTGCTATTAACCTGGGCTAGGTAGTGATGCACCATCAGCATTTCTCCAGGTTTAGGGAGTGTTCTGCTTGTTGTATTCATGTTTAGAAAGGATCTCCCTGGGGACAACTATTTCTCAGTGCACCATCTGACATATCTTAGCTAGAATGATCCTACAGACTCCTCCCTCTCACACATCCTATGAATAGTCAATTAAACTTCTAAATATGGGCTGTTTGACCTGAGAGAAAGCCTGCAAGAAGTCCTAAATAAATATTTGTTCAATTGACAAATCAGTGTTGTTGTTGTTGTTGTTTAAGTTGGAAGACCACGAGCTTTGCCTGGTTCACTGAATCAAATCACAGACAGACTGCAGCTAGCTTTTAAGAATGAGAGGGAAATGCATGTGGCATCTAAATTGGATGCCAAAGGTTGAGCGTGGTGGCTCACACTTGTAATCCCAGGACTAAGGAGGCTGAGGCAGAAGGAATGCTACCAATTCATGGGTTGCCTAGACTATAAACAGTGGATTGCAGGACAGCCTGGTCTATAGTTTAAGACCTTATTTGAATGTGTGTGTGTGGAGAGAGGAGAGAGAGAGAGAGACAGAGAGAGAGAGAGAGAGAGAGAGAGAGAGAGAGAGAGAGAGAGGAGAGAGAGGAGAGAGAGGAGAGAGAGAGAGAGAGGAGAGAGGAGAGAGAGAGAGAAAGAGAGAGAGAGAGAGACAGAGACAGAGAGAGACAGAGAGAGAGACACAGAGAGAGAGAGACAGAGAGAGAGAGACAGAGAGAGACAGAGACAGAGACTGAGACAGAGACTTTGAAACTTTGAAACTTAATTAAAATTCATAGCTCTTAAAAGTTCAAGCTGTAGGACATTTCAGGCAGAAGGAAACCCTGGGCAAATGGCTGGTAAATTGTTACACACTAACTGCAGTGAGGGGCTGTGGGCAGTTGCATGACATGGCATGGCCCAAAAATGTATAAACCCAGGAGTTTCACCCAGGATCTGCCACAGCTGGACCTTCTGATCAAGCAGGTAATCTCCCTTATTTTTCCATTTACTTATAATGTGTATTAGTGGGAAGTGAACATCAGTAATGCTAATTAAATGTCCTCGTCCCTTAGGAAACTCGAGGCACGATTTTGCATACGTTGTATATTTCTTCCCTCATTTAATCCCTGAAATCTGCAGGTCTCTCAAGTGAAGCTGTTTGACAAAGACCAAAGAAAAATGAGGAGTGAAACCTACAATTTTCCCCAGCTCCTTCTGACTGAAGAACCAGGTCAAACCCTAGTAATTAATAATACACATACAATATTATTTGAAGAGTAAAGAAACTGAACTTTGCCAAATTGAGGCAACTAAACACACACACACACACACACACACACACACACACACACACACACACACTAGGAAGGAACACGGCTGGCATCCAAATTGAGAGCTGTCTGAGTCTGGGATGAGGCATGAAAAGCCACATACACCCTGACAACAGTGGTAGCAGCATCAGCACCAGCAGCAAACGTGAACAACAAAGCAACTGTTTCCATTGCTCTATTTATACTACGTCCTCACAATAGTCCTACAAAGAGGCCACATAGGAGAAGAGAGAGGCCCATCCTCCACACAGGCAGGTATGGTCAAAACCAATATCTGTGCTAAAATTCCCCAGCTTCAGTCTGATTCTTCGCTATTATAGTGGGGATGAGTGCTAAAGGGTTGAATTATGGAAGCTAAAAACTACCCATGCCCCGTACTCAAGGGACACAGTAAGTGATTTGAATCTCAAGGGTAATGTGGCTGAAATAAAAAATGTTCCCCTGGTAATGGCTCCTGGTGTATCATCTGTATTTTCATTGCATAAACTGAGTGGATGTTAAGGAAAGTGTTCATAAAATGAGCAACATATAACCTGCTCTGTGTTTACACAGACTTGTCTACATATACATTTATAGAAGGCATTTCAAAGGCACAAGTATCCAGTGCACAGCTCTTGGTCTATCTTCAAAATAGAAGCAGAACTGAAAATCGCTAGCAAACGTCTGACCAGTGAATTCGAAGACAGACCTTAGACTATTTCCTAGAGTTTATATATTTATTTTATTTTTTTTATTTTCTAGAGCTTAAATGAAAGAATCCCTGCCATTTTTCTTTGATTTCTACCACTTTATGTTTGTAACCTTCTTATTAATGGTGGCTATCATCTTCATCTTCTCAAGCGAGGTGGCCATTTTTCTAAACTAGAAATTACCGGTAGCCTGCAGGATTAAAAGACACCAACAATTGTCTAATAATGTGCACCAGTGATGTGCCGTCTAATGGTCCCTTCAGATTGTTTTTCATTCAGTGTAAAAAAAAAAAAAAAAAAGGCTTCTTACTAGGTAGCTAGAACTGTTCTCTTGAAACCTGAAGGAAGACGTATTTTGGCTAATAGCTTTGTAAAAGTGTTGGTTAGGAAATAAGAACTACTGCTAAGTGGCAAGATAAGTGTGCAATTAGTGACAACTGTGTGGGAAGTAAAGAGCAGGAAAATATTACAGTGAGTTAGGCTAATGGCATGAAAATAAAACCTCCCTACTCGAGGCAGTCTCCTCTGCTTTCTTGCTTTACATCTTGAGACTTTTTCATGTGGTGGTGGTGGGGGCATACAAAAACAAAAGCCAAGTGTGTCATTCATCTTTCCCTTGCCCTTGAAGTTGCAATGTGAGGCAGAAGGAAGTTATTTTAAAAGTATGTTGCATCTATAGCCCATGTAAAATAGTAATAATGGTATTTATTATTGCATAGTAATAACTAGCCCTCTGAGAATTGCTGGGTGCCAGGGGCTGCCCTGCTTTAGTCATTCAGTCCTCACTAATTACAAGAGTGGTTATGTTAACCACAGAAGAAATCAAGGCTCAATGAGACCCAGGAAACTATAAAAGGTCATACAGATTTTCAGTGGCCATCTGAACAGAAGCCCACTCCCTGAATGAATACTCAGCCAATCACTTTTTCTTCTTGTTCTTTCCCCAGGCTGAGGAATTCACTGGAAGCAGCAAAGAACCCATATAATGGCTGCATTATGGTTTGAAGGTTACAT
Organism: Acomys russatus; assembly: GCF_903995435.1. NCBI lineage: Eukaryota > Metazoa > Chordata > Mammalia > Rodentia > Muridae > Acomys > Acomys russatus. Next base: position 29,793,369 of record NC_067161.1, read on the forward strand.
AAAGATGTATTTCTCAAGGAGAAAGCTCTTAGGCCCAGAGAAATGCCCTAGGTACTGAAGCTACTGGGTTCTAAGTGATGTCTCTTTCTGGCATGTTAGAGCTAGCCAGTGATGGAGAGGTAAAGCATGACTTAAAATAAAAATTCCCATGAATCTTAAAGGGGAAACTCAAAGATTGATGAATTGTCCAACTTGGTCCAATCACCCAAAAAGTGCTAAACCCACTTCTGGAATCTGACTCTCATTCCATCCTGTACATCATCCTTCCTACTTTGGTTAGCAGTGCCATTCTTTTTCTCCAGGATACCATCTTTTACATATTCACTCCTAGTGCTTGACAGAGAGAGAGAGTTCCTGACCAATGGGGTTCAATTACAGGTAACTGAGGATGAGAAGTTCTTTGTCTGGAAAAAAAATGATAGTCCAGAGATGCTCTGGACCACCTGGCTACTATATGAGTGAAATGGCACTGGACAGGGACAGGCACGAGACCAAAGCTTGCAACAGAAAGCACCCTAATACAGTGTCTTTTTATCCTTTTGATCAGTATAGAAATCCAGATGCCAAGCAACAGATGGAAGCAAAGATCGACAGCTGCTGCTGGTGTGCCCATCAGCCAGTTCATCTACACGTCAGGGGAGAGGAAGTGCTAGGATCCCAGAAAGGAAGGAAGCTTGAAGAAAGGAACCTCCAGAGACCCTTCACCTACACAAATGCACAAATCAAACATTGGAATTAAAATCGTGTGTTGAGAAACCAGGCCGGAGTCCCAGCATCAAGAATTACTTCTGTTCCCGTCATAATATGTTAGATTTTGCCTGGGTGGGACTACAGTGCACAATGAGACAAAAAGGAGTAAAGGCATTTGAAATTATCCCACCTCCAAGCACATCAAGTACCATTTTGGCAATGAGAAAGAACGTGAGAACGGTTTCACAGGTGCCTATGTTTGGCGTAGTGCATCTGTTGGACTATGGGAAGCACAGTACACAGTCTAAAACTATGTTCTTAAATAGGTCTCATCACTTTGAAACTTTGCTACCATTTTGCTCTAGAAAAAAAAATGGTCAGGAGGACAAAGGGGCATCAAAGAGCTGGGAAAGGGGCGGGGAGAATTTCTGGAGCTGAGTCTTTTCTCAACTCTTGTCATGTTTGTATGGTTTGAGGGAAAGCCCATCTGCCTTTGACCTTGAAGGTACCCCCAAGTTTGGCAGCAACTTAATGATGCCAGCTTCCTTCCTCATAGTCAAGCCATTTTCTTTGCTAATACAGCACCCTCTGTGGCCTGTGCTTATTACCACTAAACACTCCAATCCTGTGGCAGAGCCAACTAGGTGACTCTTCCTCCCCCTGTCCGCTCCTTGCCTCCTTTTGAACAACCGCTTCAAAGTTGTCCCCCTCGGCAAGCGTCCCTTGACTCTCATGACACAGCTTACCACCTCCCTCTGTATTTTCAGAGCTTAGAACATGAGACATACTTCAGAGGTTAACCATCCATTCCCAGCCTCATCCCACCGTGTTGCTTTATATGTTTAGCTATGAGCTCATGACCTTGGAGAAGGGACGGAAATTCGCATATATTTCTGATTACCGCCAGGTATTAAAATGAAGTTATACTGTATAATACGACTTACCCAGCGATACAGTTTGTATCTAAAATGCTCTTGAGTCTTGGGGTGTTAAAGGTGTAAGGCTGCCAGATGCTGATCATCAGGAAAATGACTGGATCATGAAGGTTCTTCCTGCATCAGCAGATCAAACTACTGAACACTAAAAAGGGGGCTTAGTTAGTAGAAGCAAGTCATTATGGTGTGTCCTGAAAGAGCATATCCAGTCCTTTATTCTTTTTTGTTTTGTTTTGTCTTGTTTTGTTTTGTATCCTGATTGCTATGTGGTGAACAGCTTTCTGTCATCTTACTCCTCTGCCCTGTTCTGTTTTCCCAAACATTTGAAAGCAATGGAGCCAATGGATCCTGAAATGCACATGCATGTACACACACACACACACACACACACACACACACACACACACACACACACACCCTCAGCCAAGCGGGAAAATGTGAGCCTAAATGTACATTTTATCCTTCACACTGTTTTTCTCAAGGTTTGTTTCTTTTTGTCACCGTGACGAAAAGCTCACTCATACACTCATACAATTGCCATCATTTCTTAAAGGTTACATATACTGGAGGCCAAACCAAATGTTGAGGCAACCACATCAGACCCACGAGTCTTTCCTTACATCGTCTCAGCAATTACCTGATCAAAAAGAAACTCCATTCATCTACAGTGTCTTTTTGCATGGAGTTAGCAACCCTCAGTCTTAAATTAATAATACATGTTTGTCTGGACTATTTCAGCAGAGAGAAAATAAATCCATAAAACTTTCAGTACAGTATCCTGTTCTAGTTATATCTCATTATTTACATTACTCTCTTACTGTGTCTAACTCATAAATGGCAATGGATCACAGTTTTGACTGCAGAGGGAAAAAAAGCTATGTGTGGAGATTGGTGCTCACTAAGGATACAGATATTAGCTTGGTTTCCCAATAAGGATAAAATATCTGGATAGAAACAACTTAAGGGAAAACAGGTTTATTTTGGCTCATAGATTAAGACTTCATCACACCAAACATAAAGGTGCATGCCTGTAATCCCAGCACTCGGGAAGGCAGAGGCAGGTGGATCTCTCTGAGTTTGAGGTCAGCGTGGTCAATAAAGTGAGTTCAGGACAGCCAAGCCAAGAGTAACCATGCCTCAAAAAAAATATGTCATAGTGTACCTTCAGTTGGGAAGCATAGAATGATGGATGCTTGCGCTCAGCTAGTTTCCCAAGCCTAATAAAATGTGCCACACTCTGTTAGAATGGATTTTTCCCACCTCAATTAACCTAATCAGCATAATTTCTCCCAAGCATGCTTAGAAGCTAACCTAACTGAAGTAAACCCTCACAGGTATGCCTGGATGCTTGTCTCCTAAGTGATTCCAGGTCTTGTGAGATTGTCGGTCAACACTAACCATCACAGGCATCCAGCAGAGGGCTTAGGTCATCACTTAAAAATAAGGAGGGGCTGTTGTGTGTTTAGTGTGCTGTCTCCCATTCTGTGTAATTTCAACTCCATTTGAAATCCTACTTTTGCAACCAGTTGATAGAAAAGAAAAAAACAAAAACAAAAGGCAATTTTCAGCATGACTGCATGTCCTGTTACAATCTGCCTTCTGATGCCCTTTCCAGACCCAAGCCACTGCACTCAACTCCAGCCTCCATGCTCTGACCAAAGTCTGCAGTGTATTTCTTTTCACCAGCCAAGGTTTTCTGTCTCCAAGACCATGCGGACACATACAGCTTCAAACACTCAGCAGCTCTCCTCATGGACGACACCTTCATTTTCAGATTTCAGATATTAGCTAATGAGCCACTTTCTTCTGGAAGCCTTAGGAACACCCCTTCCAAAACACTCGGCCCACTGCAAGAGTTTTCATCTTGCCATCACTTTCATTTCTCTCATACACTCCATTCATTTATTAACTCGATTATTAATTGGTCATTGGCCCTGTCTACATAAAAGGCCCATAAAGGCATGAAAACACCAGAAACACAAGTGCATTTACACCCTGTGCTTAATCTTTACAGCAATCTGCAATGCATACCTACTATGTTTTAAGTGAACGAACCCAGAAGCTCACTCGACTCAGTCTACATACGATCACCTAGACAAAGCAGTCATACAAGATCCTTCCTTTGAATGTCTACTGTAGCTCACATAAAGCTTATATTTCATAGGCCACAACATTTAGAAATAAAAACTAAGCCAAATGAAGTTCCTCTATTATTCGAAAAAAAGGAGATTTAAATTATCTTGTTCCTGGTTATATTAAAACAGCTGTGATTTAAAATTAATATTGTGGAGAAGTTCTGATGAAACAATTAAATGTACCTAATTAGTATAATTACATCCCATTAGATTAATTTAAAGGTATTTTGAACTTTTTATGATGTAAGGAATATAAGATTTTTCTTTCTGAAAAACAAACAAACAAACAAACTAAAAAGCCAAACATCAACTCTAAAAGGGATTTTTGTTTTAAATATAAAGTTATTGAAATGTCTAAGTTTCTCAATGTGCAAGCCTGGGTCCTTGACAAAAACCACTACAATGGAAGGTGAAAGCTAAACTTACCTGAAGAAGAGGCTGAAGCACCAACACCTTGTGCTGTCAATATGAGCTTCTCTGGAAGTGGGATCTTTGCAGAAGATCAGGTAAAGGGAATGTGATGAGATTATTCCACTATGTCTGTGCCCTTTAAAAGAGAGAGTTGAGATACCAAGAGTGATGTGAAGACACAAGGAACCCCATCCATAAGAAACCAAGGAAACACTTAGGAGGAGAGAGAAACATGGAGGAGTCTCCAAAAGCAACCAATTGTGCAAATACCTCAGTCTCAGACTTACAGGCCTCAGAACTGTAAGACAATGCATTTTTGTTGTTTTCAAATATATATATAGTACATTGATTGGTTGGTTGATTGATTGGGGTGGAGTGCAAGCATACCACAGCATATGCGTGGAGGCAACAATAACAACTTGAAAGGATCAGTTGTCTCCTTTTACTATGTGGGTCCCAAGTATCAAACTCCAGTACTCAGGCTTGAAAGCAAATGCCTTCACCCATTTTTGCCAGTCTATACACTTCTGTTTTTAAGTCACCTAGTTCTGATGCTTTGTCCAGGCAACCTTAAGGAACTCACACAATAGCTTAGATCTCCATAAAATTAAGGATGATACCCAAGAGGGAAAATGAAAATGGCATCAAAGGAGGCTATCAGCCATTCGGTACTATGAAGACTGTCCCTCCTCAATCAGAAAACGAAGGAAGGTTGGGTAAAGACAAATCTTAGACTGTCTCTCAACTCCAGGAATGATTAGCTAAGCCCATGTGGAGTCCCCGAGCAACACTTACTAATTAGAAATGCCCTATACTTCCCAGCAGGTCTCTCTGAATGTCTCAGCCAAGCTCAGACATTTATCATAACTAAGGATAGTCATCACAGGGCCACTGTGACTTTACAGCTGATACAGTAAAATGCGGTAGTGCTGGCAACAGTCATGACCAGAGATAGGACCCATGTTTGGTCACTCCTTCACCCTCCAGTCCTGTTTGCATCCTGAGTACAATGTGACCAATGATGCTGCAGATTACGGAATCCTTCTCCCAAAGCTACCAAATGCGTAACAGTCAAACACTAAGCCCACTAAATCAAGAGACTAGACCTGTGCACCCCTCAGCTTCTGTGAAGTAAGATCTTTGAATCTAAATGTCCTCTTCTGCATGGCAAATATATCACTATAATATTGAACTCAAAATGGTACTGTGAGTTTTAATGAGTGGAGGTAGAGAAATTTCTCAGCATAGTATCTATATGTCATTATTAACCAACAAAACACAATATGTAGTGATTAAGCCATTGCAGTAATAACTGTTGGCTTTATTAAGACAGAAAATCCTTGAGTTGTGTTTTTCTTTTTTATTATTCTGTGCTATTTCTTTTATAATTAGTCTCTTCTGTAGACAACACTAGTAGTTGACCAAGTTCTCATCATCTCCTACCCCCTATATAGCTGCAAATCTAGAGACAGCCAATTAAAGACGTCCTTCTCACCCTAGGGAGATGGCTCAAGGGATAATAGGGCTTCCTGTGCTAACATTAGGACATGAGTTCAATCACCAACATCCACATTAAAAAGCTGGGCGTGGCCACAAACATGCCTGTAGCTCTGGCACTGTTGGAGGTGGAGGCAGGAAGCTTGATGCAGATTGCTAGCCATTCCAGCTAAAGAGTGAGCCTCGGATTCAGTGAGAGACTTCAAGCACAGAAGCCCAAAAGTGATAGAACAGGACATTGTACCTCCTCCTCCAGCCTCCACACATACCATACATCATGCCTACCCACACATCACGCGCGCACACACACACACACACACACACACACACACACACACACATAAACGCACACGCACATGCACACGCACATGCACACGCACACGCACACGGAAGATGCCATCTCTTGGCCCCCATCATGGTTAGTGACATATCTATGGTGATCCATCCGATGCTGGTTTATCCCTCTATCCAAGCTTCCATGGAAGAAGCTGTAATTCCACAGGCTCATGCCATCATGGTTGTCTCTGTATGGACTACATTTGCTCATGGGCACTGCATCAGTGTCTGCAGGCACACAAGTCTTTCTTCAGCTCCTCAGACACTGTAAGTCCCACCTTTGCCCAGAATGCTCATCCTCCTCTCCCAACTTCACCCTTACCTTTGGTCAGCTCATTCCTCAAATGGTGTCTTAAATAATCGTCTTGAAGACACTTCTTATACCTTCCCTGAGATCTGTGCAGCAGAACCCAAATTAATGGCCACTTCCACCATCCCAGTTCTCTAGCCCTGTGAACATTACCAAAGTACCAGTCTTGACCTGCCAGGAATGACCATTCCTACCTGAGGTACCTAAGAGCTAAGGATGTAGAACCCTGGCTGCCATGACTAGACTCTCCAGATAATAATGCACATCTCTTCTTAAACAACTGTGAGCAGGGTTTCTATAGTTACAGTCCCAATAGCCAACGATAACATATTTATCTTTATCACAACAGCACCATAACCATCGGCATCATCACTACCATCATTGGCAAGCCCGTTGTTATTATTGTTGTCATTTTGAAAAGTTGGTAACCCTATGTTTCCACATGTGCCAACGGAAACCTGGCAGACACTGGGTGGACTTGATGACAAGTCAGGGTTTTAGGCAGATAAATGGGATGAGGAGCAGCAGCATCAGAGGCAAGCATCCTGCTCAGGTTCCATTGCCCTTAACCTTCAGCAGCACTCATTTTTCACAGTCACCAAAACCATTTCACAAAACTTTGAGTACCCATTCATCCATCCACCTGGTGTCACTGGGAGTGATTTAGAAAGATTGCAAATCTCCCGTGCCTTTCCACTGTCCTTAGAATAGACGAAAATCTTGCCTGAGATCCCAGGGCAGCTTGGACTTGGAACACCATGACATTAAGTTTCTATTTGGGGATGATTACAATGTGAGGAAGAGGGGTGAAACGCATGCTCTAGGTGAAATCTTCTGTTTCTTCAATTAAATAGTTACAGCGATTGACTCAGGGATGGGCACTTCACTTTACCTGACTAAATGGGGAGGTATCTGAGGATAAATAAATGGACATCTGGGTCAATGGTAAACTATTTTCTTGCCATGTGCAAGGCCCTGAGTTCCATCCTCGACATGGCAAAAATGGGGAAGACAGAGGGAATACTATATCTTAGCACAGACCTGCAATCTCAACCCCACCCAACCCCTGGGTGAAAGAGAATAAGAGGGTAAGTTCCAGAGCAACCTGGGCTACAAACAAACATAAAACAAAACAGTAAACAAAATTGAGAATATTAGTTGTGAGTGCTAAGAAGAATTTCTGCTTCCCTATGGGTATGATTGTAACTGTTAAACTCCAGGGGCTCATGACAGATGTCTCATGAGAGGTGAATCAGCCTTGGCAGAAAGGTGAGCCTCGGAAAGAACAGACAGAAGGGAGAATACCTAGGTCGCCATGATGTGCTGGTTTCCTCAGACACTCCTGGACCTTCTGATTATATCAGTTAATAGGTTAATTAATAAATTCATTTTTAACTCAAGCCTGTAGAGTTTTCTGCAACATAAAAATGAGGTGTCCTAGGATTGATAGCTACACACACTTTTTCCTCTGAAGATATCAAAGTTTTGAAAAGTTTCTCTCTCTCTCTCTCTCTCTCTCTCTCTCTCTCTCTCTCTCTCTCTCTCTCTCTCTCTCTCTCTCTCTCTCTCTCTCACACACACACACACACACACCCCAAAATAGTTTCATATATTGTATTTTATAATTTTGGCTAGGGAATTTTCTGTTTTCTAAAAACATTATTAATCTGTGGTCTTTCTGTTGGTTTTTTTTTTCATTCCATGTTTAGCTGATAAAACATATAAAAACAAGATTTTTGGGGAGCCAGTCTGGTCTACAAAGCAAGTCCAGGACAGCCAGGACTGTTACACAGAGAAACCCTGTCTTGAAAAAACCTAAAAAACCAAAAACCAAAACAAACAAACAAACAAAAAAAGCCAAGGTTTTAAATAAACCTGGCCTTTTCTATTCTAAAAAGAAACATGATCACTAGGAAAAAATTAAAGCCATTAAAAATATAAAATAACAGGAGAAAGTCAGTGTTAATGTTTGGAGCTTATTTTATGCATTTTATATACAGTTTTTGCTTTTTTTTTTTCATGGTTTAGCATGTACAATATAGAAAAAATATTTTTGGCTGGGATTATTTTCATGACATTAAAAGTATTTATCTGGATTATTAGAAGCCTCTTGCAAGCATCCTTTTAAATGATCTCCTAATTTCTCACTGAGTACTATTGTTTCTTAAGGTTACATAAAATTAAATGGTGGCTTTTGTGTTTTGTTTTGTTTTGTTTTTGTAAAAGAATTCTTGGTCACAAACATAATGCCCTATGCCTGAGGTGATCTCCTTTTATTGGATAGTCAGTTATGGCTGGTGTTTCTATGAGTAAGCCATAATAAATTCCACTTTCCCATTTTTAAAAAAGTTCTTACCTACAAAAAAAGGAAAGGGTCCCCAGTGGTAAAAATGCTTGTCTCCAACAGCTGGTAAAGCTTTGGGGAGTCTTGAAGAAGGAAGCAGGAGTATGCCAGGATGCTATCAGCAGGCATTTCTCTGTCACTCCTGTCAGGATAAGCAAGCATCTTTGGTCCTTTGCCTATACTGAGGTTCATGGCCACTTGTGTCCTTCATATTCTATGCACAGACAGATTGACTCTGCCTTAATCCTATGAGCAACTTCCCAAGTAAAGGGCTTTCACTAGTGCCACTTCTTTTGTGTGCTCATCATTAGTACACTCCTCTTTACTATAGGGTTACAATTGAGGGGAGCAGTGCACAAAACCTTACAGTGGCATGGATTTGAACCTCACCATATTGGTAAGTTAGCACAAAGACACAGAGCTCAGTGACTCAGTCTTTAAGAAAATGCTTGACGTTCATCATGGCCACTCCTAGGCCACCCTCTCCAAGCCCCTGTATCCCAAGTCTTCCAACTACAGCTCCTTGCACTAAGCACTGATCCCTATACAATTCCCAAACAACACTAAGTTTTTCTGCTGAGTTTCCCAGCCATCAGATACAAAGATGCATTGTTTTTGTTTTATTTATTTTTGTGTAGGAAAAAAAAATCTCATTTCTGTCTGATTTCTCAAGACCAGATTTAGCTGAAGCCGGCCTGTGCTAATTTGCAAGGCCACACACGGATTTGTTGCTTGTCTGTCATACAAAACACTCCCTTCCACGTTAGCATCTTCTGCAGGGTTGATTCATTAAGCTTTTGATGTGCCTGGCATGCCTGTGGCATCCCCAGGGCGTGGGGAAATGGGAATGCATTCATCTGCTGGGGAGGAGGTGGGACAGAAGGGGTGAAGAATTTCTGTGACTCCTCCAGATTCACTGCTCTTCTTGTAAACATGCACTGAGAACTCTCTGCAGTTTACAGGCTTTTGAAGGGCACAGTTAATAAACGTGTACCTCTTAGGAGATGCTTAAAGCCCACATTGCCTGTTGCTTGTCAATCTATCTGTAGTACACACATCTCATGTCTGTTAACTATTTGTAGTCTGGTCAGCAACGGTGAAAGAGATTGCATGTCTTTAACAACTCTTTTCCTTAGGAATTGTCAGGAACTGTCCTAGGTCTAGCTCTATGTGATGGAATTGGAAATGCGACAAATTTCAGTTTCTAAGGCAGCTTGCAATATTATGGAGAACAAAAAAACCCCAAGCACACAGGAGAGCCTGGGCCAAAGGTGCAAAGTCTGTGAGACAGAAAAGCTCCTTGAGGAAAAGGTGTTCATGTGAAGTCTCTGAACATTATCTGGCCTCAGATGAAAGGGTGAGAGTGGAGAATAAATTCAAGCCACAGAATAAAAAACTCCAAATAAAAAATGAAAGAGACTTCTAAAGTAGAGTTGATTCAGTTACCGTTATGGAGTCCAATAGGGTCTCAGCAGAAGGTACAGTTGGCTCTTTTAAAAGAAGGGAACCTGAGAACGTAGAGGAGCGGTCACTGGCAAGCTCTGAAATTTGTAGTTGTGGGGCTAGGGAGATTGCTCAGCTGTTAAGAGCAGATACTGTTTCAGTAGAAGACCTAAATTTGGTTCCTAGAACCTCTGTTGGGTTGCTCACAAACACCTGTGACACCATCTCCCAGGGACCTGATGCCTTCTTCTGGTTTCTAAAGGCAACTGCACTCACATGCACATACTCTAAACAGACAACACAAATATGCATAATTAAAATTTTAATTTTAAATTAAATAAAGTATTTTAGTTTACGATACCTATTATGGAAAATAATATGGAGGTTCCACAAACTATTTAAAAACATGATACAGTAATCCCACCCCTGGATATATATCTAAATGAGGTGAGATGTATGTGCAAAAACTGTGTTGATTGCAGTGCTATGCTATTTTGCTTTCTGTTGCTGTGATAAATACCATGGCCAAACTCAACTCCAGGAGAAAAGGGTCTTTTTCATTGCATAGATTACAATCCATCATTGAGGGAAGCTAAGCTTAGAACTCAAACCAGGAGGTTGAAGCAGAAACCAGGAAGGAACACTGCATACCAGCTTGATCCCAGACTAATAGTCAGCTACACTTCTTAGATAGCCCAGGCCTACCTGACTAAGGAGGAAGCCACGGAGAGTGGCATGGACATACCTATATCAATTATCAATCAAAAAAAAAAAAAAGCCCCACAGACATGCACAAGACATCCTGATATAGAAAATTCTTCAAATAAGGTTCCCTCTTCCTAGGTTTATCAAGTAGACAACCAAGATTAGCTATCACAATCAATAGTCATAGTAGCCAAGATATGATGTCAACCAAGGGTACATCAATGGATGCATTGATAAAGAAGTCATACATACCATGGAATACAATTCACCAATTGAAAGGATGAAGTCTTTGTTGTCATTTGTGATAACAAGGACAATCTTAGACTATATTACATTAATGAAAAAAGCCAGGTACAGAGAGACTAATGTCCACATAGCTGGAGGGTCCTCCTGTAGACCAGCAGAAATGGACTGAGACATCTCCCTTGAACATTATACTAGTTAACTGTATGTCAATTTGACATGACTAGACCTATCCAGGTAAAGAGAACCTTAACTGGAGGACTGTCTCCATCAGATAGCTCATAGGCAAGTCTGTGGGGTCATTTTCTTGGTTAATGAGATACATGGAAGGACCCAGCCCACTGTGTGTGGTACTACACTTGGGCAGGTCGTCTTTGGTTATTCAAGAAAGAAGGCTGAGCATGCCATGGACAGAAACCAAGCTAGTAATCAACATTCCTCCACTGTCTCAGATTCAGTTCCTGCCATCATTTCTCGCCTTGGCTCTCCTTCGTGATGGACCATAAGCAGTAAGACAAAAATACTCTTTTTTTTTTTTTCTACACATTGCTTTGGCCATGATGTTTATCACTGCAATAAAACTAACACAAAAAAATTTAGCATCATTCCTTATTGAACAGAGTCACTGGTAAACTTTTTGAAAAGCCACTCGACATTAAGTATGAAGCCAAATGTGCAAAGTGTAAACAGCACAGTCATCAAACACTGAGAATGAGCCACTACCCATAACATGAACTGAAGCTGAATAACCTGGACCAAGTAGCTCACTGTGGAGTGCCACGGGGCCTTTCCTACTGGGATACAAACTGTTTCTTTGGCTGTCTAGTTGTAGTACAAAGAGAGAAAACTTTACAAACTGAGTATGTGGATAAACAGCCTTATTGACCAGCGATGGATAGAAGTGATGCAACCCTCAAGCATTGCTGTTCATTAAAAGAATTATATGGAGCTAAAGAGATGGTTTAACAATCAAGAGCACTTGACACTGTACTAAAAGCATTTGCAAGTCTCACTGAGCACCCGCGTTTAGTTTTTATATGAGTAAGCTCAAGCTGCTCACAAAAATTCCAGATTTGGGGAATGTGACACCCACTTCTGGCCTCTGTGGGCATTGCATTCACATGACATACATACAGAGACATAGACAGGCACACAAATATATTTTTTATTAAATATTTTTAATGAGAAGTATCTGTACCCACACCTGAAGACTTGGAACTAGGAGCCTCAGATGAATGGACAGAATTGTCAGTTGGACCACCAGTGGGGGCATGTTCTTGACGGTAACTTCTGTTTCTATGTAAACTGCTGGAGTGGGTGTTTTTGTCATTGCGCTAATATGAGTTTGCTTTTAAATGGGACAGATATGTACCTTACACTAGTCAACAGACAAGATGAGTCTCCTACTCTGATTTTCCAAGTGTGTAGTAGGAGAGGTCAAGAATCAAGTTTACTTCCAAGATCTAAGATCAATTGTTCCAAGATCAGTTGTTTTGGCAATTGCGTTTGATTTCCACCTCCAATGTGGCTTCAATACCAGTAATGAAAATCACTTCAGTATGTTGGTTGTATTCACTTGGCATGGCCCTCCCAAAATATTTGATTCAAATAATAAATTTAGTGTTGGCCTCTAAGGTTTTTAATTTTAAAAATATTTACTTATTTATATTTTATGTGCATGGGTGTTTTACCTGAATGTGTTTCTTTTCTTTGTTTTCTTCCTTCCTTCCTTCTTTTCTTGTGTGTAAGAGGAATAGAGAGTAAGAAAGAAGTGTGGTGTGGTGTGTGTGTACATGTGTATGTATGTGTGTGTGTGTGTGTGTGTGTGTGTGTGTGTGTGTGTGTGTGAGAGAGAGAGAGAGAGAGAGAGAGAGAGAGAGAGAGAGAGAGAGAGAGAGAGAGAAGATGTATCCCAATTTGGTCTTGAACTTGTTAAATGTGCTGTATAGCTGAGTATATGCCGTGTCCAAGGAGGCCAGAAGACATCATCAGATGCCCTAAAACTGGAATCATGTCCATGCTGGGACCCAAACCTGAGTCTTCAGAAAGAGCAGCCAGCACACTTAACCATGGGGCTACCTCTCCAACCCAAACTTCCAAGGCTTGTAATAAAAATGTTTGTGAGTGGTGACAAAGAAAGTTGATCTCATGGAATTAACAAATACCATGATGTCCCATGAGGCTGAAGCATTCTATCCCAGCCAGGTGTGGTAGCACACATCTGAAATCCCAGCACCTTGGAAATGAAGACAGGAGTTCAAGGTCATACAGCTATATAGCAAGTATAACAAGTTCAAGGCCAAATTGGGATACAGGAGACACACACATTCTCTGTCTCTGTCTTTCTGTCTCTCTGTCTCTCTGTCTGTGTGTGTGTGTCTCTTTCTCACACACACACAAACACAAACACACACATACACACAAACAAACAAAATAGAAGGCAACAAGGACAAAAAAAAAATAGAGTTCTATTTTAGAGCATGGTGACTTCAGTTAGTGATGTATTATATTCTTTTTTTAAAAAACTGAAAAGAAAGTGAATACTGGGGCCAGAGAGGTAGCTAAACTGGTGCAGGTACTTGCTTTGGAGCTCAACAACCTGAATTTGATCCTGGGAACACACATGGAAGAAGTAAAAAACTGAGTCCACAAATTTTTCTCTAACCTCAACATGCATATCACAGCATGCACACATGCATACATACATACATATGTGCATATATGCATACATAATAAATAAATAAAATGAAACATTTAAAGGAGAAAGTGATGTGACGCATTCTTATCACAGCAGTTAGCCCTGAGTGAGTCACACATGCTATTTCAAGATACTAAATTGTTCCATAATATATACATGATTCAAAGCACCATGACAAATACACATCACTTTGCAAATTAATTTAAAAATAATTGTTTGGCTAAGTCTTGGGGCTTCGTTTAATCACCTGTGGGGGAGTCATAGGAAGCTTTCAAGTAGTTAGAAAAGAAGAAAATATTATTTGTACTGAAAGAAAATAATCTGAGACAGTGAGAGATGGATGGATGAAGGGCCGAGAAGCTATTTTAGCTTTAGGAAGTGCAGCATATGTGACAGTATCAAAAGATAGGACAGAAAAAAACTGTTTTCTATGATAAAACTATGACAGTGCTTTAAGTAATTTTCTTGTTTGAGGTGAAATACAGGAGGGATTTACCCAGGCTGTATTTGTAAAGGAAGAAGAAGGCAGGTTCAAGAAAAATAGATACAAATTATTAAAATTACATGATGAGCCAACACTCTGCAGACATATCCCTAGACATTTCTCTTATGCTTAGCATAATGTCTAAGTAAGCTCTAAACATTGAGAGGGCAGGAGGGGAAGGAGGAGCATGCGCCACTAGCTCCAAGACCTGATGAGCAGTGTGGGCTGGGAAAGCACAGCGTGTCTGCTTGAAGATCACTGGTGAGACCTACAATCAGGTTGACATGGTGGAATCAGAGAAGAAGCTACTTGCCTGGCAACCTGAGAGAGGCAGGGGTGGGCTGGACAGCATATGGATCCACTGTAGTTTGCTGGGCACACAAGTTGGTAGGTAAATAGTTTCATGAGTTTTATGAGTTGAGTGGCTTTAGCGTGGTTTATAGCATAAAAGGAGACACAAGTCCCCTCCGCTACGTTTGGTCCCTACCCCTAATCCAAATCATTCCTGCTTCTTCTGCATCAGCAAGAAGGATATTTGTATCCCCAGCTGACTGACCAGTGCTTTCAACTGAAGTCCAGGAGTCAACCTAACAAGGAAAGCCTCGCTATTTTGATTTCCTCTCCCTTTGCAACTCTACGGCTGGTTTGGCAGTGGGCAGAAAGGAAGGCACCTGCTTGATTCTGCAAAGGCACTGATTATCTTTGCTTGTACATTATTTCATGCATAGCATGAGAATTAATTATCATACCAGTTTTCCTGAGGAGACGGGTACTTCAGGGGACAAAATAATGGAGGGTGTATACAAAAGCAGATTCTGTAAAACAAACTGCGCACTCTTCTTGTTATGTGCTTAGGACAACAATTACACACACAAAGCATACAACAAAACAACGTTTTTTTCATCTTTCATCATGTTTAACAAGTGTGCTCACCTATGCTGCAGGTGGTACATGCATTAATATCATGTAAGCCTCGCAGGAATGCTTTGTAATTTAATTCTGTTTTCTAGGTAGAATATAGAACTCAAAAAAAAAAAAAAAAATTAAGACTCAGATCCCAAAACACAGGCAACATTGGAATAGAATTTGAGTCCAAGTCGATTGAAAACAGTGTTTATTTGTACAATATCTATTTTACAGGGTCTCCAAGGGATCTCGGACCCGGGGAGCTTCTGCAGGGCTGAGCTCAAGGATAGATTTGGAAGAACAGCATCCCTAAATAGTGGCTGCATCCGTAGCCACAAGAATAGACTGGTGCCATGTTATAGAAGGCAGAATATAGAATGTAAGGCCTGTGTATGGCCATCAGAAGTGAGAGGGATGGTGCGTGGATAAACATAGCACCAGGGCACCAAGCAGAAAACTAGGAAAAACTGTCTGTGAGGCATATAAATGGATGGATGCAAAGGTAGACATATTTATGCATTTGCTGTTAGAAAGGCCTCTCATTTTACTAGCAACCTTAGCTAATCTGCATGGTTTTTCATTCTTTGTAAAATATTACTGGTGAGTCATTGGTAAGTGAGTTGGGATTGTAAATCCTGGTAACTACTAAAAACAGAGCCATTCCCGGGTTCAGGATGATGGTGTAGATCAAAGCTATTCCATAGTTGTCTCATGTCCAGCTGTTGCTGATCCTAAGTTTCCCAGTTCAATAAGCATAGGGTTCTATCTGTAAAGGCAGCTCTGGGGAAGGTCAGTCTCTAAGCCACGTGTTTGTAAATCTCTGTCATACATCAAGCAATGTCACAACAAGTGAATTTGTAGAGCTGCTGAGCTGTCTCGGAATTCTGTGTCCTGATTGGACAGTTCTGTGTGAGAGAGGACGGGTGGTTCCATGTAAGTCTACTGCTACCATTTACTCCAAGTCTGAGTTTCCTGACCTGTAAAGTGGGCATAATAATGGTTCTTGTCTTTAGGGTTAGTCAGAAAATGAAATGAAGTATGTTAAGCATTCAGTTTGTTTTACCCAACAGTCACACCTATTGTCATACTGATGCCATTGCAGTGGGAGACCTTTGGGAACCATTCTCTTGCCTCAGAAACTAGGTAGTAATTTGTCATGTTTTGTAGTTATTAAAATGTTTCCTTTTGAAAATCAGAGAGAAGGGATGTGTTTGGGGAGAGAGAGCTAAGTCAGCAAAGTGCTTGTCACATAAGCATGAAACTGAGTTAAATCCTCCAAACCCACACGAAAATCTTGGTAGAGTGGTACTTACTAGTTGTCCCATCACCGAAGAAGCCGAGAGAGAGGATCCCTGTGACTCACTGACTAGCCAATGTAGCCAGCTTAGTTGCAGACCAAATAAGAGACCCTGACCCCCCAAAAGAAGGTGGGTAGCGTCTGAGGAATGACCTAGATGTTGACCTTTGGCCTCCACAAGCAAATGTAAACACATACATCTACCATATGTCCATTCACATACGGGAGCGAAGAAAACAATCAAAAGACAAACAATTACTTCTTCTTCTTCTATCACCATTTTATCTCAAACAACAACAGTAAAAAATGCTATTGAGATGGCAGACCTAATAAAACAAGCATTTAACAAATGAGTGAAGTGGCTCATGACTCTTCACAGCCATATGTGTTGCAGGTGTTCCAAGCATCAAGTGTGCTACTGTCTCTACAAAATGCGAAGCAGGATGACCACGAGACAAATGGGGGGAGAAACAGGTGGCCCAGATGGCAAGGATGAAAAAGGACGATGCTTGGAGAGGTAAATTAGAGACTGTCCCTCCAGCAGCTCCCGGCTCCTGGCCAGACAGGACAATTTATTCTGGCATTGCAGTAATACATCTCCTTGTTAGTACAAAACTCCACACTTCAGTTTGCTAAGGCTTCAGATACCATTTCCTCTTGAGTCAAAATTACAACTCTTAGGTAGAAAGAGGCTACCTTATTTTTGCAGTCAATTCTTTGTGGCTATCAGAGACTTCTTCTAGCCTAAGGCCCTGTAAGGATCTGGCAGCATCTGCTTAGGAACTGAGGACAGACAGCTTGACAGGGCTAAGACGTAATAGAGCTGTGAGTCTAGACAGGGAATTTTCTGAGACTGTAAACACAGCCCAGCAAGGGAGCATGTAGGATAAATGGTTCTTAGTAACTGTAAGTATACACTTTAACAGGCTCACTCTGGAATAGATTTCAGGGAAAACAAATGTGACTTGGGGCCTGGGTTGGCTGAGTAGTGGCCTGAAATTGTGATTAAACCCAAAGAAAACTTCATTTAATGCATACAATCTTTAGGAAACATCAACATTTCACATGGGGAAATGGGGATCAAACCCCAAACTTCTGGTTTTACACAGACACAGACACACACACACACACACACACACACACACACACACACACACACACACACACACACACACACACACACACAAGATTTTAGTACCCTTGGTCCAGGAGTAATACTGTGAGCATCAGCTACCCCATATACAGGACTTCCCTTGATCCTTATTTTTTTCTGAAGAGGCCTTGACATTAAGGCCCAGGGGAGGAGCCCGTTGCCATCGCAACTGTATTCCAATAGCTCCTATAATGAAAGAAATTTATTTGTGCTTACATGTGAAAAGAATACAATTTAAGAGAGAAATATAATCACCATTTTAAAGCCAGCATAGCCTGCTTTAGTCGCCTTTGTAACATGATGACACCAGAGTATGCAGTCCTGGCCTAACCTAGCCCTATCACTATTCAGGTAGAACAAGGAGAGTATAGAACATGGCTCATGATCCCAGGAGTCTGCTTGAGCACCCTGGCATGGGACGCAAGCCTATGTCAAGATAATACACTCAGTAAAGATGCAGGTGCCATACTGAGGGGCTTGGACTAAGAAAGGGGTACCACGGAATGATGTAGGAGGAGGAAGTGGCACCTAGATATAGATGGATCAAAGCCTAAAGGGCTACCCTGTACATCACAGGCATCAATGCAGATCTCCAGCAGTGACCAGTTCTGTGCAGGCTTCAGCCAATGGTGGATGTGCTCTGCCCTGGAGCTTGGGAGAATGTACATGGACCATGTGGTGTTCATTCTCACTGAGGAAAGTCTTAGAAGAGGACAGGTGTTGATGGGGAAGCATCCCACTTCCTTATTTGCCACAACTTCTCTGTAGACATTTGAAGACAATTTCATTTGACTTCTGAAAATACCCTATGAATTCAGCAACAGTTCCTGCAACAGACATTCTAGATAACACACTATGGTCACACTCTCGTCTCAGTACCTTAGCCAGCAGGACAAAATTACCAGAAACCAGGTGACAAGTTTACTTGTCCTCTTTTTCTTCATAGTACTGGCAAGTGGGATGTCCATGGTAAGGTGACAGCAGACAGTATCTGGGGAAAGCTCAGTCCCTCACTTAGACTCAGCATCCTCTCTACATCCTCCCATGTCAGAAAAAAAGAGATGAAACAAGTCCGAGCTTCCTTGAAGGACATAGATGGTCTTATAAGGATCACTAATAAGAATCTGCTTCATGATCTAGTCACTTCCCAGAGGCCCCGCTGTCTGTCTGCATCATAACAGGAAGGGATCGGGATTCACCTTATAGGTTCTGGGGAGACATAACATTCACCGCACAACATCCACTAACCCTAGACACCACTGCTGACAACTGGAACGCAACCCAAATAAACAACTCACAGAAGCCATTGTCCCTGGCTTTGCCTTAGGGGAACTCAGGCAAGACAGTGGGGGTTGAATGCAAATATCACTTCAGGTGGCACTTGGGGACAGAACTGCATTATCTCTGTGCAAGGCTTCTTGGCAGAGAAATGCCTTAGAATAATTGGTTTCCTTGGTATTTTATCAAACAAACTCTTGTGAGTTTTAATTAAAGGATATTAGAAATGCCCTCGGAATGCCCTGCTCAGTGACTCATTGCCAAACAGCCGTTGAAACAGAATTATGAGCTTTAACACAGCTCAAGCATTAAGACTGAAGACTGCTTCTGTTTTGGGGCTTTGTTTTAATATTTAATTCAAGGTATTCTATAAATGTTCAACTGATTAAAATGGCTCAAAATTTTGGAGCTTGAAATCAGGACGTATCTAAAACTCAGACCGATGTCATCATGGGAGACATAGGTCCCCAAACTCTATGGCTAGACCACATTTCCTCCTGTGACACTGTAAGTGAATTCGGTTCCTATAGTCAGTTTTGCCTTTCCTGGTCACTTTAATGACTAACATCTACAATGTTCCCTTATGGGACTCCAGGGTAAGATTTGGAATATGTTCGTTTTGTTAGGAGCCATTGGATTGTAAGCGAAGCAGGGTCTGGCACAGCACCTACTTTCTGGGAAGTCGACTGCTTCTCTTCTCTTTACCGCAGTCTCTCTGTCTACAAACAAGAGACACCCCCCCCCCAAAAAAAAGAACAAGAGACCCTACATTTTGTTCTTGAACCCTAGGTTCTTCAACCCTAGGACGTGAATTGTTCAGTTTCCAGAAAATATTCAACTCTCACCTACACAACTATGGCTTGCACCACACGTATGCGCCTTCTAAACTAGCCCATCATGTTGTAGACACAGAACGTGGTACCTACCCCTCATTTGTTTGTGAGTCTGGTATACTACAGGCTTTCTCTGACTACAATTCCATCTGGAAAGGACATTTCAAGATACCAAAAAGTCTTGAACCCTGACTCTGATTTCCTTCCTGGATCCAATCCCCACTTACACACCCTACCCACCCACCCCATAGACCCAGCCTGTTTGTTTTGTTTTAACTTTTCTTTGTGTTTGTTCTAGAATTCTCCCCCCCCCCCCCACAAAGCTCTGGGGTTTTGTAGTTTCAATTAATGAACTGAAAAGCCCAGAAATATTTTTCCCTAAACACAAGTAATTGTACAGAACACTGGCATGGTCCTCTGAACTGTATTGTAAGTGACATGGGCCCTTAGGATCCACCTGAAGTCCCTGGAAGCCTGGCTCTGTTCTTAGTTCTCTGACTGTAGCTTTGCCAGTTTGTGTCTACTCTCAATACACTTGGGAATGAGCAGCCAATATTTTAATCTCATACACTTGCCACGCCCCAAATCCTCTCAGGAAAAGAGAACCACAGAACCTTGCACAAAGCTTTCCTTGACTAGGGTTGCAGAAGATCTTAAGTCTGACAGTATTTGGCGATGGTATCTCTGGACCCTCTCTGTGACGATGACATCTGAGTAAGCATCTGTAGGTGTCAGGACCTGGCTGCCATCCAGACCCTTCCTTCTGGCTGGAATTCACTGGCCAAATGTGTCCTTTCAGCTCACATCTGTCCTCCAGGCTGGACACACACTGCGCAATAGCATGTTGGCAAGCTGTTGAGCAATCACGTTTGCCTCTGTGTGGCCTGGCACATCCAGACCTCTTAATTAGTTGACTAGCCCAAGGCTCATCTCCTGCAATCCTGTCCATCTTCAGCAGCAAAGTTCTCCCTGGAGAAGTTTGCACACTTTTTATTATATTTATTACTAGGCATTTAATATTTGTCTCTGTAACCATATGTTTCCTTTAATTTCATTTTCTGTTTGTTTCTGGTTTATGGACATACAATTGGATTTTTACAGTAAATCTCTATGGTAACCAGCTCTGTGCTAATGCAAAGTTGGAAGTATAACAATAGGTGTTGGACTCCTCTGTCTAGTCTTTATTCTCACTTAGGAAGGTGAACTAAAAATCCTCCTCTGGAAGCAGGAGAAACTTGGTAGAAGGTGATGTGTGCTTTGTGGTCATGTCGGATGTGCTCAGGTCATAATATAGAGAGTTGGGCACAGAATAAGATTCTTTTTTCTCTTTCCCACTTTGTGTGTTTGTGCAAATGGGCCTGGGATACTCTGCTTTATTTTAATCTCACCACAAGTAAATAGACACATTAAATTGACCAGTGTTTGGGACCAGCTTACAACACTGAGGTAAGGCTTTCTAGAATATCCATTTCCTTTCCAATACTCTCCCGTTTTGTAGATTCTTATAAATCTCATAAATCTTTTGTTATTTACAAACAATATTATTTTTTTCCTAAAGCCTTTTGCAACATCTGATTTTACACTCCAGAATCTCTCATTCAAAAAAAAAAAATGGAAGCATTTATAGTAGACATCCAAGGTTATGGGTTAAGTTTCAATATTTTACCCTAAGTATAAACTTAAGTATCCTTAAGTTCTTTCTAGTTATCCATTGTTTTAAAGAAAACTTCCATTTGTTATTTGGTAAGAATTTGTCTTACAAAGCCAAAAAAGCAAAAACTTTTTGTGCATACACTAAGATGATCATATGATTCTTTGAGTGTGTGATTCTCCACCATCATATATAAACTACAATGTCCTAGATAAATAGAACTCTAGTAATATATAGGATTTTCAACTTTCTACGTCATTCTTAATCAAATTTGCTATTTTTCACTTGGGATTGTTGTGTTATTATGGCTGAAATTGATCTATTTCTTATATTGCCTTAAACAATCATTTACTATCCTTTTTTTTCCCACTCAGATCTGTCTGTGTGTGTGTGACAGGGGCTGTCAGAGCTCTTGTAGCTTGAGTCCCAGGCATCTGTGAGCCACTTGATGCAGTGCTGAGATCCGAACTCCAGCACTCTGTTGTAGCAAGAACATAGACATTTCAGGTGTCTTTTATCTTCTTATATAAAATTTTGTAAGTAATACCAGAATTTGCCCACTCACTCTTTCCTTATTTTTGTCATAAAATTATTTGTGTCCATCTTCCTTTCTTTGTAAAAGATATAGAGGATGCATAACGGTTTTTTTTCATTCCTGATATATCCAATTGTATTTTCCTTAGATTCATTGATTGACTACTTACTTGCTTGTGTGCTACTATTTCATTGATTTCTACTTCTTCTTTTTCATCTTCTCCATTCTTTATTACACTCTTCAAATACAGCCTTCTTTTCTGGATCTTTTGATCAGTTACAGAGAAGTTTGTTTAAAGGTATTATATTGAAGAGCTCTGCATCTCTCCTTGTGGTCTGTCATTTTTAAGCCATTCTGGGGCACACTAGAAGAAGCATGCAAATGTATCTTTCTGCTCAGTAAGTTACTTTAGCCCTCTGAGGTACTTATTCTCAATCACACTTTGATGCCTAAATTCTAGTTTGTCTAATTCAATATGGCAACATCAACTTTTATAAACTTAATGTTAGCACAGCAATTGTTTTCTGGGTAATGTCTTAGCTAATACCATGATAATACATAGAAGTTTCTTTAATCTGACAGATAGTTCCTGGTAACTGGAATGTTTAATTAACCTGTATTTGAGCAATTACTAACTTATTAAGGTTTGACCAACATGTAGGTCTCTTTGGGTGCTGCTTGTCCTACCTTTTCTAGGTCTAGGTCTCTCTCTCTCTCTCTCTCTCTCTCTCTCTCTCTCTCTCTCTCTCTCTCTTTCTCTCTCTCTCTCTCTCTCTCTCTCTCTCTCTCTCTCTCTCTGTCTCTCTGTCTCTCTCTGTCTCCCTCTCTCTCTCTCTCTCTCTCTCCTTTTAGTAACTGTTATTCCATTCTTCACTTTTACAATTTTATTACATATTTTTACATATACATTTGTATTATTATACATATATACAATAAACTACCAACAGCTAGAAGAACCATGAAAAAAATCAGCAATTAATGTTACATTCATAGTGCTTTGGCTATTTGTATTTGGCAGCCTTGAAGAAAACATATTTCCTATCTTGATGAGTTTAAAATTCTGAATATAAATCAATATCCTGGCAACACTCAGCTACATCAAAGAAGATGATGAGCATCAAAGAACCTCCATATGGAGATGGCTTTAAATGTGACAAACCAGCCACTGGGCAAAACGTCCTTGTTTTGTCCACAGACAGAATTCTGCCTAAAAATTGGGAAGCTTGGATGCAGACAGAGTTGACAGCCAAACTCTGCCAAGACAGGGTAAGCAAGTCCTCAATAGTTCCTGCCTCTCAAACATGTCTGCCAGTTATAATAGGCCAGAAGGCTGAAGATGATGCTCCAACGTTATAGAGAATTTTGGGTGACTGTTCAGGCAGCAAATTGTCTTTGTCATCTTCTCATATAGGAAACTGCTAACCTTCACTCCCTGTGTACTGAGGTGATTAATTTTATTCCTTCTCAGGTCTCTGATGGGGTTGAAGACCAGATAGTTTAGTTTTACTATTAAGCTTAATTGTTTAGGGGGTTAAGCTGTTTTTAGGTCTAGATAGATGTTTTAAGTTGATATTCCATTCTTAACCTCTATTAATTTCGAAAATTATGTACTTGTTTCCTTGTTTTGAACGAGCACATCTGATATTATGCCACGCGCCTTCAACTTACTGAAACGCAATATCAACATCATCATTTCACCTGACAGACAAATTGAGTAAATTATTGTGTGACATCTTAACTTAAATGCACTTGTTGTTCAATTGTGCTTCTATATTTTTAAAATATATTATTTTCTGACTTTCATTTTTACTTACTTTCCTTATTATTTCTTAAAGTGGCAGATAATTACCCATATTTAATATTTACAGCCTGGTATCATGATACATGTAGACCAAAATCAAGCACTAGATGAAAACTTTTACCGTTTCGTTGTTCAAGGATAGTCTGAGTCCTCTCTTCTATTTTGAACTATATCTTTCTATTGTTGCTTTCTTCTCCCTGTTTCTTCATCAAGATTTCTTCAGTGAGGGCTCAGTGGTGTTTCAAGCTGTTTTCAGTCTTTTACTGAGTTCAAAAGCTTAGCGTTGCTTTCATTAAAAAAAAAAATTAACACAGAACTATGAGTTCATCATTATATTGTTTTCACACTGAAGATATTCAGACCTCAGACCTCCATCTTCTTTCTTATTTCCAAAATAGCAGCTCCCTTAGACAGGGGTCAGCTAAATGTGTCCTATAGCGAAATCCAGCCTACAGCATACTAAATTATTCATTTGTATAGAGGCTGATGCAGTCGTGACAGTAGAATAACAGATCTGAGCATTTGCAACAAAGCCTAGGCCCTCCATACCAAGACAACTAGTTTTGATTCCCAAGAAACTGTGCTTACTTTTAGTCTAACTGTCCCTCCCTTTGATGCCAATCACTCTCTATGGTTTCTTTGAGGATTTTACCTTGCATATTTTCCCATTTTTACTCAAATATGCCTTCTATTTTGCTTCTTTTCTTTCTTTGGTTTGTTTGTTTGTTTGTTGTTGTTTTGAGGCATGGATTCTCTATGTAGCCTTGGCTGTCCTGCCCTCACTTTGTAGACCAGGCTGGCCTTGAACTCACAGAGAGCCACCTGTCTCGGCCTCCCCAAGTGTTGGGGTTGCAGGTGTGTGCCTGTAATACATTACCTTTAATGTATCCTATTGAAAATGTTTCAACCATCTCAAATTTGTTGACTGATGTCTGTTCTCAGTGTTTTTAAAACTCTGACTCATTCAGGATGATCTTTTCTAGTTACATTCATTTGTCTGAAAATTTCAAGATTTCCTTGTTTTTAATAGCTGAGTAGTATTCCATTGTGTAAATGTACCACATTTTCTTTATCCATTCTTTGGTTGAGGGATGTCTGGGTTATTTCCACTTTCTGGCTATTATGAATAAAACTATGTTGAACATAGTTGCGCAAATGTTCTTGTTGTATGGTGGAGCATCTTTTGGTGCTCAGGAGTGGCAAGGCTGGGTCTTGAGATAGAGCTAGCCCCAATTTTCTGAGAAAGCAGCTGATTGATTTCCAAAGTGGTTGTACAAGTTTACACTCTGCCAACAATGGAGGAATGTTCCTCTTTCTCCACATCCTTACCAGCATGTGCTATCACTTGAATTTTTAACCATAGCCATTCTGATGGGTGTAAGATGGAATCTCAGAGTCACTTTGATTTGCGTTTCCCTCATGACTAAGGCTGTTGAGCATTTCTTTATGTGTTTCTCAACGATTCAATATTCCACTGTTGAGAATTCTGTTGCTCTCTGTACCCTATTTTTAAAGTGGGCTATTTGGCTTGGTGATGTTTAATTTCTTGAGTTCTTTATATATTTTGGATATTAGCCTTTTGTCAGATGTAGGGTTGGTGAAGATATTTTCCCAGTCTGTAGGTGGTCATTTTGCTTTCTTGACAGTGTCCTTTGCCTTACAGAAGCTTTTCAGTTTCATGAGGTCCCATTTATTAATAGTTGATCTTAGAGCATGAGCTGTTGGTGTTCTGTTCAGGGAGTTGTCTCCTGTACCAGTGATCTCAAGGCTTCTCCCCACTTTTTCTTCTAACAGATTTAGTGAGTCTTGTTTTATGTTGAAGTCTTTAATCCATTTGTACTTTCATTTTATGCCAGGGAACTATTTCCATTTTTCTACTTGTAGACATCCAGTTAGATCGGCATCATTTGTTGAAGATGTTTTTTTTCCATTGTATGAACTTGGCTTCTTGTCAAAAATCAAGTGTCCATACGTGTTTGGATTTATTTCTGGGTCTTCAATTCTATTCCATTGATTAGCCAGCCTATTTCTATGCCAGTTCTATGTCATCATTTTTACTGCTGTTTTATGGTACAGTTTGAGATCAGGGACAGAGATTCATCTGGAAGATCTCTTATTGTACGGTATTTTTTAGTTATTCTGGGGTTTAGTTTTTCCATACAAAACTGAGAATTAATTTTCAAGGTCTGTAAAGAATTGTGATAAGGATTGCATTAAATCTGTAGATTGCTTTTGGTAAGGTGGCCATTTTTACTATGTTGATTCTTCTGATGCTGGAGAATGGAATATCTTCCCATCTTCTGATATCTTCTTCCATTTCTTTGCTCAGAGACTTGAAGTTTCATTCATATAATTCTTTCACTTGCTTGGTTAGAGTTATACCATGATATTTTATATTATTTGTGGCTATTGTGAAGGGTGTAATTTCCCCCAATATCTTTCTTAGCCTATTTTTTATTTATATACAGGAGAGCTACTGACTTTTTTGAGTTTATTTTGTATCCAGCCACTTTGCTGAAGGCATTTATCAGCTGTAGGAGTTCCTTGGTAGAATTTTTGGGGCTACTTATATATACAATCATATCGTCTGCAAAAATTGATACTTTGAGTTCTTTCTTTCCAATTTGTATCCCCTTGATTCCTTTCAGTTGTCTTATTGCTCTAGCTAGGACTTCAAGTACTGTATTGAAGAGATATGGAGAGACTGGACAACCTTGTCTTGTCCCTGATCTCAGTGGTATTGATTAAGTCTCTCTCCATTTAGTTTGATGTTGGCTGTAGGTTTGCTGCATACTGTCTTTACTATGTTTAGGTATGTGCCTTATATCCCTGATCTCTCCAAGACTTTTAAAATGAATAGGTGTTATATTTTGCCAAATGCTTTTTTGGCATCTAAGGAGATGATAATGTAGTTTGTTTTCTTTCAGTTTGCTTACATGGTGGATTACTTTGATGGATTTTTCTATATTGAACCACCCCTGCATGCTTGGTATGAAGCCAACTTGGTCAGGGTGGATGATATTTTTTTAATGTGTTTTTTATTTAGTTTGCAAATATTTAATTGAGCATTTTTGCATCAATGTTCTATTTGTTTGTATTTTCCTCTATTTCTTTATATGATTTGTTCAATTCCTTTGCATGTTTGTATTTTCCTCTGTTTCTCTATTTGTTCAATTCTTTCACCTGTTTGTATTTTTCTGAAATTCTAACATTGATTTATGCATTTCCTCTCTAAAGGCCTCAAACTGTTTGCTTATACCTTCTTGTATTTCCTTAAGGAACTTCTTTATTTCTTCCATTATCATTTTTATAAGTATAGATTTAATGTCATTTTTTTGTGTTTCAGTTGTGTTAGTGGATCCAGGGCTGCTTGCCACAGGATAACTGGGTTCTGAAAATCCCATATTGCTCTGGTTTTTGTTGATTGTGTTTTTGAGCTGGCCTTTAGCCATCTCATTGTCTGTGGTTTTGGATGATAGATCCTGTTGCCCACTGGAGTTCTTGGTGGGTGCAGGAAGAGCCCTGCAAGGAGCTGGATGTTCCTGAAGGTACCCTCCTCAGATTGTTGGTAATGGTCTTGGATTGGTGGGTGGTTAACAGGGTCTTGCGGGAGGGTGGGGGCTCTTCTCAGCTGTATGATCCTGTGGGCCAAGCAGGCTTCTCAGGAGTCTGGGAACCCTCTTCTTACAAAGGGAAATCCCAGAGTTTGAAGCCTTGCTACTGGATTTCTTGCTCCAAGGTTGATGAAGTCCCACTGTCCAGCCACTGTGCTCAGTCAATGTGCTCAGGCACTGCTCACTGAGTTGGGGAACCTGCAGATGGGTCTGTCTGCTTGAGTTTCAGTAGGTATTCATTCCTCCACGAGAAGGGCTGAGGTTGTGGTACTGCAGTGTGGCAGTGATGGTGGGCACCTAATGTACAAGCTGCATGTACCTATCCCAGAAGGCAACCACTTCACAGGAGGGTCTGAGGTGGGGCCCTCAAGATGTGGTATCTGGAAAGTCTCTGCTTAGAGATAGAGGGCACCTGCCTTTGTTGCTAGAAGGCCTGAAGCTGAGGCGGAGGTTTTCCAAAGGTTTATTCAGGTGACCTGGGGTTGGACTGGACATTTTCCCACACCGTGGTCTCTTTTCACTACTGAGAAAAAATAGCCATTTGGGATTTTGGGGTCCACTTCAGGCCTATCAGTCGTTCTGCTCTCACTGTAGTCCTGCTGTCTAGTTATGGTGCTTACTCAGTGCCGCCATCTTGGATCTCTGAAATTTAACCTGTATGTATCCCTGAATATTGTTGTGTTCCTGTTACAAGCAGGTTCCTAATCTATTCCACATTCCAGGAAAAGGTGAAATTGGCTCCATCCAGCACATGAAGGAATGTCAAAAGCTACAGACACAGATTTAAGTCTCTATATTATACTACTTTCCCTATTCCATTTTCCTTACTTCTCTTCAATTAAGTATGGGCTAAGCTGACTTCCTTTTACATTCACTTCTATATTTTCTATCTTATTTTTGCTCTCTGTGATGCTATGGGTAATTTCCTTTAATCATTCTTCCAGGTCATTAGTTCTATCATCAGTCATATCTAAATTGGCTGTTAACCTAACACATAGGTTTCCATTTCAGCAATTTATCTATTTTTCTCTTAATCCCAAAATGAACCATTCATGTCTAAAGGCTCTACTTGATTCATTGCTTGCAAATAATTTCAATTTTGCATTATATTCAAATTTTTTTATTACTAGTGTTTTGCATGTGTGCAGTGTATATATATATGTGTAAGTGTGTGTAAGTACACTTGCCCATAAATGCACAACATAGAGGCCAGATGTCAAAGTCATCTTACCTTTTTTCTCTCTCCCCACTTTATTCTTTAAATACATGGCCTCACTGAACCTGGAATTTTCTATTTCAGGTAGACTAGCTAACAATGGATTTCCCAGAACCCACCTGTGTCTACCTCTCCCATACTCCATCACTGGGCTTCAGACATATACCATCTACACAGCTTTTTCCATTGGTGTTGAGGATGGATCATACTCCAGTCTAAATACTTGTACAGCAAATATTTTGCCCATTGATCCATCTCTCCAGTCCACACTCTATACTTCTTTAGACACAATCATAAAAGTTGTTTTCAGACCTATCTCTGTTAATAAAAGTTTCTGGTTTATCCCTATGCTTTTGTTCTGCATTCTCCACTGGTTTCTAACCTTGGACCCTACTGCTCTTATGTGCCTAATTATCACCCATGCTCAACATTGAATTTTAAAACCCTTGGGTCCCATAATCTGTTGATGAAACACGCTGAGTCCAGGAACTCTCATGAAAGTTTTAAGATTAGAGACACCCTTGGAGGGCTCAAAAGGTTCAAGATCTCATAATGTGGCATTCTCTCTCTCTCTCTCTCTCTCTCTCTCTCTCTCTCTCTCTCTCTCTCTCTCTCTCATTCTCTCTCTCTCTCCCTTCTCTCCCGGTAGACAGTTTGAGAAGTCCAGCTAGGTATAATAGTCCAGAAATGTGTTGGACCCCTACCCTGCAATGATAGTGCCTAGATTTTCACATTTGTTCACCCTAACCAAATAACCTCCCTGGGAGGGACACAACAAATAGAAATTAGAGCTGTTTTTGATCCTTGGTCCTCATATTCCTCTGTACCACACCCAATCTCCACTATCAGTCACTCACTTGACCTGCACAGTCATTGACCACGCCCAAAAGCGATGATCATGATACCGTGTTCTCCTCCAGGGACACAGTCCCCAAGAGGAGCATTCTATTCCATAATACCAAGTCACATAAGAACTTTGGCATGCCGCCAGAAGGCCAGTCCTCCAGTGCTCATGGCAGAAGCTATGTCTTTTACTATCCAAACTGACAATAGACAGACATAAAAAAAACCTTCACATTGGGAAGTGCTAAGCACTCTGGAAGACGCCAAGAATCCGAGTGCCTTCTGACTTAGTGCTGCCGCCACTGCAGAAATACAGCACTGCTGTCTATAAAGTCACAGGGCATTTTCTTCATGGTACATGTCAGCAAGGCCTCTGACTAATACATTGCATTGTTTTCAATCATGGTTTTATGAGTCTCCTGTTAAATATTGAAAAACCAAGCTATATATTTAGAACAGTAATTAGTCTGAGCCAGCCTCTGCTCCTTAGTCCCTGCTAAAGTTTTAAAGTAAACCAAGGGTGATGAATATTTAATGTACTGTACCTCATTGTCATCTGATAATAAGATTTGTTATAGGGTTATAAAATGTTATGTTAGGTTCTTACAGCGCATCATTAATATAGTAAAATGTAGCTGGCTTCCCTGACGAGCTGTCTGGT
Source organism: Acomys russatus (assembly GCF_903995435.1). Lineage (NCBI taxonomy): Eukaryota > Metazoa > Chordata > Mammalia > Rodentia > Muridae > Acomys > Acomys russatus. The sequence goes on from NC_067161.1 coordinate 29,823,388, forward strand.
AGAAAAACAATAGAAAGATAAGTGATATCAACCATTCTCTCCAAGGGCTTAGAAGACAAGCAGCCAAGAGGTAAAAAGAGGGATTTGAGAGCTGGATGCATTTACTACTTATTAAGGGGGAAAAAGACAAAAATAAGAATAAAGGAAGCAAAAGAGAAAAGAAAAGAATCAAGCCAAGGGGGAAAGTTTTTAAAATCAGAAGACAAAATGAAGAAGTGATTGGTGGGCTGGAGGCATGGCTCAGCTGTTAAGTAATTAACAGAGTATACCCCTCTTAAAGGCAACCTGGGTCAAGTAGTATACAATATCCCATAACTCCAGTTCTTCAGCCTCTGTGGACACCAACACTCATGTGTACATAACACACACACACACACACACACACACACACACACACACACACACACAAATATATCCTTGAAAGAAAGGTGGCTAGTTGTAAGAAAAATTCAAGGATCACATGGGAAGCTTTCCAGATTGATCATTAAAGGACTTTTCCACACTTAAAGTCTAGAATTCCATGTCTAAGAGATACTGGATCCAAACACACACAAATATGTGATATTTAAATGCTGGGGCATGTTGGTAGGAAAATAGTAAAAGTCCTTGTCTGCCATGATGAAGCCAATATGTTAATATGTTTCTCTAAGAGCAGAAAACTTTGCATGTGTAGTAAACACATTGGAATTCATAGCATACAGTAGTCTGAAATCTGAGCCATAGAGCCTTATGAAGCATTTCCTGGTGGTGTGTGGTATGGTAGCATGTTACCCGTGTGTTCAGAGGCAAGACTTCAGTGCAGTCACATGATAGTGCTTGGGTGAGTGCCGCCAGAAGTGCCCAATTCATTTTATCCTTCATTTTGAATGAGTTTTGATTGCTGCACACACAGGAAGCTTTCAGTGTTGCCAGATTTCTCATTAGTTATGGAATCCCATGTGTGTCTGTGATCCACGGTTTGAGAAGCTTCACTCCAAAGGGATAAGAACTATTTTTTTTTCTTATAAACTGTCCAGACTGTGGCATTTGGTAACAGGAACAGAACTGAGACAGAGGCAAATACCCCTTATCATTAAGAAAACACCTGATACCAAACTAAGTTACCATTAGTTTCCTCTGTGTATTTCTTAGTGACTTAGCCACTACAATTTATTATCTGTAGAGTTCCAAGCCTCTTTACTTTGTCTGTTCCCTTCAGCACACCATATTGTCTTTATTGAAATGATACATATGCCCAAAGTCTGACACCATGGGTTTCTGGTTGTTTTCTGGCAACTCTACCCATATAAAACTAAAAATATTATTTGTAGTAACCCATACACTCTTGCTCTTACTAATTGTCTTTTTGTCAGTTTAATTGGCAGATCCCAATTCTGACCCCTAAAGTGTATAGGACAGATGCCTCACCAGGCCATTATTCCATTCCATACAGTCTTTAACTCATTAATGACCCTTCAAATGACTGATGTTCTCCACCGAGTAAAAGATGTGTCGCTTGGCCATCGTAAGAGTCAGCTAAAACCAGAGCATAGTCACCCTGCTAATCTGTGGTTTACCAGAGGGACAGAGTAAATGTTATATCTCTGAACCTGTCAAATGGAACCTTGATAAATACCGCAGTGCATATGGTCTTTAGGATGTGAACTTAGAACGAGTCAGTCTGAACACAGACTTGCTGGGTGTATTGTCTAAGTTGTCATTGTACATATGCATGGAATTCTCAAAGAATTAATTAAAAAATGTTATCTTTTAAAAATCAAATACATTTTAAAAATAAAACCTGTGCTTTCCTCTAAAAAAAAAAAAAACAACTTTAAAATCTCCCCAAAACTATGAAAATAAAGTAAATCACCTGAATGCCTGTTTTTGTCATGATATGCATCTTTATGAATAATGTTATTTAAACATCTTAGATAAAAAATAAAGATAAGTAAATCCTGAATGAATCATGTATCTTACACTAAAAAAGCAGCTTTGTTCTCATCTAGAAGGCAATGCAAATGTTCTACTGAGGGTAGTTCCAGAGAGCTCCTTTATCGCTAATAAGGAATGATTTGGTGCCACTCAGTGGGAAAGGGAGTATTTGGCTAGTGTGAGGCCCTGGGTTTAATATGCAGAATTAAAATACATAGCATGGTAAAAAAAACAACAAAAATAAAAAGGGCAAAGGGAAAAATGTATAAGAAGAGGAAAAAGAGGAGGAGAAACTGAAAACGTGAGTTCCAAAAGGACTTGAAGGAAATAAAACCAAAAACCAACCAACGAAACACAAACTTCAGTGGATTTAGAATTCTTCTGCGTTCTTGGTTGTTGCAATTAGTGGGCATCGTGGCTGGATCGGTCTGCTGTTTTCCTTCCTCCTTTGTAAGCTCACCAGCATCTGCTGGTACCATGAGGACTCAATTGGAGAGGGACTCTTCAGACTAGATCCGCATCAGATTCTGTGGGTCTTGTGTCCAAAGCCTGTGGTTTCTTCAGCAATGGCAACTTACCTTCAGTTTCTGGGGGGACAACCAGTGACACAGCAATTGCCTAGAGTGTCTTGGGAATCCTGTATTTCCCTGACCAATGACCTGAAGGGAAGTTTCTCATTCCTCCTAGTGGAAGTTTTTTCGAGTGCTCTATGGCATGTCATCCCAGGTATGAAGTTCTTATGTAAACTGTATATGCATATGTATTTACATAGATAGATATGTATTATGTACTATTTTGGTAAATAAATAATATTATTATTTATGACTTTTCAGACATCCCTAGCATTGTTTTTGCTTTCCTTCTTCTGTGCTAACGTCCTATCTCCTAATGAGTAAATAAATTTTTTCCTAAATGATAAAAATACTTCAAAATCTTAAAGGAAAAGAGGTACACATGCATAATGGAAAAAATTGAGGAATTAAAAACTAACTGAACAACAGCCAAAGGAGAGAGAAAAGTATCATGGGAAAACATACAGCCATGTGTTTGAAAGACCTGAGCAAATAGATCAGTTCCTAGAAACAGAACTCAATGTGGCTAGCCCAAGGAACAGTTGGTACCTGCACAGGCATGACATGGTAATTAAGAATTGCCATTAAAAAGTAACCAGGACCAGCAGCAATCCCTATCAAGTTCATCTGACTTTAGAAAAAACTTAGTAACACCTAGATTCTTGAGAAATTAAAAGGTAGCAGTTCTCTTAGAAAAAAGTATGCATTTAATCGTTAAAACCAATAAGCACTGAGAAAGGGGGGGGGGGATGAAAGACTGGTAACATCTATGACTATGTTTTTTTTTTTTTTTTAACGTGGAACACAATGTTTCAAAACTACTTTATTCTTAGAGCTATGTTTGATTGATCCCAGGAGTACATAGATTTTAAAGTAATTAACATGGCAACAAATCAGATCATTACAGAAAATAAAAAGAAGCCCACACTTTCCACTCAGTATACCAGTGGAATCTACAATTTAAAAGCAGGGAGAGAAGCATTAGTAGTGTAAACTGAAGATTGTTTTGGAAACTAGGAATAGAAGGAAACTATTCACCCTTAAAGCTTACCAAAAGAACAAACAACACACTGTTACATCCAGCCCCAAGTGGTGGACTGCACAAATTACCCTGACCACATTACTAGGAGGTGAACAGGGATGTCCACTGTCATCCCCTCAAAGTGCTATGGAGAATTCCACAATGACATTTTGATCAAACTTTTAGAAATTAGAAGGGATTTTTAATTTCTGAATTTAATTTTAAAATGTAAAAAAAATTACACGTTTTTAATTTTAACTTTAAAAGGTTACATATAGAATAAATAAGCAAAAATGTTTGTTCCAAGTTCTAAACCATTAAAAGGGCAATGATAAAATTCTCTTTTCACATTGGGATAAAAACCTATAGAATGTGAAAATATTCAATAAGAAAAAATTCACATGAAAATTCATAATTTTATTGAGACTTTAGAGAGTTTTATTTTTAAGTTAAGTAAAATTGGAGGGTGGGGGTCATTGCAAGGAAGAGCGAACGTGGTACCTGAGAATATGAGCATGTGGGCATCAGCTCCCTTGGAGCTGCAGGCAGCTGTGAGCAGGTGCTGTGTGGGGCATGGCAACCGAAGGCAGATCCTCTGTAAAAGCTGCCAGCTTCTTTAATCACCAAGCCAGCCACCTCTCCAGTCCCGGAGATCAGTGGTTCTGAACCTTCCTAACACTGCAAACCTTTAATACAGTTCTTCGTGTTGTGGTGGTCCCCAATCATAAATTTTTTTTGTTGCTACTTTATAACTGTATTATGTATTACTTATAACTAATATGAAAAATAATTTAAATATCTCTGTTTTCTGATGGTCTTAAGCAATCCCTGTGAAAGGGTCATTAAACCTCCATAGGGGTATAGCAACCAAAAGTTTGAGGACTGCTGCCATAGAATATAAAGAAAAAAATAGAAGTATATACTGTCTTTCAAAAAGAAAACATCTGTAACTAGTTAATAGGAAGTTTGAGTAACTGGGTAAATTTTTATCTAAAAAATAATGAAGGGTGCTAAATTTCTGACCAAAAAAATACAATTTTCAAAACGAATCAATGGCTCCTGTTAAATATCAGCATCCTGTGCAGCCTTAGTAATAAAATCAGTGTGTGGGATTGACACAGCAACAAGAAAGCACACAAACGCCAATGAGAAAAACGCCTAAAAATACTTTTCAGACTATTTGAGTATGATACGGCAAGTTTTAATGTCAGAGTTGAAAGGACCCACACTTGTTTTAAGTGGCATCAACACAACCAGACATCTTTTAAGGCAAAAACAAAGTGAGCCTCTAACTTTCACAATACAGAGGGAGATTACAGGGGGAACAAGCAAACTCTACGAGTAAAGCTAGGTAACCAGATAGAACTCACATAAAGACTCAGTTATGCAGGAATAGAAAGTAGAGAGCTTTCAAAACTGCAATTATGCCTTGGGGAGATGGCTTAGCAATGGCCTGGCGACCCAAGGGCAAAGGCCCCATGAAAAGGCCAAGGTTATAAAAGGCACTTTAAGACCAGGACTCTGAGGAAGAAGTGGGAGGTAGAGATAGGGGAATCCCCCAGAAGCTTATGAGCCAGCTAACCTGGCATGCTCATAGCCAGTGAGACCCTGTCGCAATCAAAGTGGAAGGCAAGGGTTGACATCCAGGGCTTCCCTCTGACCTACTCACATATGCCAGTCATGGAAGAGTTCAAACACCGTCTTCATGCTTTTCACCTGCTCGAAAAGAACAAGACAGTACTTACACAGAGAACTATCAACTACTCACGGTTTTGGACGTCAGCAAGTCCAAGTTCAAGATGCTGATGTGCTTGGCACCCATTATGGGTCTACTTTCTCCTTCACGGAATGGCTACCCTTTTGCTTTGCAAACAGAGCAAATGAACTCTCTGGGACCACGTCTTTAAGGACGTGGATCTCCTTGTCACAGCTTCCGTTCCCAGAGGTCCATCTCTGGACCATCACACTAGGGATTGCGTTTTAGCATAGACATTCTGGAGACCCAAAATTTCAGTCCCTAGAAGCCACTAAAAATAGATTATAATGCTGACAAGTAAAATTCAGTGCCTATTGAGATCCTTTTTTTTTTTTTTTTAAAAAAAAAATCTCTTTCAAATTGTCAAGAAGGAAACCTGCCAAGAGAAAACTAAGCTCTGTTATAAACTGGAATCCACAGAATAAGTCCAAATAGCAACAGAACATTGAGAAGGCCTAAAGTATTCATGAAAGTGGGTAGTAATTCAGTAATTATGGTTTTATAAATATGAGGCTGGCAAAGGAACAGTAACAAGAGCCAGGGGGGACGCAGGAAGGAAAAAACAATAACAAGAGCCAGGGGGGACACAGGAAGGAAAAGCCTCTTTTTGTACATTGCTAGTAAAACATAAATTGCTACTGGCTCCTTTTTAGAATACATTATGGTTACCTTTATTAAAATTAAAAATACATGTGCCCTTGACTCAGCAGCTCTACTCTGGAGGAGTTACTCCCAGGAATAAGATTCTTGGTACAGAAAGATACATAGTTATACATTTTAAGGACGCTTGATGTGACATGGTTAGAAACGGCAGAGAAGGAGAGAAAGGAGGAGGGAAGGAGAGAATGAGGAAAAGAACTATAGGTATAGAGTATAGATAGATGGATGGATGTGTGTGTGTGTGTGTGTGTGTGTGTGTGTGTATACATGCATAGAATCAGTCAGATAGACAGACAGACTTTGAAAAACCAAAGCCAGAATAAAAATTTAATGACCCCCATTTGGAGAAGAGTATAGTGTCAGGAAAACTCATCAATCAGAACGTCCACAAGATTTCTTTGAGAGGCAGGAAGCATAAAGATGCCCCACATCAGCATCCCATATGTAGAGCGCATCCCATCTATAATACTCATTCCATGAAGAGGTAAAGATGGTATAATCATTTCAGGCTCTGTCCCTGCTTCCCAAGGGTGAAGGGAGCACAACAACCAGCCACCCTTACCATTTCATTAGGAAAGAGGGCTTTCCTTGACCTCTCTGCTCCATAGCCTCTGTCTATTTGTCCAGCCCCAGGACACTCATCTTATATTCCAACCTCAAGTGATTGCAAAGGTATTTCCCAGTGAAAATGAGAATTTTAAAATCTAAGTTTTGAAGTCCCTGTTAGTAAAATAAGGTTCAGAGAAGCTTATTTCTATAATTTAAAAAAATTATTACAATGATGATACTCCTGCATTCTACTATCTTGTAAGTCAATAAATCATCCTATCATCTTGACAAGTCAATAGCAAAACTACATAAAACAGCATGTGTGCTTCTGTCTAGGATTACATGAAAGCCAGGAGTAACACACACACTAGGTTTTTATGGAGATTTCCTCAAGAAATACAAATAGAGAGTGCATGAAAAGAAAAAGAAAGTCACGGCCCACAGACTCAACTAAACAGGGCTCCTAGGGCCTCACAGAAACTGAAACAGGAAGCATGGACCTTACATGGGTCTGAGCTAGGTCCTCTGCACACACCTTACTGTTGTACAGCATGGTGTTCCTGTGGGATTCCCGGTGACGCGAGTGGGAAGCGTCCCTGACATTTTGTCTGTGATTGGGACCTTTTTCCTCCTACTGGGTTGCAACATCCAGCTGGGAGACCAGGGTTTGTGCTCAGCCTCAGTCCTGTTAGGTGATGTTAGCTGGATTTCCCTAGGAGGCCTCCCTCTTTTGTTTTGAGAGGAAACAGTAGAGGAGTTGATCTGAGGGAGAGCAAAGGTGGGGGAGGGACTGGGAGAAATGGAAGGAAGGAAAACTGGCCTCAGAATGGAACGTATGAGGGAAGAACAAAAGTTAAAGATAAAATAAAGCATAATTAGATAATTCAACAACCCTCCTAACAAATGAACGCTGGCAAGAACATGGGGATAGAGGCTGCATTATTCACTGCTGGTAGAAGTATAAACCGACACAGCCACATTGGAAGTCAATGTGAAGGCTGTTCAATGCAATCAGCTGTTCATCAACAGATAGCTAGATCATTGTTTAAATGTTTGTCAACAAAGGAAAAAATCAGCCATACACACAATGGATTATTTTTTTAGCCATAAAGAAAAATAAAATTATTAAATGTGCAAGAAAGTAAGCACAACTGGAAAATATTATATTAAACGAGATAACCCAAGCTCAAAAAAAAAAAAAGAGAAATGCTAAACCAATTATTAACTGCAATGTGATTATACGCACACATTCAAATAAAATAAATCTTAATGTGCTAGTCGTATAATTAGCTTAAAATAGTAATTTATACCACAGTATGGAACCATCTTTATTTTCTTAAAACATGCAGCATGCAGGTGGTTGTCTGAATAAAAAAATATACAGTATTCACTGAGCTTTTATTGTGTGCCATTCACATTTGTACAAATGACGTACACCCTAGAATTATCTCACAAACACTCTGAGATAAATAGCGTTTTCTCCATTTCTTATACATGCGCTGTTTAAGGACTAGCATCTAATACCTGATCACAAAAAACTCAGCAGGATCTTAGAAATACATATGCCACATGAACATTACTTACAGGTGGCAGTGGCTGAGTGTGGGGTGTGGGAGAAGGGAACACAACTATATTAACTTTGATTTATACTGAGCACTGTCACTATTTTATAGTGAGTTCCTTTTCTATAAACAAGTGAGGTTTTTTTTAATTTAACCAATACTTAAATATAGAAATGAACAATTTTCCTTATCTTTTATATACCCTTTCTGAATTTAAATCTAAGCCCCTCCTCAGAATATGTACATTCAGCTTTATTTGTCTCAGAACACCATTCTGTTTCCTCAGTCTTACTTTACTTCTCATTTTCAATGTAAGATAAATTATAATGCATATCTTCTCTCTAAAACACACACACACACACACACACACACACACACACACACACACACACACCAGGAGAACACCAGGAGGCAAGCTTACAGAGGATTACAGGTGTCAGAGAAACATATTTTGATGTGAAACAGATCTCAAAGCAAACTCTCAAGGATGGACCATCAAGTACTGTTGAGGAAAGCAATAATCAAGCACTGTGCCTGGGGTACCACTGGATAAAATTTATTGTCATCCATGGGTAAAAGGAAACAGAATTCAGGTAGTGGATTTCTATGCCTTCAAAGTCATATGGATGCCTTCAAAGTCCTCGTATTAAAGGGAGATGGAATGCTGCACTCCAGTGTCAAATCCCACAGCCTTCTGAAGAAAAATTTGGCTCAGAGAGAGAAAATCTCTTCAGCCTCTTAAGTCGCCAGCTCCTGCCTCTTCTTAGCCTTTGCCTCTGAGCTTGTCCCAGGCACCAGTTGGAAATGTGATCGGCAGTGGATTAGGCACAGCCAGGCTTTCACGCTTAAACCTTGAGCATTACTGGGTCAGCAAAGCCAGGTTTTCCCATTAGAGCTACAGAACTTGCAAGTCCCAAGTATTGATTAAGCTCCCAAGTCTGAAAGGCCTAAAAGAAGAATGTTTGCCTCTGGCCATCAACAAGGGACTACATCTTATGGAGGATCAGGGTCTAGAAAACAGCAAGGGAAACAGCCTGAGGCAAACCAGTAGCATTTCTCACACACTCTTGACTCTAAAGAAAAAAAAAATTACGAAAGAGCATAGCAATAAAACAGAGGGAATAAAAGAGAGGGAGCATAGAATGCAAGGCTGTTTAAAAAAAAAAAAAAACTCCACCAAAAATAAGAGTGACAATTTTACGATTTTAATAATTTGTATGAATATTCATAAAGGGTGCTCATTTAACCTCAGCTCCTTCTTATTATCATAATAAAAATGTGGCGAGATTACTCATACCCATAGCCATCTGGGTTTATAACTTGTTTGAAGATGTGGAGTGAGCTTTAACCCTCGGTTAGCACAGCTACATATGCATGTTTTCCTGTGTAGCTTTTGTATGGAAAGTTTATGAGTTCACAAAAGACTACGAGAAGAGAAACTTGGAGAAAGGGGGAAAATCTCATCCAAGGGTAAGAAGGAAAGTTTCACTAGTATAGGGTGAGGATGGGCTGAGGGAGGAGGAAGGGGAGTGACCATGATTCAGCAAGTCTCCTGGATAGTGCGGACCCTATGTTAGCAAGTCCCAGCTCCCTGCTTATGTCTGCCAATTCCCAAACTGCTCCAAGCCCCTCTTCCCACCTTGTGTCCTTCTAAATGTATTCTTAGATAACTCATAATCGTTATTGGCAGATAAAAGGAGCAGGTCTATGAAATTTAAGTTTCAAACCATTCAAAGTCTGATGGGCTTTGACCTATCCTAATTAAATAGTGCTTGCAGAAGGCAGTGGAAACATCTGTAAAACTACATCTGGATCCAGACTCATCCTGACACACTCAGTAAGTTGTGTCTGAGATGAAGAAGGTCTTGCCTACCATACTCTGCCTGTTCCCATCCTAACACCTGTCAGGAGCCAATGAAGTTTTTAATACCTCCCCCTTCTATGAACACAGACAGGGAAGGAGAAGGAATTATATAAAAGCATTTGGGGAAAAAAATAGCTTTCAGAAATAAGACAGGCATTCTGATGTAAAACAGTGGGTGTGTGGTCTAATTTTCTTCTGCTTGTTCTTATTTTTTTAATTGGATATTTATGTATATATGTGGATGGATGGATGGATGGATGGATAGGTGGGTGGGTGGATAGATGGATGGATGGATGGATGGATGGATGGATGGATGAGTGGGTGGGTGGATAGATGGGTGAGAGCACTATCAGCATGTGAATGCAGGTACCTGAAGAAGCCAGAAAAGTGTATTGGATCCATTTTGGGAATGGACTCAGGTCTTCTCCAAGAACAGTACTCTTAGACTTAGAGCTATCACTTTAGTGTCTCTACTCAAATTTTAATACCTCACTTTCAGGCAATTTTATATCTACAGAAAAATTAAGGGAGCTGGAGAGATGGCTCAGAGGTTAAGAGCCCTGTCTGTTCTTCCAAACATCCTGTCCTGAGTTCAATTCCCAGCAACCACATGGAGGCTCACAACCATCTACAATGAGATCTGGTGCCCTCTTCTGGGGGCAGGAGTACATACATGCAGGCAAAATACTATATATGTAATAAATAAATAAATCTTTTTTAAAAAAAGAAAAGAAAAGAAAAATTAAAAGGCATAGAGATGTCCTACACACTCTCTGCCCTCATATGTATAAATCCCCATTCACAACTACCATCACCTACCACCCGCCCTACATCCCTTGTGCTTCACCTGTCTTCATGCCCCTGTACCATGCCTGCCCTGACATGTTAGAGTACAGCTTCTAACTATGAACCAAAATAAACCCTTCCTTCTTTAGGTTGTTTTTGTTATATATTTTTATTGCAGAAACAAGAGAATTAATTAATACAGTGTCCTTCACATTTTATAGTCCAGTTTGTTCCTGATGGAAAGTGGACAAGTCAAAAACACTTATTCCCTTATAAAAAGTGCTATCTTTCAGCTATTTGTAAGCTTTTCATTTATTGCTATCAAAATGAGATATATAGCTTTAGTAAACCTTGGGACACAAGTCTATGTCCTGGTCGGTAAGAGCAGAGTGTGCAACAGCGTAGAGTCCAAATAACAAAGAGCATCACTTGTCACAAAAGAACCAAAAGCTTTCATGTGGAGCCCTTTTGCAGGACATTTATCATCAGAAACTATAGGGGTGCTGATATAAGCATTTGCCCAGTCAGGAAAACAAATAATCATCAGTAGAGCTCTAGAAGGTTCAATATGACAGACATTCAATGCTACCCCACAGGCTATGGTGGCTGAATCACGACCAGGCTCAAGACTTCCTCAGATGCCAAGCATTGTGAAGATGGGGGGGGGGGGGGAATAAGCATCACTATATGATGCACGTGAGTGATAAGTGATTTAAGAGTGTGCTGCATGGAAAGCAGAGGTAGGTATATCTTTGAGCTCAAGGCTAGCCTGGTCCTCAAAGTAAATCCCAGGATAGCTAAGAATACACAGAGAAACCCCATCTTGAAAAAACAAAACTGAAAGAAACAAACTAAGAGCATTCTAGAGCCATTCATATGATGAACCTCCAGTTCTGGGAAGTGAGGAATCTCAGAGATCAGTGATCAGAGTGCTTAAAAGGTTCCTCAGCAGGTGGGGAGAAAGTGATGGAGACTGTCCTGGGTGGATCCTAACACAGCCTCTCCTGTAAAGAGCAGACAGCCAGTGTCATTAGCTGGGTTGCTTCACAGTGGTTAAGCTTCTGTGACAAAGAGAAAAGAGAAGAAAAGACTGAAGTATTCTTACCCTGAGAAAGTAGAATTCATTTTAAAACAACTCCATTAACTCTATTCTGACCAGATTCAAAGATGCCTCAATGCAATAAATAACTGTATATAAATAGAAACACTACAGAGAACTTAACATAGTGGCTAAAAGCTTGGGCTCTGGGGTCAGATTTATCAGGGTTGATTGGGTTTTGCTTATCAGCTGTGACCTTGTAGAGATCTTCTTCAAGTTTGAGAAATGGGTTTATGTCAGTATCTCTCCCCGCTGAACTGTTGAAGATTTCAGTAAGGAAAAGGGCTGTAGAGTGCTTAGAAATGTGCCCAGCACAATATCCTCAAGAAATATTATTCATAACTATGGAAACGATCTTAAAATCATTTTGTCACATACTGAAAATCTAAGGGATCCCTGTGCTTTTACATGCCCTGATGAAATCTTCATTACTTGGGCCTACTTACCAAATTTAAATTTTCATTATTTGGGCCGACTTAATGAATTTAAAGTTGGTGAGATACTGAGAAAAATAGTGAAATGTGTGAGATTGCAAATTATCTCAACTAGCTGAGGGGATAATCCAGCTCTAAGATAAAGAAATTGAATTCCATAACTCATTCTGTTTCAGGTATCATACTGAGCTTAGAGTTCATATGGGCGATTACAACAGCGTCCTTTCTCTCAATGACCTCAAAGTCTAGATACAGAGAGACACAGATGCCAAGGAGGATAATCTCTCCATAGAAGTACAGTCATGTCCATGGAGAAGAGTATAATTTTCCATAGGTTGGGAATGCCAGGACAGCTGAGGGAGTATTAATGTCACCTTTGCTGGACTGAAGGCAGAGAGAAGATGCATAGGAGTAAAATATTAGCTTTGTTAATGTCTTTGTTACTAACTTTTGATACTGACTTAGTAGAAGAAAAAAATGATACATGGGGGTGGAAAGGGTAGAGAAATTTTTTCTTTTTAATTTTTAAAATTTATTTAATTAATTTATTCAGTTTACAACTCAATTGTTATCCCATCACTTGTATCCTCCCATTCCTCTCCCCCCCCCTCCCTTCCCGCTTTCATCCTATTCCTCTCCCCTAGGTCTAAGACTGAGGAGGACCTTCTCCCCCACTATATGGTCATAGGCTATCAAGTCTCATCTTGGTAGCCTGCTTATTCTTTCTTTGAGTGCCACCAGGCCCCCTCACCAAGGGGAGGTGGGCAAATATGGGGCACCAGAGTTCATGTCAGATTCAATCCCCACGCTCCACATGACTGTGGAGAATGTCCTGTCCATTGGCTAGATCATAGTAAGGGTTCGATGTTTACTACTTGTATTGTCCTTGGTTAGTGCAATAGTTTGAGCAGAACCCCCTGGGCCCCGATCCACCTCTCACAATGTTTTTATTGTAGGTTTCTATGACCCTCTGGCTCCTTCTATTTCCCCATCTCCTTTATTTCTCTTACCTAGAGCCCCAGTAGGATGTCCTCACATCTATCCCAATCTCCTGGTAATTGAAGACTATCATGGGACATGACTTCTGGGCTAGTGCCCAATTATGAAACTGACCATGGAGCAGGGAATAGAGGTTATCAGGGTTCAGTTTTGCCTGAGTCACACAAGGCTGCCAGGATACCATGCCTTACTATTCTCCTCTTTTTGCTAAGTGTTCTCAGATTCTTCCTAAGAAACTGTGTTGCAGGGCTTCTAGAATTTTCTTGGCATCTGAAAATACTGCAGGTGTCAATATCCCTGGAAAGAAGAACACTCTGCTAGTCGGACTTGCTTTAATCACAGGGCAATGAAACAACCAACATCCACGCCCCAGCTACCCGGTTGTCTGTTGAGAGAGTTACTATTTGTTATAGTGGCATTGTTTATTTCCCTTTAGTTTGATGTAAATTATGACTTCCTTTCTTTCAATCTATATGCCAGACTTTGTATTTTAAGACTATTATGTTGATTAACTTTAATTTCCCCTATGCTTTACTAAGGCAAGAATTTAACACAACTTGGAAAGATAATCACTAGCCACAGTATAAGAGCCTAGGAAAACGAGCCAGCAAGATACAGAGCCCAATGGAGCAGTCCAAATATGTGACATATTATCGGCTTTTTCAATAGCTTCAGCCTGGGCAGGTGCACCTATCCTGGAAGCTACTTTCTCTTGAGGAAGGAAGTTGTGTTTGCTCTGTATTGGCCACATTAGTCTAGCAGTAAAGACAATTCTCTTCATCGCATCTTACTGTCTGGCAAAAGAGCCTGACCCATGAAGTTGAGTTCCTCGTGTAAGTAAAGTGTAAACAATCCATATTTAAAGATGATAATCAGAAAACCATATCAGTGGTGCCTTGGAGGCTGTGGGTTTTGTGGATGAAATTCAGATTGCCTTATAAATTTGTATTCTGCTAACATTATGATTCTAAACTTTCTGTGGCTGGGCGTGCCTCTAGTCTACCTCTGTGATATCTAGGAAATGGCTTCAGGAAGCCTCCTGTTCCAGTTAGCTGTTGCTGTGTAGCAAAAGACTCCTGACCTCACTTATACTTTAGCAACTTAGACACAAGGCAACAGAGAAGTTAAGCAGAAGTTTATGTTTTTTTTTTTTTTTAACTCATTTGTGTCGTGTGATGTTTTTCTGGAAGCTGTCTCATGACAGGGCACTTGATGTTTTGCTGGAAGCTGTCTTAGGCAAGGGGCGTGGTTTTGGCCAGCTGAAAATATTGGTGGGTAGACTCTGAAAAGAAAATATGGGTTTTTTTCAAGATGGCGGCGAGCAGTGTGGACCACGTTTGGAGGCTCCAGTGAACAATTCAGGGAATTGCACAGATTTCTGAGCCAGGAACACCGAGGTCCGAACATCACGGCAGCGGGAGTGCTCCACGGTTCAGAGGGACCAGGGTGCGGAGGACCTGCGTGCCCCTGCACACGGGAGGAGCGTGGATTTTCTCTGATCAGAGCGGCAGCGGCAGAGGCAGCAGCACCAGCGGCACCAGCAGCGGTGGCTGAGGTTTGCAGCTCATAGCCTTCCGGTGGAGGCGATTGGTGTGGTGGCTGGTGGGAGTTGCTGCGGGAGAGAGGACTTGGGGCAGGATTTGGGTCGCGTGGAGCCTTCGGACCCAGACTGGACTCGGCGGACCATTCGGCCCCAGAGTCCCAGGTACTGGCCCAGCCCAGCAAGCAATTCTGCCCGAGGCACTAACTCAGCTTCGGCCACAGCTCCCCTGCTGTGGCGCAGTCTTAGTTGAGCGCGCAGCTCCACACTAGGCAGCACCTCAGCTCAGCGGCAGCTCCCCTGCGGTGACACAGTCTGGGCGGAGCGCTTGGTTCCAAAACAGGCGCCAACTCAGAGCAGCCGCAGTTCTCCTGCTGTGGCGCAGGCTTGGCCAAGCATTCAGTTCCACCCTAGGCGCCACCTCAGCTCAGCGGCAGCTCCCCTGCGGTGACACAGTCTGGGCGGAGCGCTTGGTTGAACCACAGGCGCTAACTCAGAGCAGCCACAGTTCTCCTGCTGTGGCGCAGACTTGGCCAAGCATTCAGTTCCACCCTAGGCGCCACCTCAGCTCAGTGGCAGCTCCCCTGCAGTGACACAGTCTGGGCAGAGCACTTGGTTCCACCATTGGCACTAACTCAGAACAGCCGCAGGTCTCCTGCTGTGGCGCAGGCTTGGTGGAGTGCGCAGTTCCATCCTAGGCACCACCTCAGCTCAGCAGCAGCTCCCCTGCGGTGACACAGTCTGGGCGGAGCATTTGGTTGAATCACAGGCGCTAACTCAGAGCAGCCGCAGTTCTCCTGTTGTGGCACAGGCTGGACAGAGCGCTCGGTTCCACCAGCTCTAAGACTCTGGTTGGACACAGTGAGCAGTTTGAATCCAGAGTTCCTGGCTGAGATTGGTAGTCAGTTCGGGCCCTGAGTCAATAACTGACCACAGCACGCACTTTGGGCCAAAAGGCCCTAGCGGAGCTTGGTGCGTAGTCCCAGCCCAAAAATTCTGGCTGGACCCTGCACGCATTTTGGGCCCAGAATCCCTAGCTGAGCTCGGCAGACGGTTCAGGCCCTGAGAATCTAGCTGAGTTCAGCCCGTGGTTCAGGCCCAGTGTTCCTGGCTGGACTTGGCAGGGAACACAGAAGGCTGTGGATACCTTGGCCTGACCCAACGCTCATTCAGAGACCCAGAACAATTGCAGAATCCACAGCACAGGGGGGCTGAGGATCACTGGCTGTGAGAGACCAGAACAACAGGGCTAACCTCCTAACATCCACACCAGTGAAGCTTTGAGTTCCCAGCCTAGGGAAATCGTGAGAAAATAAGTGAATCTATCGTCAGACACCCTCCATCCAATTCTGGAAGCTAGCCAACAAAAACAAAGACAGCAAGATGTCTAAAGGACAACGAAAAAGCATACGCAAAAAAAACCAAAACAACATGGCGTCTCCAGTTTCCAGCTATCCCAAAGAAAACAACCCAGAGAACTCAAATACAAAGGAAATACAAGAAAATGACCTCAAATCCTTAGTAATGAGGATGATAATGGAGGAAACAAATAAAATTCATAATCAAATACAGGAAGACGCAGACAAACAGGTGAGAAACATAAAAGAAGCACATAGAGTAGAACTGGAAAAATTGCAGGAAAATGCAAACAATCAGATGAAAGAAATAAATAAAACGGTTCAAGCTCTGAAGACCTATAAAGAGGCAATGGAAGAAACTCAGGAATACACAAAAAATCAGATGAAAGAAATCAAAAAATCAGTTCAAGATCTGAAAATGAAAATGGATTCAATGATAAACACACAGACAGAAGAAAAACGAGAACGGGAGACCTCAGAGAAGAAGGCGAGCAACACAGAGGTGAGCTTCTCTAACAGAATCCATGAGATGGAAGAACGAATCTCAGGTCTAGAAGATACAATCACAGATATTGAATCAACCATTAAAGAAAATGCCAAATCTGGAAAACTCCTGACACAAAACATCCAAGAAATTAAGGACACCATGAAAAGAAGAAATTTGAGGATAATAGGCATTGAAGAAAGAGAAGACATCAAACTCCAGGGCCCAGAAACTATTCTCAACAAAATCATAGAAGAAAATTTCCCCAATCTAAAGAAAGAAATGCCTATAAACATACAAGAGGCCTACAGAACACCAAATAGAATTGACCAGAAAAGAAAAACTGCCCGCTACATAATAATCAAAACACAAAACATGCAGAACAAAGAAAAAATATTAAAAGCTGCAAGGGAAAAGGGCCAAATAACATTTAATGGTAAACCTATCAGAATTACACCCGACTTCTCAGCAGAGACCATAAAAGCCAGAAGGGCCTGGACAGAGATCCTGCAAACCCTAAGAGACCACAGATGCCAGGCCAGACTACTTTACCCAGCAAAATTATCAATAACCATTGATGGAGAAAACAAAATATTCCATGACAAAAACAAATTCAAACAGTACCTATCCACAAATCCAGCTTTACAGAAGGTACTAGAAGGAAAACTCCATCCCAAAGGGTCAAGCTACAACCAAAACTACCCAGGAAATAGATAACTATCCCATGGCAAAAACACAACTACACAAACGCTCGACTGGAAACAACATCAAAATTAAGACTCTTAATAGTCACTGGTCATTAATATCTCTCAACATCAATGGCCTCAATTCTCCAATAAAAAGACACAGACTAACTGAATGGGTACATAAACAAGATCCAACATTCTTCTGCATTCAACAACACATCTCACCCATAATGAAAGGCATTACCTCAGGGTAAAAGGTTGGGAAAAAATATTCCAAGCAAATGGTCACAAGAAGCAAGCAGGTGTAGCCATTTTAGTATCGAACAAAATAGACTTTACCAAAATTAATCAAAAGGGATGAGGAAGGACACTTCATACTCATCAAAGGTAAAGTCAACCAAGATGACATCACAATTCTGAACATCTATGCTCCCAATACAAGGGCACTCACATTTGTAAAAGATCTCCTAAAAAAGTTTAAACCACACATCGATCCCCACACAATAATAGTGGGAGACTTCAACACCCCACTCTCACTGAAGGATAAGTCATTGAAACAGAAACTAAGCCGAGAAATAACATCATTAACTAATGCCATGGGTCAAATGGATCTAACAGATATCTATAGAACCTTTCACCCAAACAAGAAAGAATACACCTTCTTCTCTGCAGCCCATGGAACCTTCTCCAAAATTGATCACATCGTAGGTCACAAAGCAAGCCTCAATAGATACAAGAGGATTGAAATAATACCTTGTATCCTATCAGATCACCATGCTCTTAGGCTGCAAATCAACAACCACAGAAATAACAAAAAGCCTACATGTATGTGGAAACTAAACAACTCTCTGCTAGATGACACCTGGGTCAGGGAAGAAATTAAGAAAGAAATCAAGGAGTTTCTGAAATTCAATGAAAATGAAGAAACAACATACCCAAATTTGTGGGATACATTGAAAGCAGTGCTAAGAGGAAAATTCATAGCACTAAGTGCCTTTAAAAAGAAATTGGAAACGTCGCACATAAGCATCTTAACAACACAACTGGAAGCCCTAGAAACAAAAGAAGCAGAAACACCCAAGAGGATTAGACGCCTGGAAATAATCAAACTCAGGGGTGAAATTAACAAATTAGAAACTAAGAAAACAGTCCAAAGAATCAACAAAACCAAAAGCTGGTTCTTTGAGAAAATCAACAAAATAGACAGACCATTAGCCAAACTAACTAAGAGGCAGAGAGACAGTATTGAAATCAACAAAATCAGAAATGAAAAGGGAGACATAACAACAGACACTGAAGAAATTCAAAGAATCATAAGATCCTACTTTGAAGGCATATACACCACAAAATTTGAAAATCTAAGGGAAATGGATGATTTTCTTGATCAATTTCACTTGCCAAAGTTGAATGAAGAACAGATAAACAAGCTAAATAGTCCCATTTCCCCTACAGAAATAGAAGCAATCATCGATGGTCTCCCAACCAAAAAAAGCCCAGGGCCAGATGGTTTCAGTGCAGAATTCTACCAGACCTTCAAGGGCGAGCTAATACCGATACTCTTCAAGCTACTCCAAAAGATAGAAATGGATGGAAAATTACCAAATTCATTCTATGAGGCCATAGTCTCATTGATACCTAAACCTCACAAAGACTCAACAAAGAATTTCAGACCAATTTCTCTTATGAACATAGATGCAAAAATACTAAATAAAATACTTGCAAAACGAATACAGGAACACATCAAAGATATCATTCATCATGACCAAGTAGGCTTCATTCCAGGCATGCAGGGATGGTTTAATATACGGAAATCCATCAATGTAATCCACCATATAAACAAACTGAAAATAAAAAAAACACATGATCATCTCCTTGGATGCAGAGAAAGCATTTGATAAAATTCAACACCCATTCATGTTTAAAGTTTTAGAGAGATCGGGGATACAAGGCATTTTCCTCAACATAATAAAGGCTATATACAGCAAGCCAATAGCCAAAATCAAAGTAAATGGTGAGATACTCAAGGAAATTCCTCTAAAATCAGGAACAAGGCAAGGCTGTCCACTCTCTCCATAGCTCTTCAATATAGTACTGGAAGTTCTAGCCAGAGCAATAAGACAACAAAAGGAGATCAAGGGTATCCAAATGGGAAAGGAGGAAGTCAAATTATCCCTATTTGCAGATGATATGATAGTCTACATAAGTGACCCTCAAAATTCCACCAGAGAACTCCTATAGCTGATAAACACCTTCAGCAAATTGGCTGGATACAAAATTAACTCAAAAAAGTCTGTAGCCTTCCTATACACAAATGACAAGCTTGCAGAGGAAGAAATTAGGAAAACCACACCCTTCACATTAACCACAAGCAATATAAAATATCTAGGAGTTACCCTAACTAAGCAAGTGAAGGAATTGTATGAAAAAAATATCAAAACTCTGAAGAAAGAGATTGAAGATGATCTGAGAAGATGGAATGATCTTCCTTGCTCATGGATCGGGAGAATTAACATAGTAAAAATGGCCATCCTACCAAAAGCAATCTACAGATTCAATGCAATCCCTATCAAAATACCTACACAATTTTTTAAAGACATTGAAAGTTCAATTCTGAACTTCATAGGGAAAAACAAAAAACCCAGAATAGCTAAACCAATCTTGTACAATAAAAGGTGCTCCGGAGGAATCTCCATACCTGATCTCAAACTGTACTATAAAGCAATAGTAATTAAAACAGCATGGTACTGGCACAGCAACAGGCTGGTTGATCAGTGGAATCGAATCGAAGACCCAGATATGAATCCACACACATATGGTCACTTGATTTTTGACAAAGAAGCCAAATCCATTCAATGGAAAAAGGATAGCATCTTCAACAAATGGTGCTGGTCTAACTGGAGGTCTATGTGTAAAAAAATGAACCTGGACCCATATTTGTCCCCTTGCACAAAACTCAAATCCAAGTGGATTAAAGACCTCAACATAAAACCATAGACACTAAGCCACTTAGAGGAAAAAGTGGGAAAGAGCCTGGAACATATTGGCACAGGAGACAACTTCCTGAACAGAACACCAACGGTCCAGGCCTTAATGTCAACCATTAATAAATGGGACCTCATGAGGCTGAGAAGCTTCTGTAAGGCAGGAGACACTGTCAAGAGAACAAAACGACAGCCTACAGACTGGGAAAAAATCTTCACCAACCCTGCATCTGACAAAAGTCTAATATCCAAAATATATAAAGAACTCAAGAAATTAAACACCACCAAACTGAATAACCCAATTGAGAAATGGGGCTTGGAACTAAACAGAGAATTCTCAACAGAGGAGTATCAAATGGCTGAGAAACACTTAAAGAAATGCTCAACCTCCTTAGTCATCAGGGAAATGCAAATCAAAACAACTCTGAAATTCCATCTTACACCCATCAGAATGGCTAAGATCAAAAACTCAAGCGACACCACATGCTGGCGAGGATGTGGGGAGAGAGGAACACTCCTTCATTGCTGGTGGGAATGCAAACTAGTACTGCCACTTTGGAAATCTATCTGGTGCTATCTCAGAAAAATGGGAATCGGGCTTCCCAAGACCAGCTATTCCACTCCTTGGATATACCCAGAAGATGCTCCAGCACACAACAAGAAAATTTGCTCAACCATGTTCATAGCAGCCTTATTCATAATAGCCAGACATGGAAACAGCCCAAGTTCCCTCAGTAGAAGAGTGGATAAAGAAACTGTGGTACATATACACTATGGGAATACTACTCAGCTATTAAAAACAAGGAATTCCCGAAATTTGTGGATAAAATGGATTGAGCTAGAAAGATCATAATGAGTGAGTTAACCCAGAAGCAGAAAGAATCAAATGGTATATACTCACTTATATCTGCATACTAGCCCAAGGGACATGTCCCACGAAAGCCTTCACTTACCAGGAAACTGGGACAGAGGGGAGGGCATCCTATTGGGACTCTAAATGAGAGACTCATGGAAGAATAGCAAAATAAAAGGATCCAGAGGGTCCTAGAAATCTACAAGTAGAACATATGATAGGCAGATTTGGGCCCAGGGGTCCCGCTCAAACTAAGGCACCAGCCAAGGACAATACAGGAGGTAAACTTTAAACCCCTTCCCAGATCTAGCCAATGGTCGAATATTCTCCACAGTTGAGTGGAGAGTGGATATGACTTTCTCAGTACTCTGGTGCCTCACATTTGACCATGTCCCCTGGAGGGGGAGACCTGGTGGCACTCAGAGGAAGGACAGCTGGTAGCCAAGAAGAGACTTGATACCCTATGAGAATATACAGGGGGAGGTAATCCCCCTCAGGAACAGTCATAGGGGAGGGAAATAATGGGAAAATGGGGGGGGGAGGAATGGGAGGGTACAAGGGGTGGGATAAACACTGAGATGTAACAAGAATAAATTAATAAAAACAACAACAACAAAAAAAAAAAAGAAAATATAAACAGATGCCCACAGACAGTGAGAACGCTCTTTGCAGCGCTACTCTTTTCAATGGTTCACATCACATTGCTGTTTTTCGTTTTTCTTTTCTTTTTTAAAATATATTTTATTAATTTATTCATATTACATCTCAACTGTTATTCTATCCCTTGTATCCTCCCATTCCTCCCTCCCTCCCATTTTCCCCTTACTCCCCTCCCCTATGACTGTGACTGAGGGAGACCTCCTCTCCCTGTATATACTCATAGGGTATCAAGTCTCTTCTTGGTAGCCTGCTGTCCTTCCTTTGAGTGCCACCAGGCCTCCTCATTCAGGAGACAATGTCCTGAACAGAATGGTCTTCATTTTTCTACATTTCGTTTCACAGAGAGAACGGCTCCAGGGAACGTCTGGTGGCACTCTAGCTGTTTCTGCTGGATTGTGCCACCGCTACTGATCCATGTTGCTGTTTGATGTTTGCTATTTGACTGGATTGCTAGTATCCTGACAATGTAGAATGGAATTGCCCTAAGGAACTATGTCTAAAAAGGTCCCCATCCCCCATTGCTATTAACCTTCATTCTATCCTACCTCTGGTCGGTGGGTTGGAAGGGAGGTAAAAGCACTTAAGAACCCTTAAAAAGTAGGTTTTTAAAAAGCCTAAGCCTACAGAGAAGGTTTGCCTCTGTCCTTCAGTGTCGGGGGGTAGGGGGTAGGGAGAGGAGAGGGCCTCTGTGGGGAAATCATGAAAAAGCAAGGGTAGTTGAATTATCTATCTGAAAGCCTGACTTTCATATGGGTACTGGGAATCCAAACTTAGGTCCTGTGCATGGCAGGCTCATTAACAGCAGAGCTATCTTCCTGTCCCCTACATTGCTTTTACCATCTAGCTTCAGGGGCCATCTTGTATCTCTCTTTTTTTTTTTTTTTTTTTTGCTATAGGAATGTGTCATAAGACTGACTGTCCACATTTAAGTAGAAAACATAGACCCAACCTCTCAATGGGAAAAAAGCCAAAGAAATTTCAGCTGCCTTCTAAAGTTGCCACATCCCCTGTGGAATTCATGTTAAAATTTGCGTAAGAATAAGCTAAATGTTATGAGGGACTTCCCTCTGAATTTTCTGGCTCTGTATCTGTGAAGCTTACAAACTTGTACAGAGCTTCTAAGTACAACAGGGGATGGGAAGACAAATCAAAGATTCCAAGAAGATTTTTGAGGAGCCAAAAGCACAAATGTCTTTGGAGTAGAACAAAGACAGGCATCGTGAAGACACGTTGCTTCCTTTAAGTAACCTCGGGACTCCAAGACTGCATTCTGCAACACTCCGATCTCTGGAGGAAAGTCCTTGATCAGACTGGATTTACTGGACACTGAGCTCTAATCCAGTGAACTCTGATTGTGTTCTGTGAGTCTCAGGGTGACCCGTGCTGCTAATTAGTTATCCAGACATCACCTCCTGCTCACCTGGGGACTCTAAACTGCCTGAGCCTTGGCAGAGAGTCACAGGAAATAGTGACTGTGCTTCCTACAGAGACCTATCAAGTTCTACTACTGAGCAGCAAAGGAAGGGAAGGAAAGCGCCCTCAGCAAGGGGATTGGGATTCTAAAGGAAGCATCCATTCCAGGCTGAGTAGAGAACAGGTCTCTGCATCAACTACCCACTTTCTTTTCTTCACTGTGCACCAACAAGGACCAAGGTGATTAAGATCATGATTCCTCCCTGTGTTTCTGTGAGAAGGGTATGGTGGTAGGCATGTGTGTTATGATTACCAACGCATCCAAAATGAGGGTGTCAGTCAAGCTGTGGACCACTCCATGTCTACCTAAAAGGGCCATGATCTTGAGTTCTGAAATGTTGACACTTCCCATCAAAAGGTGAAGGCAGAGCTCATATTTAGATATACACGCACATTTGCATCCCTGTCTCCTCAGTAAGCCCCACAGTGCCCACAGGGAAAAGATATAAGGATGTTATATGATGGCTGGTCAGTTTTCATAATAGTAGTTAATAATGGATAATTAGGTTTGCTTAACTCTTAACAGCAAGGGATAAATATGCATTGCAGCTTGCTTGCAATCATCCCATTTCTACATAGAGAGACTAAGATTCAAAGATGTGAAGGGATCCACCCCAAATTATCATGCTTGGAAGTGATGGAGCCAGGGTTTGAGTCTATACAATAATGTGTTCAGCCCTACATTTTTAAATTTTGATATTTAATAAACTCTTTGAGATGTACATATGATATTCATTCTCTCTTCTCCTTCTAGATCCATGCTGTACTCCACCATCTCCTTCTAACTTTTTTAATAACCCATTTAATCAAATTTGTGATGTCCAAAACTTATAAGTGTAAGGTCATCCAATGGAACATGGTGAGCCTACCAGAGGCCTTGCCCTTCAAAAATACTCACTGAACATCCCCAAGAAGCCATCAACTGTCATTAGGTCCTGAAGTTCTACCCTACTCCATGCTAGACTGTTGAATGGTTTGATCTTGTTGCAGGTCTTCTGCAGGCAACTAGGACTGCTGTGGGTTCATTAGTATAAAGCTCTGTGTGCTAAGAAGACACTGTTTCTCTCCACTCTTCCCCAATCTTTGGCTTTTATAATCTTTTTGCCACATGTTGTGAGACAAAGACCTACAATTAGTCAGTGCTGCCTCTGCTCATGAGAATACATGGGACCATCAAAAACATCAGGGGAAACTTATTAGGATAAAAGCAAAAGAGCAAGTTTGAGGAAAGTGGAAGAGGTGCTAAGAACACTATGAGCAGAAGGAGAATAGTCCATAGAAAACATGGGATCTGAGGGGTAGTGAAAATGAGCAGTGTAAATACGTAACATTTGTGCTATGATATATAAAGATATACCACCACACAACATGTATAAGATTTGTGGTAGAAAGGGGGGAATGAGGAAGAGGATGCTCCCAGGAAGACAGAGAGAAAGAGAGGGAGGGCAGATATCTGGCTCAGCAAGTTGCTAGGCAACCCTAGAGACAGGCTATTGGAATTGATTTGTGAACTAGCAATTAGATGTTTGCCAAAGCACATCAGGTGTCCAATACCAACAATAGACCCTGGTGTAAACTTTGGGATTTGAGTGATTGTGATGCATTAATGTAGATTGGTTAATTGTAAAATAAAATCTGCCACACTAGTTAAAGGTGATATTACATAAAAGGAGCAGAAGGGGAAGAAAAGAAGAGTAGCATAGATGATGGGCCAGGACCTCTAAGGGAGCTCTCTACAGCTGTATTTCAACTTCACCTTAAAGCTAAAGCCACCATAAAAAGTCAAGTCTATTAATAAAAGGGGAACAGAACAGGGCAAGGCTCCTTAAAATCAGAATCATGTTTGGTTTGGAGGGTTCTTTGTTTGTTTGTTGTCTGCCTGCTTTTGTTTGTTTTGCTCACCATGGAAGCCGTTGGTACCTGACATGTAACAGTTACAGGAAGATCTAAGACAGACCAGGAGTTGTCATCAGTCCTGTGCTCTGGGATGTGAGAATTCCCAACATCTGTGTTCCCCATCTGTGCAGAAGGTGCAGGGAGAGTCATCAGAGTGACACATTAGGAAGAACAAATTTCAACCATGAAAGTGGAGAGAGAAACAAGACATTAAATTGATGACTAGGCAGACATGCACCATCACATCAAATCATGTGATCCTGTGGTAACAGTGAGGAGAGGGCACTATCTCCATGTACACTGCAACTTCCTCATTATGCGAATTATACAATGTCATTTTTCCAACCTTCTAAGCAAATACATGACAAATATACACTGAGAAAGTCTTGTCCCTAGTTCGCACAAATCTCCTGAGGATGAAAGAGTATAAAGTACTTGCTAAAAATCAATAGCTTGGTAAACAACAGAAAACTCACACTCAGTTATTCTAGCCACTAGCTCTTTGTGTCTTTTCAAAGATTTCAAAGCTAGAGTTGAGACTCTTCAAGAATTTCTTCAGTACCAGGGAATCAGTCTGACATCCTGACTGGCTAGTCACCAAGGATGCTTCTTTTCCCATCAACGCCATGCCTTTGCTGTGTTTCCTCTACAAAATTCACAGTACTTTTATGTTGTTTCAAAATATTTCTATCAGATTAACTGACAACTTCCTGAAGTACTTCCAGCTTATCATAATAAGCATGTTCCTTCCTTGAAAGACATCTGTTCAAAATACCTAATTCCTTGAGGTTAGAAATCTCAACTTAAAAAAAAAGAAAAGAAAAGAAAGAAAGAAAGAAAAGAAAGAAAGAAAAGAAAGAAAGAAAGAAAGAAAGAAAGAAAAGAAAGAAAGAAAGAAAGAAAGAAAGAAAGAAAGAAAGAAAGAAATTTCAACTTTTAAAAAGACTGGTCTCTTAAAATAGATTAAAACGTGCTGGCTACCAAACAGTGACCCTCTGCTTTCTGTATGCTGTTAAACACAAATGCACTCAGGCATGTATTTTCTCCATCCCGATGGCTCCTGGAGTTGCTGTGGTCATTCACTGGGCTCTTGTCAGAGGATGTGAGTAAAGGCTGTTTGTGATGTTTCCATTATGGCCTGAGGTGACAATCCTCCCCCCCCCCCCTTTCCAAAGATGAAAATGGACTACAACAAGCTGAAGGGAACCCTGGATCCCTAAATCACAGCTATGCAAAAGTCCTACCAGATGGCAGCTTAGCAATTAAATGACCCAGAGATCTAGACCTCTTGTGCTAAGCCACTGAGGCCCATGTATTTCAGCAGCTTGCACTGCAGTAACTCAATAATACCCAGGAAAGCCAGAGCATCAGGAAAACCACCTCCAGATTCCCTAGGTAGGCCATGCCTAGCGGTGAACCTTTGCTGCCTCTTTGCTGCCACTGCATTTGGTAAGGATCCCAACAACAGGTAGCTAGAGACCAGAAGTACAAGGCGATGCTGAACTCAGTCAGAGGTTCTATGCAGTTGACTCTCCATACCTCACTATGCACCAGATACATGTTCAGTAGAGAGTGGCACAGAAATGGTAAATAATCACCCTAATATCTACCCTCACAGGCGAGCAAGGGGTCTGGATGGTTTAGCTTCCCCAAATGGAAACTGGAAGTTTCCTACAGAAAGCATAAAGGAACAGATCTTTACTCCTTATGATAGGTAAGGGAGTAAGCAATTTTATTTTGGTTAATTAATTCATTAATTTGTTGCAATTCTAGAACATAAAATTATACCAAAAAATAAATAGAAATAAAACTAATTGGGCCAATTTTTATGGTTCTTATGCTGCAGATATATATATATATATATATATATATATATATATATAATATATATATATATATATATATATATATATATATTTATTTGAACTCTTAACTATTAATTGGGATGTAATCTGAATAAATTATAATAAAAACATAAAGAAGAAGCATAGAAAATATATTTTCTCCTAATATGAGATCACAAAAATAGATGAACAGATAAAATAAATGATTTTTAAAAACTGTATTCTTAGGTTAACATCAGTCAGACATTCAGTCCCTTGATTCATATGAAAATAATGAGTGTATTCCAAGTCAGTGAAGCCACTATGATACCTGTTCATTTCTCTTTAAGCATAAGCATGTCTACTTCAAATACTTGAAGAACTCACCAACTGAAAGGCTTAAGGACAAACTAACCAGACCCATACTCCAGAGATTGAGCTATGCAGCATCAAAATTTACAACAACAAACAGTGTGAAAATAAATATTCCTGTGGTCAGGTCATTGTTACTATTGAGGGGACCAATCTATTCAGCTCCTGGGCACCTGTGTCAAAAGAGTTAACCAAATAACTTGGTTGTAGAAGCACCAATAATGGCAGATGTACCATCCAACTGATCGGGTTTTTTTTTTTAATAAAGGCAGATGGTTTTAGATTGAAATCTGGATGGCAATGCTGTCATTAGAGAATTGACATTCTGTCACCAGGCCAACATTCCCTTATTCTATTTATTTCACTCTCTAAATTATCTGCCACTTGGTGGTCCAGAGAATAATTTAGCAGTTTAGTCATGGGCTATTGAGGAAAAAACTCATTCATTTGGAGTTGGTAATTCATTTGAGAAAATGCCATTGAACGCCTACTACGTGTGCAACAATATCTTAGATACCTAGAAATAGACAGTAGTGGTGGCAGCGGCAAAGAAAGTGGTTTTGGATTTTGTAAAGCACTAAGAAAAGTGAATAAATCAGGGTAACTGGAACAGGAGGTAGCAAAGCCTTACAGGGTTCAGAATGGTCTCTCTGAGGGAGTGACCCTGGCCCCAACAGGAAACACCTGTTGCATAACAAAACAAAACGTAGCACTGTAAAACGCAAACCTACTCCCTCAGAGTTCTTATGAGTCTGTGGGCATCTTCTCTACTTCCCCAGCAGTTCTAGCTACTTCTGTGTACTTTCAGCACTCCCTGGGCCTCAATCTCATTTCATTCATTATTGCTTATTGAGTCACCTGTTCAAATACTTAACTTCCTTTGCACCTGGGTCTGCATGTGCCTTAGCCATGTGGACTTTACTGGCTGACATTGATACATCCCCATGTGCTACTCATGTCTGTGTGCAATAGGTTTGTAAGACTGTATTTGTGAGAGAAGCCGACAACATACTAACACAGAGATGACACACATGAGAAAGAATATATTTACAACTAGCCAGCATTATGCTTGTTCCTCCTCCTCCACAGGAGGAATCTTGGAGTCACTGCCAGGAAATCTCTATGTTTGTGAGACTCAGATCCACCTCGTTCACAAAGCTGGAATTACCTGAGAGGGAATTACATCTTGGCTCATGGGACTTAAGCAGTAATAAATCTATATACTTGGGGGCTTAAGAGGAAATAGTTTGTTGGACTCCCTGATGCTACATGAAGCAAGATTGAATTTTTGTGGTCTTGGTGGGAATCAGGGGAGAGTTATGTAGAAGTGAGGCACTCGACTCGGGGTCTTGCAGGCTAAGCCTAAAGTGAGCTGTGTTTGCACTGAAGGCTTAGACTCTCTTCTTAAGTACATTAGCCATAGACAGGACTTTTTTCCTTGCAGCTGTGTGTAGTGACACCTGTTTTCTTGCTAGCTGTTGGCTAAGGATCACTCCCATCTTTTGATATCACCCTCTAGGCCTTCCTACATGGACACCAATATGCTTTTCTTACCCAATAATATGTCTGCTTTCTGCGAGGCCTATAGGAAAATGTTCCTTTAATTCTTCTGGCTCTCAGAACTAGACTGGACCCCACAAGGATAAACATTGATAAAACTCAATGTCACGGGTTTGGGAATATCACACACAGCATACTCACACGTTCCGCCTGCAGACAAGAGTGCATTACATAGGGCATGAACACCAAATGGTGGGGAGCTTGGGGCTTAGAACTATTGTCTACCCCAGATGAAGACTAATCATCCTATCAGGGGTCATGCTTCTACTCATGGTCATCATAAAGTTCGAAGTCTTTGAGATAATAGCCAACTTTTTATTTTCATAGAAGGAAATATGTCCACCAGCCCTCTGCTCCTGAGGGGAAATACAAGGAAAGTATAAAGGACAAAATGTTCACCTCAGTTCATAGTTCCGGTCACTGGTCATTGGTGCTGTTGGTTTGGGTCCCAGGCTAAACCAAACATCACAGCAAGGAGTAGTTGTTAGGGGAAATATGCTTACCTCCTCGTGGTTAGAAAGCAGAGAGGCAGGAAAGGTGGGGGAAAGGGAGAGAGCAAAAGAGCATAGAGAAGGGGAGGGGCAAAGAGTATGTTGCAGGATATTTGATCACACTGTGAACCTTGAGATTGTGTACTGGAAAAAAAAACTACTTCTAGTTGTAGTGTGGTTCAGCCCTAGCACACATCTTTCTTTGATAAATGAGCTTTCTATAAACAAGATGAAATAAAGTTAACCATAGGTCAAGAGGTGGAGCAAGCAATCAGTTTTCAGGGAGTGAACATTGGATAAAACTATAAAGAGTAAGAGGATGTCAAGAGCATGGATACAGAGACACACAGGAAGTAGAAAGGAGGGACATTTGGTTTGAAAAGGTTTTAAGACAGTATGGAGAAGAAGAAGGGGCTTTTTCCCTCTGGGGTGTTAGCTCAGTAGAAAGGTCAGCTGGGTTCTTTCTCTGCCTCTCTGAGCTGGTAAGCTTTCAGCCCAGAATCTGACTCTTGAGTCTTTATTGGTAAAATCAAACATTCAGGAATTTTTTTTAAAAAAACAACAAGAGAGAGATTTGTAAACTACATCTGTGCACTAGGAGAACCCCCTAGAGAACCTCCTTCCTTCCATGAAGCCCCACTTCCTACTGGTCCACTCAGCTATAAACTCATCAGTGGGTTAATTACTGAGGAGATTAGCACTTTCTCAATCTAATCATCTCTCAATATCAGCACAACTTGAGCACTCAAGCCTTCAAAATGTGAACCTGTAGGACGTTATGTACCCAATCCATAGTAGGGAAAAAGGTTGGTGTGCTGGGTGTGATGGGAGGGGGGACTGGAGTAAAGTAGAAGGCATTGCTGATGTCAGTTTACCTAGAACCTTGGAGGCCATGATAATTATGATCCTGTATTTCATTGTAGGTATAAAGAAAAGCCACTAACAGTGATTGGGTGCCACATTCAGAATAAGATGAGGACTTTCTATGAAATGTAGAAAAATGGGAGACATTGATATATTGGAATTATTTCTCACTTTGTGAAATAGGGGCCTACATTAAATATTCATTGCCTAGCTAGCATTCTATATTTTTCTAGATCCTATTTAGGTGAAAGTAAAATAATATAAATGTAATCACTTTCTAGTCTTGGCTGACCTAATTAAGGCGGGCGGGGGGGGGAATCTAGTCTTCTGCTTTTTTAATGTATCTTCTACAGCCCATGAATGCACCCTTGAGCCATTTTATAAATTCTATAAATAACAATGATACCATTAACTATATGGAGACACTTCCAGGAGCAAAGCAAAATTTGTCCGTTGGTCATGGGAGAATCATAATTGGTGTTTCTAGAAGCTTCTATCAGTGCAAATTTTCAAAATAATACTGAGACAAGAGTTACAGTTTCAAGACCCTGGCTCATCAGAACCATGGTTGTTTCTGTTTATTTTCTTTTTTCTAAATGTAGATTGGAGTTTGAATTTAAAAACTATGTATCTACCACTCTGCCCCAGTCTACTGCAAATCAGAGGCAAACCTGCTTCCTAAGCATTTTCCATTCATGCTCTAGTAAGATTTATCTGAGATTTCCTGTTCAGCTTCTCATTAAGAAGAGGGAAAGTCAGGTTTTTTTTTAATGATAGAACTTAAGTCTAAAGAGTCATTTGATGACTCATACTTTTGTGTTTGTTTGTTTGTTTGTTTGGTGAGGTGGTTACTCATTAGTATAACTTACCAAGTCTTATGTGGACTAGAGTCTAGAACATCATCAAAATAAAGTAAAACAATGTCCTCTTATCTCAGCATCTCCTTCTTGTCTCAATACCTGGGACCTTAAACTGTAAAGATGATATTACCTTACTTTTTTTTTTCTCTCAGGAAGTAAAAGAAATTTATTCAGTGAAGCAATTTAAAAATAACTTATTTGAAAACCAGTGGCTTCCATGGTTACAGAAATACCCTGTTGATTCTTTGCTCTAACAGGCAACAGCAATTGGAGACTCATTCAGATAGAAGACAGTACACATCCAAAATAGCATGGGACTACTCTACGTCTGAGGGGCACAACTATAAAACAGAGACAAGGTGTTTGTCCTTGTGGAATTCCTGTTTCAAGGGTGAAGACAGATAAACTAAGAAAACATCAATGAGGAAATTATTACTACAAAGTTATTTGATAGCTTTAGTTATTTGATATCAGATAATGCAGTAAGAAAGGCTTCTTTAAATTTTCAGCTGAGGTTCAGGGGTGCATGTCTGCACTTGGAGAGGCAGGGGGATTTCTGTGAGTTCAAGGCCAGCCTGGTCTACAGAGTGAGTCCAGGAAAGTCAAAGCTACACAAACACACACACACACACACACACACACACACACACACAAAAAAAAACTGGTTTTTTTATTTTTTATTAATTTATTCTTGTTACATCTCAATGGTTATCCCATCCCTTGTATCCTCCCATTCTTCCCTCCCTCCCATTTTCCCCTTATTCCCCTCCCCTATGACTGTTCCTGAGGGGGGATTTCCTCCCCCTGTATATGCTCATAGGGAGAGTGGGGTATGACTTTCACATAAACTCTGGTGCCTCATATTTGACCATGTCCCCTGGAGGAGGAGATCTGGTGGCACTCAGAGAAAGGATAGCAGGTTACCAAGAAAAGACCTGTTTTGATAAAACAAAAAACCAGTTTAGACTTCAAGGAAGAAGAGCCAGCCATGAAAAGAAAACAAACAAAGAACAACCAAAAACAAATATACAGATGAAGAACAATCAGTGTGAGAGATATAAACTGGAATAACAATTACAAAGACCAAAAGGTGAAAAAGCACTTGACTTTCTGGAGAAACTGGAAGCACACTAGTCTACTCAGGGCAGAGGAGGCAGGCAATTCAAGATGAGCTGGCAAGGAAGCCAGAATCCAGAAAAGGCCATGGTAAGGAGGTAAGGTTTCACTGTAAGTGCTTTAAGAAACCATTAGAAGAATTCAGTCGGGAAGTAATAAGATCAGAAAAGCAAGATTTTAAAAAAAATTACTCCAGATGATTATATGGACAAACGTGGAGTTTGGCAAGAGTCTGCACACAGGGATTACTTTGGCATTCACAAACAAGAGAGGGTGTTGGCTCAGAGAGAGTGCTGCTGCCAGAGAGGTAAAGAAATGAGTAGTGTGCCTTTAAATGTCCACATGGAATAGATTGGAAAATACTAAGGAAACCCAATGTCAAACTCTTTCATAGTATGAACTTGAAAAAATAAGGTGTCAACTCATATAAATAATGAGTCAGTTTAATGTTCAAATTTGTAACGGGCTGAAACTCCCTCCCCAGTTTCATTCTTACCATATTATCTGGCTTAGTGGCAACACAGAATGGATTCAGTTAAACACATACTTGCCTTATAGACTGTTGATGCTCCTTTGTATATTCTGTTCCTCTGTCTAATTGCTTTATCCTATGGCTTCTGTCTCCCTGTCTTTCCAACAGAAAGCAATCCCTATTGTGAATAATGTTGATGTATCTGTACTCTCTGAAGAGGAACACTGAGCCCATAAGTGTTATAAATCCTGGCCTGCCATGGAGACATCCCACAGAGTTGTAGACATCACCTGAGGTCTCTTTTATTAAGGAAAACATCCAAGACAAAGCTGAGGAAAACTTATATTTAGGTCTCTAAAATCTTAGCAAATAATTCTATGTCAGAATATCTTAAATAAACCATGGTATACACCAAGATATGACTGAGCTCTTATAGGACAGTGTCTTTCAAGCTTAAATATGATGGGCCTTCTACTTCAGGCCTTAAGCAGCAGTGCCCAGATTTGGACAAGAGACAGAACAAGACAGTCAGACCCACAGGAAGGAAAACAAATTGGGAAAGTTCCAGGATTGCTCTGGAAACCACTTGGGAAGAATTTCAAGATCGTAGGCCAGGCAGAGTAAACCCACATGTAAATTAATACTTTTCCTAGGCTGAGAAAACAGAAATGAAAACATGGGGGCCATGGTGCCTAGAAATTGCAGAGAAGAATTTGGAGATGAGGTTGCAGGAAAGATATATAAGGGTCAAGTGTTCAACTGAAAAATAATGCATGTTCTCTGTGTGTTGGGAAAAAAAACTTACTATGGGAAATGTAATAAGTCATGTGATTCATATAGACTGGTAGTGGTGTGTGTTCCTAATAGTCAATTTATGTAGGGGAGGCAGGAAATACCTTCATAATACAGGAGGCAGATGGTTGGGGGTCACCACAACATGAGAAACTGTATTAAAAGTTCATAGCATTAGAAAGGTTTACACCCACTGCCTTAAAGGCTGTAAGATACAATCAGCCCTTGGTTAAAGGCTACTCTAGTCCCACTATCAAAGCTTAAGAACAAGCCATTTTTGGATGGATAAATAGCTCAGCAGTTAACAACCAGTGCCACTCTTCCAGAAGACCAAGTTGGGTTCCCATAACCCACATAGGGCAGCTCACAACCACCTATAACTTCTGTTCCAGGGAATCCAAATGCTATCTTCTCATCTTCTTGAGAACCCCTAGACACGTGGCACACACACACACACACACACATACACACACACACACACACACCCCAATATATAATCATTTTTAAAGAATGTCATTGACAAGATCAAAATGTCTCTAAATTTGTCTCAAAATATGAATTTTCAAAGGAAGACAAGAAATTAGTCAAAAACATAAAATCCATAATGCCTAGAATCAAAAGGGGAAAGAAGCAAAAAAAAAAGTGGGTTTTGTAATGGGAAATAGGAATCACTCATAGATATAGAGTCAAAAATGACACGGGTGGAAGACAAGGACATTAACTGAATTCCTAACCCAGCTATCCTGTCCTATGTCATTTGAAAGGAAAAGAATCAAGTGATTTAGGTTAAAAACATACTAGACTGGACTTATAGTGGCTTAGGTGCTGTTGAAGAAAAAAAATTAGTGAGCTTAAAAACAGAAATGAGAAATTTCATTTAGAAACTTTTACATATTTCCACATTATTTGCTTTGAGTGGCTATCCTAATTAGCTTTAACTGTCAAGTTGACACAGTCTAAAGTCACTTCAGAAGGTGTCACTTGAAGGATTGCCCAGATCAGATTATCCTATGGGCCTGTCTGTGGGAGATTGCCTTGACATTGCAGGGCCCAGCCCACTGTGGGCAGAACCATCCCCAGGCATGTAGTCCTGAGCTGTAAAAGAAAGCTAATTAGCTCTGGCTCTGAGAGCAAGCCAGAAACACCTTTTTTTCCCCCAAAAGGTTTCTGTTGCATTGCCTTGGCTGTGGGTTCCCTAGTTAGAGGTAATTCTCAATGAAACAACAAGTTAGTCTGCCTTCAAGTCCCTGGCCTGACTTCCCTCCATGACTGACTATAACCTGAAAGTGTAAGCCAAATACATTCTAGCCCTAAGGCGCTTTTGGACACAGTGCTTTATCATGGCAGCACAAATGAAGCTTAGGCAGAAGGTTTTCCTCCAAATTCCAGAACTGGGACCTAAAGTCCAAGCCCCACCTAATCAGGTCTGTCCTACTAGTCCCCATGATTGGGTCAAGGGGTGTGGAACATGTGAGCTTAATTTTTCCTAATTAGACATGTGTGTGAACTTTAAGGTAGAGATTATTCTTCTGTTTGAAGCTGGAAGCATACAGGCTGGATCTGCTGTAATCAACTTGCCTCCTTTGCAGTAAAAAATGGCATAAAGTAGAGTATAGACAGAAGAACCAATGTGAGAAAAAAGGGAGAGGAGAACTAGATCTTAGTGTCACACATTAACCCCTCGGCCACGATATTAATCACGTCAATCCTATCCCTGGGCTATTTATGAACATTAGGTCAATAAATATTGCTTTTTAATTTTCTTTAAATTTAGCAAGTTGAGTATTTTATTATTACTGCACTTGATCAACTGCAAAAGATATAAAAAGTATGAATTGGGTGGTACACGTAATTTTTGTGCCACAGTGCAGGAATCAAATGAAAATTTATAACACAACTTGTGTTAATTGATCATGAGTTTCAAATACGGCCTCAGATTCTTAGAGATATTTCTTTCCTATGTACAATGTTTGGATTAGAGTAAAGTTTGGATGCCACCTGTCAAGCTGAATTTTCACATGAGTCTCTAAAATTTTGAGCCTAGCCTGATGTTCAGTGACATACGGAAACACAGGTAACAAAAGAGAGCTGATGAATAAAGCGAAAGAGAAGCAGCCACATCCTGTGGCTTCAAACTAGAAACGTCTTGACTTGGAAAGAAGAGTCATTTACAGGGTGATGAGTCTCTGGTTTGTACTTTCCTCCTCCTCCTCCTCCTCCTCCTCCTCCTCCTCCTCCTCCTCCTCCTCCTCCTCCTCCTCCTCCTCCTTCTCCTCTTACTCCTCTTTCTCTTCCTTCCCTTCCTTCTCCTCCTCCTTCTTTTTTGTTTTGTTTTGTTTGTTTTGTTTTGTTTTGTTTTGAGACAGGGTTTCTCTGTGTAGCCCTGGCTGTCCTAGACTCACTTTGTAGACCAGGCTGGCCTCGAACTCACAGAGATCTGCCTGCCTCTGCCTCCCTGATCTTACCTTCTCTCTTAATCACTCAAATTACACTGTCGTGAAGTTAGAATGCTGGAGAATGCTAAGACAGAAACCCTAAAATTAAACACTATGTTCAGCCATCCCAAAACCTAGAAAGCATCTAAAGAAAAGGTGGAGAGATTGTAAAAGCTGGAGGAAGGACAGGCAGTCTTATGAAACTCTTTCTTCTGGATTTGACATGGCTCATGTTTTCATGAACACATAGCAGTTTAGACTGTCTGAAAAAAATGTGCACAAACACAAAATATAACAGAGACATAAAAGGGAGAATAGCTGAGAGAGAGGATGGATATAGGAGGAGGGAGGAGACAAAAGAGGGTAGGAGGTGAATATGTTCACAATATACTCATATATGTATGAAATTGGCAATAATTAAATAAAAATTAAACATTGCTTGCTGGCACCAATAAAAACCATGGGAAATATTCAGTGGAAAAAGGGGTCAATTCATAGAATTCGGTAGGTAATCTCTCATTCAAGTTCTAAGTTTCAGTAGATCTGTTAAGAATAAAACATTTCACACAGCAAAGACATATGCTCAACCATGTTCATAGCAGCTTTATTCATAATAGCCAGAACCTGGAAACAGCCTAAATGTCCCTCAGTCAAAGAATGGATAAAGAAAGTGTGGTACGTTTACACTATGGAATACTACTCAGCCATTAAAAACAAGGAAATCCTGAAATTTGTGGACAATTGGATGGAACTAGAAATGATCATACTAAGTGAGTTAACCCAGAAGCAGAAAGACTCACATGGTATATACTCACTTATAATTGGGCACTAACCTAAAAGGCATGTCCCATGAAAGTCTTCACTTGCCAGGAGATTGGGATAGATATGAGGACATCCTACTGGGACTCTAGGTATGAGAAATATAGGAGAATAAGGAAATAGAAGGATCCAGAGAGTTCTAGAAGCCTACAAGAAGAACATCATGATGGGTGGATTAGGGCCCAAGGGGGTCTGCATTAACCAAGGACAATACCAGTAGTAAACATCGAACCCCTACTCTGATCTACCCAATGGACAGGGCATTCTCCACAGTTATGCGGAGAGTGGAGACTGACTTTGACATGAATTCTGGTGCCCCATATTTGACCACTTTCTCTTGGTGGGGAGGCCTGGTGGCACTCAAAGAAATAATAAGCAGGCTACCAAGATGAGACTTGATAGCCTATGACCATATAGTGGGGCAGGGGGTCTCCCTTGGTCATAGACCTAGGGGAGGGGAATAGAGTGAAAGCGGGAGGGAGGGAGGAATGGGAGCATACAAGTGATACAATATCAATTGAGTTGTAATCTGAATAAATTAATAAAAAAGAATAAAACATTTCATTATGGCTTCCAAAGCCTCAAACAATTGAGACCTAGTGTTAATCATAAATGAAAACAAAAGTATCACAAAATCCACGTCGAGAAATACTTTATATGCTCCACAATATTTTGTGTTAGACTCTGTCTTTCACCAAAGCCAAATGGTACCTAGTTCCACGTGTAGCTTTCTTATTACCCCTGACCCTTTAACACACATCTTTGTAGGACATGTGCCTCTACTCCAGAAATCTTATTTTATAGACATTTCTAGTGTCTTCTTTAAGAAATCTCCAAGGTGCATCAGTTTGTGAAGGTCCCTCTATGTGAAGATCTGAAGGCCTTGATCGTTTATTTCCTTATGGAGCTCCTACTCCTTCCTGGACCTCCCATCCCCTCACCCTTCCCTACAACTCTCAGCACTCTGCCCAGAGTCCCGCTTCGAGTCCCAGTGTCTGTCCCAATCCCCCACTGGGTGGAGTCTCTCATAGGACATCTATGTTGAGCTAATATCCACTTCATATGACTGTATACCATGTGTATCTTTCTGAGTCTGGATTAAGACCAGACAGTTCAGTTTTATAATTAAGCTTAGTTGTTTAGGGATTAAGATTTTTTAGGTCTAGATAAATGTTTTAAGTTGATAGAGATGAGATATGATAGATTTTGATTTACATTCAGAATTTTAGACTCACCAAGATAGAAAAGATGCTTTCTTTCAGGTTGCCAAATACAAATAGAACAAACACTATGAATATAACATTAATATAATTCCTGATTGTTTTGTGGTTCTTCTTGCTATATGTAGTTGTGTGTGTGTGTGTGTGTGTGTGTGTGTGTGTGTGTGTGTGTAATTATATAAACGTATATGTAAAAAATTTAACATATTAAAAGGAAAGAAAAAAATAAAGCTCCAAGGATGTAGTTCTATGGGTGACATCCAAAGACAAGCAAAGATAAGAGTTTTTACAAAGACAGAGAGTTAATGCTCCCCACCTGCTTTGTTTGTCATGTCCAATACCATGGCGATGGGATGGGCAGTCTTGAAGGAGAATGGTAAAACAATGTAAAGCTGTGATTCTTAAAAATTCTTCTCAAAATGTCTCTCTCTGAGTTTGTCTTAGAATCCTTGTCCCAAAGAGCCAGGCTATTCAATGATAAAATAGGTGAAGTCATTGCTGGTTTCTTTTAAATAACCCTGGGCCTCTAAGGGCACAGATTGCCTGGACTCTGTTCCGTGCTCATTGTAGTGATGCAATTTCTTTTACATCAACTCAAATCAGATGTCTTTACAAACACAATAGATTGTGAATTCTAATTCTCCCAAGTCTACCCTGGAACCTAGCAGTTTTCTGTGAAACTCACCAGTGAAAAGAATGTATGTCTCTCTATTATTACGAAAGTAAATAATTGTTCTTCCTGAGAAATTGAATCCATTGTGAAGATTTCAAAGAGGCATTGTTGTCTCGTATTCATTTTAGAAGATCCTTGGGGTTTCTGGAGTTAGACTGTGGCTTGTCTCCTTTCTGTCAGTTGGAAAGAACGTACAGGGAATCAGGCTGATACAACCTGCCTCTGATAACTCAAGGAGGTAGTGACAGCTATGCCTTCCAGAACATAAAAATTTCCCCCTCAAAGAAATTAGTGAAATCCTCATCATCATCCAAACTCAATCAATAGTAAGCCTTGGGGGATGGATTAGTAGAACAAATGCCTATCTGTAACCTTAAGCCTTTCTGGATACATGAGGGATTATTACAGTACTTACATGTTTGTGGGTCAAACAAACCCATCCCTGAGTGGCTTGCCAGGGTCCATCTTCCAGAAGGGATCACAGAAATTCAATCTTGCCTCATCTAGCACCAAGGAGCCTAATAAGCATCTTCTACTAAGTCTCAAAGTATATAGACTTTTTAATGCTTCAGCCCTGTGGACCACGGCTTAATACCTTGTCAGACAATTTTAGTTTCAAAAATGATGTGGATACATTTCTTGTAAGTTCAGAGAGTTCCTGGTACTGGCTCCGAGATTTTTCATGTTAAGGAGGATAAACACTATCCTGTTTAGTTTCTGTGATGGTTAGCTTAAATTGTCATTTTATCACAAACTACAACCACTCGAGAAGATAATCTCAGTGTGTCACTGTCCACATAGAGTTAGCCTGTAGACATGTTTGTGGGGAATTGTCCTAGTTAATTGATGTGGGAAGTCTCAAGCCCAGTCTGGGTGGCACCATTTCCTAGGCAAAAGTGTCCTAAACTGCATAAGAGTACAAAAATAGAACTGAGTATAAGGTAGCAGCAAGTGAGCAACACCATCGATTTCTCTCTGATCCTGAGTATGGATATAACGTGCCTAGTTAATTGAAGTTCCTGAGGTCTTCACTTTCCTGTATAATGGGCTGGGACCAAAATTATAAACTGAATTAAGCCCCTTTCTCCCCAACATTGCTTTTTGTCTTGGGCATTTGGTCATATCAACAGAAGTATTCTGAGGATAAGGAGAGCTAAGGATAGAGCTAGAATCTAGTCTTTCAGGTCTATGATGATGCCATCTAACAGAAAGTAGCCTATTTTAAGCCTCAAATAACCTAGAAATACTATGACCTGCAGTATCCTGCAGACCCAATGGGCAATATAGACATCTCAGTAGCTCTGCTCTCAGGTCTTTCATAATGAACTCAGCCTCCTGTCTTCTGACTCTTTATGATGAGAAGAAACATAGATAAATGAAATCATCTGTAAAGAAACCTCTAGCACTACAGACCTTGACCACCTCACACTGAAAGAGGCTTTCTAAAAGAATCTGAAAAGAGAGTAACTGCTGAAGAAGAATGAGACAGTAGACCTGTGTTCCTTTCTAATCGTTTTTTCTAACTGCATATACACAAAGGTTACTGTCTATATTTGCCCCTGCTGCCTGCTTCTTCATATCAGGAAAGCTCACGGGGATCAATGAGTGAGCTTACCGCAAATATTCTTCTTCTATCAGTTTTCCCAAGGAGGAAGCCTGGGTTCAGAGAAAGGACTTAAGTTAGTAAGTTACACAGCTAAGAAATCAATGGTTGAGTCAAGATGCCAACCCCTCAACAGTGGCCTACCCAGTGCAAGCCCTTGAGTATTAGGGTGCATCACAGATAAGGTTTTTCTGGCAGCTTGCCATCATATAGAGGTGATTTACAAAAGTCTCCTCAAGAGAACACGTGAAAGCAAGCTACAACCGTCCACCCTTGAAATAGAGCCTGCTTTATACTCAGTATGACACAGAGCAAGCCTAGCACAGGTTGCTCTTTCCTTCTACTACAAAGAATAAAAGAAAAGTCTCCAATCACGGCCTACTACATGCTATATGATAACACGGGTCTCCATATCATTCTTCACCTCCATGGACCACTCTTTCCCCAGCTGACGTCATCCTGGCCTCTTCTGGAGGTTCTTGTGTCAGGGTTTTAAACATGGATGACACTGCCTTTGGTCATGCCACACTCTCCATACAGATTATTTGTCTCCCTTTTTCCAGGCCTGGAAAACACCACATTTTTCAAAAATCCTTCAATTACATCTCAGTCTTACTGGTTCTAGACCCCCTAGTCTTTCCTCAACATTATTGCTGTTCATTCTCTCATTTGTTTTACCATTGTACACCCCAAGGACACACTGCTGGAAAACATGGAAAATATTGCTGTTTTTAAATTTTCCATACATGACTGGAAAATCCAGAGGGGCAGCCTCTGTGTCTTCCTACTTTCACATTGAACAGTATGTGGAGCCCACTAGAATTCAGTAACTATAGTCTCAATTGAAAAGCCAAAGGATTCACGGTGACCACTTTATTTCTAAATCCTCACAGCTTTGTGCATCTCCTATACAACTGCAAAATCCATTTTCTACATTTTCCCCAGGCTTCTGGGAGAACAATACGTCCTTCTAGACTTCTTCCTGCCAGAAACACGAGACTGTATTGACCAGGTGACTAGGGCTGAGTCAGCAGACACGGCCCACATTCCGAACCTTTATCTTAGCCTTGCAGGAAGAAAGAACTGTCCTGTCCTTTCTGGGCATCCATGTGCCAATAACTAAGTCTGAGGGATACAATGTGCCAGCACCTGCTGTTTGGATTGGCTTCAGATATCCTCATGAAAGGAACTGACTCTGGTCCCTAACGTGTCCATGATAAACACTCCATCTGTATGCAATGAAGAACTATTGACTGAAAAGGAAGAGTCTTTTGTCAAGACTGCAATTGATTCTCTAAAGAAAATAAACACCGTTATTGGCCAAAAGCCTGATCTAGTTGTTTTGAAAGGGATTTTTAAAAATTTTTTAAATCTTTTCTGATTCTGTAAGCTGCCATTCTGTCCTTTTGACAGTGTCCTTTGCCCTACTGAATCTTTTCAGTATTATGAGATCCCATTTATTAAGTACTGATCTTAGTGCCTGAGATGTTCATGTTCTGTTCAGGAAGTTGTTTCCTGTGCCAATGCATTCAAGGATCTTCCCCACTTTCTCTTCTATCAGATTTAGTGTATCCAGTTGTACAGAATAACCATGCGACAAACCACAGACATGAAGAAGCTAAGTAACAAGGAGAGGCCCAAGGTGTGTGTGGGGGGGGGATGCTTGAATCTCACTGAGAAGCAGAAATAGATTAGACATTGGGTGTGGATAGAAGGAAGGGACTAGGTGGGAAAGGAGGTGGGAATAGATGGATGAGATAGTAGAGGACAGAGGGAGAGAGTACTGAGAGAGACAACTGCATTAGAGGAGGACATCTCTGGGATGAGCTAGAAACCGAGGACAACGGAAAGTCCCAGGAATCTATGAGGGTGACCCTAGCTGAGACTCCTAGTAATGGAAACTATGGAACCTGACCCAGCCATCTCTGTAACCCGGCAAGACTTCCAATGGAGGAATTGGGACACCAACTCATCCACAAAACCTGAGACCCACAATTTCTCCTGCCTACAAGACATACATGGGTTTAAACAGAGCAGATTTAAATGAAGCAGAATTTGAAGGTAAGTCCAACCAATGACTGGACCAGCTTGAGGCCTAAGCCATGAGATGGACCCCACCCCTGACACCATTAATGATAATCTGCTATATTGGCAGACAAGAGCCTAGCATAACTGTCATCAGAGAGGATTCATCCAGCAACTCATGGAAGCCAATGCAGAGATCCACAACCAAACATTAAGCGGAGCATTGGGAATCCTGTGGAAGACAAGGAGGAAGGACTAAAGGAGCCAGAGGGGTCAAGGACACCACAAGGAAACCTACAGAATCTTTGATCTTAGCTATTCTGATGGGTTTAAGATGGAATCTCAGAGTCGTTTTGATTTGCATTTCTCTGATGCCTAAAGACATTGAGCATTTCTTTAAGTGTTTCTCAGCCTTTCGATATTCCTCTGTTGAGAATTCTCTGTTTAGTTCTGAGCCCCATTTCTTAATTGGGTTATTGGATTTGGTGGTGTTTAATTTTTTGAGTTCTTTATATATTTTGGATATTAGCCCTTTGTCAGCTGTAGGGTTGGTGAAGTTCTGCTGGTGAGGAAGTGGAGAAAGGGGAACACTACTTCATTGCTGGTGGGAATGCAAACTTGTACAACCACTTTGGAAATCTATCTGGTGATATCTTAGAATACTGGAAATAGGGCTTCCTCAAGACCCAGCTATTCTACTCCTTGGAATATAACCAGAAGATGCTCTACCACACAACAAGGACATATGCTCAACCATGTTCATAGCAACCTAAATCATAATAGCCAGAACCTGGAAACAATCTAAATGTCCCTCAGTCGAAAAATGGATAAAGAAACTGTGGTACATTTACACTATAGAATACTACTCAGCTATTAAAAACAAGGAAATCCTGAAATTTGTGGACAAATGGATGGAACTAGAAATGATCATACTAAGTGAGTAACCCAGAAGCAGAAAGACTCACATGGTATATACTCACTTATAATTGGGCACTAGCCCAAGAGGCATGTCCCATCAAAGTCTTCACTTGCCAGGAGATTGAGATAGATGTGAGGACTTCCTACTGGAACTCTAGGTGAGAGAAGTATAGGAAAATGGAGAAATAGAAGGATCCAATGGGTCCTAGAAACCTACATGAAGAACATCAGGACTGGCAGAGCTGGGCCAAGGGGTTCTGTTCAAACTACTACACCAACCATGGACAATATATGCAGTAAACAGCCCCTACTCAGATCTAGCTTACAGACAGGGCATTCTCCACACTTGAGTGGAGAGTGGAAACTGACTCTGACACAAACTCTGGTACCCCATATTTGACTACTTCTCCTTGGTGGGGAGGCCCGGTGGCATTCAGAGAAAGGATAAACAGGCTACTAACATGAGACTTGATAGACTATGATCATATAGTGGTGGAGGAGGTCCCCCTCAGTCACTGACATAGGGGAGGGGAATAGGGTAAAAGCAGGAGGGAAGGAGGAACGGGTGAATACAAGGGATGGACGTAGGCCCTCTAAACATATGTAACAGTTGTACAGCTGGGTCTCTATGTAGGACTCCTAAATTGGGAGCAGGGACAGTCTCTGACTCTGTTGACAGCCTTTGGTTCCCTTTCCCCTAACTAGGCTGCCTTGTCTAGACTCAATAGAAGAAGATGAGCCCAACCTTACTGCAACTTGATATGCCAAAGCTATGTGATATCCATGGGAGGCCTGTCCTTTTCAGAGGAGAAGGGGAGGAGAGATAGATGATGGAGAGGGGAAGGGAGAAGGAAGGGAGATGGAGGGATGGACTAGAAGGAGAGGAGGAGGGAGGTGCAATTAGGATGTAAAGTAAATAAACAACTGAATTTAAAATATTATTTTAAATAGGAGCTAGAATTTCTCAGGATGAATGTGAAGAAAATTGGTGAAGAATGGTCAAAACTCTTAATGCAGATTTCAGCCAAATCCAAGAAGGGTGTTCTTAATTTAGTACCATGCTTGGGCTCAGTCAGTAAAGTGATGAGAGCCTGAGTCTGGATCCCTATAACTCAAGAAAAATAGCCAGGTGTGCTCATGCACATCTGTAACATTCACACAGGGGATAGCAGGGACAGGAAGACCCCCAGACACCCCAGAGGTGTCTGTCCATCCAGACAAATCAATGCCATACTCCGTAAGAATCCCTGAAAAAACAAGGTGGGGAGGAACAGAGGAAAATGCCTAATCTTTGGCTTTCATACACATATGCATCCATGCCCTCCCATATGTACATATTCACACACATTACACATACATGCATACACACAGTAAAAATAATATAATGAAAAGTTATGTTTATCTTTAATGTTTGCTTCCACTGTAGGATTAGGTGAGTCCCTCAAAATGTAAGGGTGTTCAGGTCCAGGCCACCCGAATAACAAGGTCTTTCTCCATCCCTGCATACATTGGTGGAAACAGGATTTAAAAACAGTGGTATTCAAGAAAAGAACCATAGTCTAAACCAGGAGGCCCTGGCACAGAATTCATGTGCCCAAGTTCTAGGTTATTAATCTCAGTTGTCAGCCTGACACAGAAAGCAAGAGAGACCCTCAGCTGAGGAGTCGCCTCTCCAGACTAGCCCATAGGCTGGTCTATGGGTATATTTTCTTAATTACTAGTTGATGCTGGAGAGCCCAGACCATTGTGGGAGATGCCACACGAACCTGGGTTGCATTTTTTAA
Organism: Acomys russatus; assembly: GCF_903995435.1. Taxonomy (NCBI): domain Eukaryota; kingdom Metazoa; phylum Chordata; class Mammalia; order Rodentia; family Muridae; genus Acomys; species Acomys russatus. The sequence goes on from NC_067161.1 coordinate 29,868,362, forward strand.
AAATGTAGCAGAGCAAACCAGGAAGCAGCAGTACTCTGTGACCACTATTTCAGTTCCTACGCCCAGGCAAGAAAACTAGAACACTCTGGGACACAGGTCCAGGGACACAGCCTCACTTACAATCAAGGACTGTACCTCGGCCATTCGTGCAGCATTCCCCAGTGCTAGGCCCACATCCTCACACATGCTAGATGCTAAGAAACATGCAGCGGGTGAGTTGGGATGTGGAGCACTAAAGACTGAGGATACAGAGGACAGAACAGAGCTGGCTGTGTTCCCATGCAAAGGCATTTTCTGTGTTTTGAAAAAAACGGGGCTGCCAAAATTCCATGCAAAGTGGATTTGTAAAAGAGCACACAATGACATCACACTCTCCAGAGCATCTGTGAAGAGCCATAGGCCAAGAGAGCAGAAGCCTCCAGGGTTCCCTTTGAGCTGACTGAATGGGGCATATGGCAGAGGACAGAGGAAAGCGACCACTCTCCTACTGAGAGCAGTTTAGCAGGCTCTCATCTGGAGAGCCTCTTAAAAAAAAAAAAAAAAAAAACTAGCTCAGGCCACATTTATAAATAGCATTAGCACTATTATATAGCATCAAGACAGGTTCAAACAATCTGTTTTGTCTTCAGTACACAACACTATTCTCAAACGAGATGAGGACTCCAAGCTAACAGGACAGCATCATGTTGGGTCCTCCAAGCTAACAGGACAGCATCATGTTGGGTCCAGGCTCACTATTTGACCTGAGCTGTAACAAACACAAAATAAGTGGCAGCTGCCAATTTGAAATTCCAAAATGTGACTTTTTAAAATGTTGGCATCGCTCAGGGAATGGAAAATCTCACACTTCAGCTCCAGTGACAGGTCAGTCAAATGCAGGTGCACTAAAAATTATCATATGGGATTCCCAGTAGGTTATATGTAAAAGGTGACACACAGGAGCTACAGAGATGCCTCAGTGGTTATGAACACTGGCCGCTCTTCCAGTTCAATTCCCAGCAACCACATGGTGGCTCACAACCATCTATAATGAGATCTGATACTCTCTTCTGGCCTGCAGGTATACATGCAGATAGAGCACTTATATACATAAAATAAATTTTTAAAAGGTGACACATGAGGCTATATTCAGAAGTTGGCCTTAGCCATAACATATATTATTATATGTGTGCAAATATTTTAATTTTTTTTTAATCTGAAAAAAGAAACACTTCTCATCCCAAACATTTCAAATCCCAGACATCCAAATAGCATTGCTGCTCCTGACTGGATTTCTTTAGACTCATTTACAAGAAAGGTCTCATTAAGAAAGAATATCTTCCTCATTCATACAGGTGAGAGAGAGGCGATAGGTGCAGAACTGCATGGAAGGTTTGAGTCATGATAAATCCCAGCAAAAGCCTCTGTGCGTCTCATCCCAAGCATTAGACCAAGTAGGCACGTTGAAGCTGTCAGATGCCATGGGAAAGAGGCTAGGCCTTGACATAGCACACAGAAGGGGCAGTCGTGCTTTCAGGAAGCCCAAGAGGACTCAGACTGTGGTCAGGGCAGCTTTTTACCTTTGGACATTGCCAAAGGGAGAGCCACACTGGAGGCTGCCTTTCAGAAGTCACAAAAGCAAACAAAGCAATGGCTTCTGAGAGTTGCCTGGGTGTACTACAGAGCTTACCCAAGTCAGTAAACAGAGTGCTTGGAGAGACTGTATGACCTGCTCAAGGCTACGACAAGGAAACGGCATGCTGGAGCTAAAGTGAAACCTTCTGAGCTCTAGTCTGGTCCTCTTCTTCCCAGGCAATGTGTTCCTCCTGATTGTGCCTACAGCTGCTCCACCTCCTCTGGCTCCACACTTTCTACATCATATCGGATGATTACAGTTGCATATCATTTTCCACAGATCAGATTGTTGACTTCACTCAAGAAAAAACAATATGAAAAGAGGAATTCTTTCAAATTATTTTCCCTTTATGAAGGTTCTCATACATTTACCACGTCATCCTTCATTTGAAAAAGCACATTGCATGCATACACTTGAGCGCATGCGCGCGCGCGCGCGTGTGCACACACACACACACACACACACACACACACACACACACACACACACACACACACACACACACACCACAGATTCCTAAAATAGACATTTTAGCCAAACTCCTTCTAGATAACACCTCCAGGGATAAAGGCAAAGTCTTGCCACTTCTTTTTGCACAAAACCTCAAGAGGCGGAGCACATTAAAGCCTGTGAACTATCACTCCAAATTAACCATAGCACTGGTTCAAACCTGTGATCACATTGCTTTGTGCCTGTAAGATGACTCCCAAATCATTCTGTAGAAATAAAAACTTCTCAAGTTAAAAATAAGTTTTAGGAGATCCGGTCTCCAGTTTTGAGAGAAAGAATCTCTTGGTAAGGGAGCAAGACACCAGAACCATTAGGACCAGGACCCTGATGAATTGATACTTATTGTTCTAGCAAGCTTACTCCCAAAAAGAGCTTCTAAATGCCTATCTATAACAAAAACAGGGACTTAAGCAAGTGTTCAAGAACTATTCACAGAGACATGACATTTTAAATAAAAAAAACCCTGATGGATATGAGTATATTATAATACCCTCCACCATGACCTATAAAACCTCCCAATTCATACATCCTATTATCAGACATGTTTTAGCTTATTTATTTTAACATTGCTTACAAAATGAGAGAGAAGGCTTGAATCCCATCCATTCCAAAACAATTGGTACATCTTTGTACAGTTTATGATACACAAATAACTTATTTTTTGGTTTGCTAACTGTTCATGCTTTCACACTGCCTGCTAAGTATTTATGTTTGCACCCATAGCTCTGTATTGTGTTCAACTTTTGTCAAAGAAGCTTCTTTTGAAGTGGGTTGTGCTTAACGTAGAGACTTACAACACATTAAAGGGCCAACTATGAGAAACTGGGAGTGCACAGCAGTGGATGAATCATCAATATCAACCCAACCCACCCTGAAAAAGGATCAAGAAAATTTTCTGAAGGGGTGGAAAGAATATAAGAGCAGTTGTGTGAGAAGAACTGTGAAATTAGGATGTGACATGGTTGTATTCACCAATTAACAGCCACTGTGGTTACCTGCACAAGATCAAGCCAGGCAAAATTTTAGCACAGATGGAGGAGGGGCTCCCAGATTCTATCCTTGGAAGAAGAGATATTAGCAATTGATGACTACTGAGGTGGGGAGACTTACTCTCCTTTGAAAAGGTGGCTACCAATAGGATGCTTACATGCCTATGGGCAGCTTCGTACCCATGTGTATAAGGGCATCATTAACTAGACTTGGAAGGCTATAAGTAGCCTAAAAATGGCATAAAGTGGGCGAGAGAGAAGAGGAGAGACAGACACACATACACACACACACACACACACAAGAGAGAGAGAGAGAGAGAGAGAATTATAAGAAGTTACAAGGAGGCAATGGCTAGTGGTAGGTGGACATTAACTAAAATATATTGTGTGAATGTATAAAAATTTCAAAGAATAAATAAAATATTAATGTACAACTTACTTATACTGTATAAAAATGTTCAATACATATACTGTTTTATTCAGAGGTGACCTTAGATTTTCAAATCTGTTCCTTAAATAAGGATAGAGAATAATAGGGTCACTCCAGGGCATGGTCACATTTTAGACTATGTTTCCCACCTGAACTCTCTCTCATTCTTTGACTTACAGCAATTACAATAACAATAACATGATGAAGGTGCTGATGGTGCTGCTGCTGCTGCTGGTGGTGGTGGTAGTGGTGGTAGTGATGGTGGTGGTGGTGGTGGTGGTGGTGGTAGTGGTGGTGGTGGTGGTGGTGCTGGTGGTAGTGGTAGTGGTAGTGGTGGTGGTGGTGGTGATGGTAGTGGTCGTGGTCGTGGTCGTGGTCGTGGTCGTGGTGGTGGTGATGGTGGTGGTGGTGGTGGTAGTGGTGGTAGTGGTGATGGTGGTGGTGGTGGTGGTGGTGGTGGTAGTGGTGGTGGTGGTGGTGATGGTAGTGGTGGTGGTGGTGGTGGTAGTGGTCGTGGTGGTGGTGATGGTGGTGATGGTGGTGGTGGTGGTGGTGATGGTGGTGGTGGTGGTGGTGATGGTGGTGGTGGTGGTGGTGGTGGTGGTGGTGGTGGTGGTAGTGGTGGTGACAAAGAATGAATTTTACCCTTTAGCACTCATATTCAGTGAATCAAGCAGAAACTATGAAGGATGTGGCTACTTCTATTGGTATCTGTGGCTCTCCAGATCCTCAAGTTGCCTCTTGTTAATTGAATCTATAGCAAATTGAGGAAATAAACAAACTCAACTTGAAACTACAAAAATATGACAGTCTAGCATCAATATAGCCATAAATCTGCCTTATCTGGTAATTTCTGACCATTCATTTCCTTAAAAGTTGCTGAAATCAAAGCACAGCTCAAAGAAAGACACAAAGATTTGGGGATACGTTTAGGGATGAATTCGTGTGGGGGATGGTAGAAAAATACATCAAAGAAGTCAACTGGCTAAAAACTCTGTCTCTAGCTTCAGCCAACTCATGGTATTTGTGTAAGAAATGCATTGTTTTCTCTTCTGGTTGCTTAAGCACTGTGTCTACCCCTGGATGATTTTCTTATTTTTTTTCTTTTGCAGAAATATTTATTCAGTAACTAGTATACAATGAGCACTGCCCTTGTCACTGAAAGCACATTGTCTAAGTGCTTAGCTTTCTTTTTTTTAATTTTTATTAATTTATTCATATTACATCTCAGTTGTTATCCCATCCCTTCTATGCTCCCGAGCCTCCCTCCCTCCCACTTTCACCCTATTCCCCTCCCCTATCCAGATCTAGCCAATGGACAGGACATTCACCACAGTTGAGTGGAGAGCAGAGACTGACTTTCACACAAACTCTGGTGCACCATATTTGACCACATCTCCTTGATGAGGAGGCCCGGGTGGCACCCAGAGGAAGGATAGCAAACCACCAAGAAGAGACTTGATCATATAGAGGAGGAGGAGGTCTTGGGTGATTTTCATACCTGAGTTTTGCTACTGAAAGCTGTGCCCCGCACCCGTGGCTGGAAAATTTTCAAGAGGTCTCATAGATTAGCCTGTCTGGCAGCTAATGAGACTTTTCATTGTCTCAAGAAAGAAGAAAGGGCTACTTATTTGTTTTGTCTTATTTTTAATTGTAAAAGAAAGTCAATAGACACAGTCTCGGGAGCCCTGTTACCACTGACAGCCTCAGAATAAAGAGATCAGAAAATAAGACATTCTAAGAGTCCTGGACCTCCCGGAACCAGACTACATAAAGAAGGCTGAATAATCCAACCAGAAACAGCTTCTCTCACAACACCAGAGCCTTCAGGTTTAGCTATTCATGGGGTTCAGCATAGATATTTCTAAAGAAGGGAAATCTCACATGGTATTTCTCTTCGAACAGAAATTGGAATGTGAGGTCACTCAGAAACTGTAAGAAGGAATTCAAAAGTTTCTCAAAGAGCTAGAAACAAACTGCCATATGACCCCACAATACCACTCCTGAGTATGTACACATCCAATGTAAATGCAATGTGTTTGTCAAGGAGACATCTGTACTCACATGTTTATTACAGAGATGTTCACAGTAGCCAAGATACAAAATATGCCTAGTGGAAGAATGGATTTTAATGGCGTTGCTTACAATTATGTCATCATAATAAAATGAAGTTTCATCACTTGCAGCAACATGGACAGAAGTTGAGGGCCCTGTTTTAAGTAAAATAAACCTGGCACAGAAAGATGAGTACCACATGTTCTCATTTATACATGGATGCCAAAGCAAACCTAGAAGAGACACCTACACAAAAGTGGGTCTCAGAGAGTTGGAAGAGGGAAGAGGAGGAAGAGGTAGGGAAGGCTGGGTAAAGAGAACATATGTCCAATGGGGGGGGAATAACTTTCCAATGTTCTTGAGAACAGTGATATAAATATGATGAAAAAAACTAAATTGGATATTTCAAAATAGCTTTTAGCATTTCCAATGCTCCCTCATGAAGAAATAGTAAACATCTGAGGGAATAGGTCTGTCAGTCATTCGACTTTGTCACTCATTGTTTGCTTGTATTGAAATAAATACCACTCAGTAATATACCATAAACATGAATAATTCCTAACTCAATTAAAATATATTAATAAAGATAATCAGATGCTTATGGGGAAAGAAGGAAGGACTCACAGACAGCTATACTAGAGTTTAAGCTTGAGCGCCACTCACATCAGTTAGAGATCCTTGTATATATTCAATAAGAACTATTGCTGAATTTAGGGAGACAGTAAAATTTGTTTTTGAAAAATCTGAGATAATTCATAGACTTAACTAAAAAAAACCAAATAACTGGGAACTGAGAAGCCCCGACAAAGGGATGTTTCAAGATTCCAAACTCTAGTTGATAGAATCTAAGCCGTTGGTATTGGCTCATCACTTCCCTTCCCCCTGTGCACTGTCTACACTGTCTCTGGATCAGAGGCAGGAATGTAAGAAATGAAAGAAATGAAAATCAGACAGAAACAAGCTGATATTGTTAAGTATAACAAAGACATAATGTTTTCCTTGCAAGGACTTTTCTTACTACAGAAACCATTCAGTCTGTTATATAAAGCACAACTCAAGAACTTAGCATGAGTCAGGAGATACCAGCCTCATCTTTCTTTGTGGAAGGAAGAAGGAAATGAGATTCAGGAGACACATCCTGCAAGCCAAGCATCCCTGAAATAAACAATGCATTTAGACCTCTAGGAAAGGAATTGGATGTCCAACTGAGCTGCTTATAAGTGTCTGTAGCTTTTACCACAATTACCGCATGACCTGTTTAGACAATGACGTAAATGCTATTAACTACACTGCTTCTTGCTAGATGATGTACCACTAATCTAATCAGACATTAAATTCATGAAAAAAAATGCATCATTTCTATATCAAGGCAAAAAAATGTTCCAAGAAATCTTGGAAAGAGATACATTGCGCATTAAGAAGCTTCATATGTTTAAGTGCTGCAAATAGGTATTATAACTGCAGGATCTTGTTGTGTAACGTACTATATGAAGTAACACGGAAAGGCAGGAGTGAGTGGCTAGGAGAAGTCACAGACCCTGTACCTCTTCTCTGCTGGCTGCTTGTTATAAATAGAAGACACACAAAAAGAGAGGAGATCGATATTCCCTACGTGTATGTGAATTTGCAAAGATATCTCTAGGATGAACTAGATTATTAATACAACTCCTGAAACAAAAGAGTAGACCACATGACCTATTCCAGGACAAGAGAATAACCATCCCTTTTTATCAGGTGCTTGACGAAAACCAGGATACAATCTATGTGCTCCATGATTGTAGGACATTTTCATGCTTGAAATTAATCATAAATTCATTCATTAGGGCAAGACACTGAACATATAAATAGCTTAAAAAGTATCATCCACTATCCTAATCCTTCATAGAATTCATAGTGTTGTGAGGGTGACAGATTATCAGACAACTATTAAGTAAAAGTGTCATCCTTATACACTCAGAGAAAATAATTGGGGGAGGAGTCATCAGAAAACTATAATTGATGTAAAAGACAGATACTTGTTAAAGATAACACATTCAAGGTTCTTGCTAAAATTCTGCATTGATATAGGTCTTCTTGGCTAGGAGAGAAAGGCAGATAAAGGTTTGTTTGTGTACATGAAATATTTCACATGCCAGGAAGGGCACTGTGGCTTATGTCTAGAACAACAGTATTCAGGAGGTAAAAGCAGCATACTATATGGGATCCTGTCAGCCAAAAAGGAAGATCTCAAATTGTATGTGTTTGCCACCTATTTAATGTACCATCCAAATGGCATATCTTCTCCATCTCATCATGATTAAAGAAGTGCTAGGACCATTTTCTTCCACCACGTAGGGAAACAGAGTTGTGAGAAGTGACTCATCTGGGGTGTGGTGGCAGCTACCTGGGAGAGTTGTGACTTGAATCCAGTTTGGCTCACCTCCAAGCCCAGTGCTCTGAAGCACTGCAAACACACTGCAATGGGCTTTGTTCAACACATGTGACATGGAAGAAAATCACCACGGACAGCTGCTGTTGGAACTCAGGACATTGAGTAGAGCCAGAGAGGTAGTCTTCACCGGGGAAGAGCACACCAATTGGTTATTTAATACCAAATGGTCATCCCTAAAAATATACATACAAATAACATTATATGGACTGATCATGTTATATTTATGCATTTAGAAGCATATATGTGTTTATCATATATACATAAATAAATATCAACAATTAAAGATGAGAGAGGCCACTAAAACATGCCATGTTCCCTGTCTGGAATTACTCTGCTTAAATGCTGGCCCTTCTCCCTACTGGATCTGGGCTAGGGAGTTTCAGTTCTGCCAGATTTTCAGCTGACCTCCTGGAATGTACTGTCAGAGTGTGGAACCCTCAAACACCAAACAACAAGCCATGTCCCAGGCATAGGAAGAAGACTTTCCATCTGATCTTGTACCCCAGCCATGGTGACTAGTTGGTCCAGTGAGTCTGTAGGAAACAGACCGGCTGCCAAGATCTAGTTTCCACAAACATGCTGTCAAGACGGGAAACCTGATGCGAGAAAAGACATCATGTGCTCAGGTGATAGGAAAGTGAAATCCAGCACTCGTGGATTGTTTACTTGCTTATATTCAGCCAGCCAGCCATCGTCTCTGTGCAGTTGTGTGAGTTAATACAGGCCTTTTAACAACAACCACAGCAACAAAAAGATGAAAGTTACATCTTTTGCGATTGTCTTACCAAAAGTGTCCTAAATTCCTCAACGGAAATGCAATTCACAAGAAGATTAAGGGCCTTTTCCTGAGGTCACGAAGGCATTTGACAGATGAATGACTGTGTCCTTGAGCTGTAGGAACTCTAGTACACCCATGAAGGTTATTTTTTGTTCTCAAGAAATACACCTTTCCCCCTTCAAACAGAAGTCTAAACACTTTCTGACCTCGGATCACCCAGGTAGTGGTCCAGATCTTAACTTGTACTCTCATGTGCTCCAGACAAAAAGGCCATTGGACATGGCTTGCAAATGTGCAGAGTCACGGTGTCATTAATTATCTTGCAAGAAGGGCCCTAGGAATAAGAGCTGCACAACCAATTGTCCCCTTCAGTGTGGTGTCTGTGGCACAGTCACAGATAGCTTCTAAATTTAAGCTTGAACTGCCTTTTAATTCAGAGGTTAGGCATTGCCTCCCACCCACACTTGCTACTAGCTTAGCCTCAGGCTACTAATTACCAGCAAGACAGGTCAGTTGTTGAGTGTGCACCAAGTCCATCATTTCTGACATCCTCACACTATGACAGGCCTGCCCTTTTCCTTTGGGCAAATCTGGGTTAGCCAGGGTTTGGCTTCATTTTCATGAATGCAAGAACCCTCAGCACTGCCATCAGTGACTTAAATTATTTAGCTAGATGTCCTGCAGGTAAAATGTGGCTGTCCACTCAACATATATTTATTCAGGCTCCTTCTGCACTCAGCCTTCTCCTAGGCTCTGCACATACAGAGGAAAGTTAAATACAGAAGCTCTTGTCCCTGTGGAAGCTACTACTGTCCAGTGACCTAATAAAACACCAGGAGAAACAAAAATAAATACAAAACATGCTCAAAGCCAAAGGAAAAGAATGCTATGAAGAAAAACAGGAGAGTCCATTTCAAATATAGAATAGAGAACAAGAAAGATATTTCTGGAGAGAAAGCAGAATAGGCCTATAGTTCAGTGGTAAGGCACTCGCCTAGCATTGAGAAGGCTTTGGGTTTGATCCCCAGCAAAATAAATTAAATAAATAAATAAGTGCCAATTATAATTAACTGGGACCTAGATTAGAATAAGGTGACACCTGTGGCTTGTAGGTAACTGCAGAAAGTAGGAAAATCCACGTAACAGCAACAGGCAAGTCCACAGTGGGAAGGCTACTGGAGTCAAAGCCAAAAGAGAAAATCTAAGAAGCAAGAGAGATGATGAAGTGGAAGAGGAGAAAAGACCTTGTCTGCCATGCTATGAAACTAGGATCTTGTTTGGCTTGTGACAGAAGCCAGTGACAAGCTAATCCATACCTTGATTCATCAGTCAACAGCTGGAGTGTATCAGTCACCACACTAAAACCCAAGAAGATGCCAATACAGGTAACCACCAGACTCTCTGACTTCCTGGAGCTTACACTTTAGGTGGAGAAGTTAACACACATCGGCATGACCTCTCACAGGTGGGAAATCATAGACAATCAAAGAAAGGAGGCCACGCAGCAGCTATAGGGTAGCTGCAAGGAGACATGAAGAAAAATGGAAGCTGCTGGGCTTCTCAGTGGAGAATAACTCTCCTGGCTTCTCCTCAGAAAGGCATGTGTGCTAGGGTTTTCGTTTAGTTTTGAATATTTTTACTTCTTGCTAGAGTGGCAATAGCTTTCCACGGCTCCATTATTTCATCTACCTAGTGGTGGTGTAGAGAAATACTATGAGTGACTGGCTGGAGATGAGCTGCATATGATGGCCAAAAAATGACTGGTGCAGGGCTGTGCCTTGTAGACTCCTTGGAGCTTGCATACCTAGGCTGCAAGTGGTCAGAGACTCAGACTGAAAAAAAATCTAGCTCGTCAAACCCCCAGCAACATATCCTTTTCTATTCCTAACCTGCTTCTCCATGTTTTTCCTTTGTTTTACGCTCCTTCACACACTATGCACATAAACATACATATACACACACATGCACATGGGCAAAATTAATACAGATTGCATCTCACAGAGAATGAATTCTGAATCATGGCAGCAAAGCCCAGTTTTTCCTTTTCTAAGTGTGATGCTAGGCTCATCCGTTTAAGAGTCCCGAGGAGTAGTTTAAATGCCCACATTTCTTTGTAATCCCTCACCCTGAACTTTCAGAATGATGTCTAGGAATGCTCGTTTTAATGTATCATGCAGAGTTTTGTCAGTTGTCCACGTGTTTGTTTCTTCACTTTCTTCTTCAGAAGAATGAACTCAAAAGTTCAACTCAGTGTCTGCCCCCTCGCCCCCCTGGGTGAATGAGCGCCCATGTGAACCAAGGAAGATGAAGTGATCTCTAAAGCACTTTCATTCATGGGACCCATGAGAGGCAGAATGGAGTTATGCATCAAACGCAGCTAGTAGTTATGTAACCGTGACCAGCTCACCTCTCATCTTGAGAATGGAGACAATAGCACTTGCTGTTTGTTGTGAGACTGAATGTCTTGGTAATAAAGATGATAGTTATTCTATGATTTCTCTTTCTTCTTATTCTATTAGGACCTAGAGAGAGAAAGAGAAAGATCAGAGAAGTAGAAGATAGAAAAATATTATAGATAATCTATAATAGTATAGACTGGTCATGCCTCATTTTCTTTACAAAACTGACTTTTATTCAACATAACTACCACCTGAGTAACAATTCTTTAGCCGGGGCTCACATGGAATGCCAGGCAGAGTCCCTTATGTAAGTGAAGACATAGTTATTACCACCAGCAACACAAGCAGAACTCCCACTCCCATCCTCCCATGCTCACTGTAGGCTGCCAGAGCCAGGCTGTCAGAAAACACTTCCTTGATCTGCTTCTGCAGAGCTCTGCAGCCTAAATTTAACTCCTTCCACTGAGGGAGAGGGCAAGAAGGAGTGGAGAAAGGGGGTCACACACTGGAACCCCTTAAGAAACAAGTTGCGATATACAAATATAAATTATACATTAAATATGTGCGCATTTATTTGTTTGTTTCCCAAGTGGCAGAAGGAAAGCCTAAGACTCAGGGGAGGCAAAACACACACCTCAGGATTGGCTATCATCATAAGCCACATGCCTGTCTTTTATAATGGCTGACCTCTTCCTGCAACTCAGCATTCTCCCTTTGTATGTCATCCTCCCAGACTCCTGTGCAGATAATGTTAGTCTGAAAGCCAAGGATGCAAGACAAAACATATAGAGACAAAATAGTGAAGAGAGAAATAAAAGTGAAGAAGGGATTCCAAGCAGATCCAACCCCTCCAACCACATGAGGGGAAATCACACACACACACACACACACACACACACACACACACACACACACACACCATGCAATACAGTTGTCAGAGTGAACACCTGCTAATGCATGACACCACTACTTGGGAAAACACTCATGAGTCTTGACCGAGCTTTTTGCTGAAGGTTTGGGGTTACCCTGGAGATTCTGGTGTTGGTTGCAAAGGCTGCCCTCTTTGCCTAGATCCTCCATTCCAAGTACTCTCACCACCTTGTTCTAGTAAGGGATCAGAAGATAACACATAACCTTTATAAACCCAACACTACAGTGTAAACAAAGCTTCCGTCAGAGTCATGTCTTTGGCCCTGTCTGACCAGAACATTTCCTGGGAATCTTCCAAAGGAGCCAAGAAGACACACTTTTCTCATTCTGGTTTTTCCCATGCAGACACAGCTCTGGAGAGGCATGGGTCCATATTCTTCAGCATGGAAGATCATGGGAGAAATGATGCTGTTGTCTTATAGAAATCTGGCGGTCCACTTGGAAAATATAAGTCCCACCACAGCTTCAAATGCAGGTCTACAGACATTTCATTGATTTGGTGAGATATCAGTGTGTCTGTCCCTTGGAATTCTATGAGCATAGGTATATCAGGGGCCATGATCACAAACCCTATAGACTAGGTTCTGTGACAAGTAGCTCTCCAAGTGCAGAGAAAAAGCAGAGATCATCTTTAAAACTCTACTCCTTAAACATAATGCAATTTTTGACTGCAGCAGAAATACCAGACTTCTTAGGGTACATGTGATGAACAGGCATAAGGCCTGTAAACTGAAAAGCTACAAAGAACACTATTTCAATGATAAATTAAGAAAGCATGATTATATGAAGATCTATACACTAATGTGCACTGCTAGGATATTAATTCTCAAGCTTATAATAGTTGAAAAAAAAAAAAAAAACCTCAGGGGACACTTAGGGGAACTGACGGTATGACTGTTAACATTGTGGAAAAACAAAAGTTTTGGAATCCAAAACAACTTAGAAAAATAAGAGCAAATTTGGAAGCCTTAAGCTACCTAATTTCCATATACATATAAGTTAAAGATAATTTTTCAACGTCAGCACTATTGACATTTGTGGATGAGTAATTCTTTACTTTATGGATATTGGCCTCAGCTCTATAGGATTTTTAGATGCATCCCTCATCTCCACCTATTAGCTATGTAAGCCCCTAGTTATCACAATTTAAAATGTTACCAGGCATTATCAAATATTCCCCCCACCCCATGAATCCAAATCACCAGTTCTTCAGGACCACTGGACTGTAGTGATGAAGACAGTAGGTTCTGGCTTTGAAATAAACAAACCAGTGAAACAGAACGGTAAAGCCCACACAGACACCCAAACATACATGCCCAATTGACTTTTGACAACAATCCAAAAGCAATTCAGTTCGGAGAATGTCATTTCAATAAATGGCATTTTAACTATTTGATATCAATCAGCCAATAACAGAATGCCAATTTAATTCAAACCTCATACAACATATGAAAATTAATTCAAAATGAACTGTATGTGTAAGTAAATGTAAGACTTACAGGTTCTGGAAAGCATGCAGAAGAAAGTAATTAAAAATGATTGTGACTCTGGCATAGCCAAAGGATTTTTAAGTTATGACACAAGTGAAAGAGCAAGGTAAATAAACTGGATACTGCAGAGCTTCAAACTTCTGTTTTCCATCACTCATTATTATAAAAATAAGAAAGAACTGTGTGAGAGGTTACTGTTCAGATCACAAAAATAATGAAGGTCTTATATGTAGAAAAAATATATGATAGGCAGATTTGGGCCCAGGGGTCCCGCTCAAACTAAGGCACCAGCCAAGGACAATACAGGAGGTAAACTTTAAACCCCTTCCCAGATCTAGCCAATGGTCAGAATATTCTCCACAGTTGAGTGGAGAGTGTGATACGACTTTCTCACGTACTCTGGTGCCTCACATTTGACCATGTCCCCTGGAGGGGGAGACCTGGTGGCACTCAGAGGAAGGACAGCAAGTAGCCAAGAAGAGACTTGATACCCTACGAGAATATATAGGGGGAGGTAATCCCCCTTAGGAACAGTCATAGGGGAGGGGAATAATGGGAAAATGAGGGGGGGGAGGAATGGGAGGATACAAGGGATGGGATAAACATTGAGATGTAACAAGAATAAATTAATAAAAAGAAAAAGAAAAAAGAAATCTCAAGGACCGTAAGAAGAAAGAACTCAATTAAAATGGATAGAAGATCTGAATAGATACCTCTTTATCAAAGAAGTTATGGGAATTCCAAATAAACACTTGAAGGAATGAATGAAGTGTTCAATATCGCCAATTATCAGATAAATGAAAATTGAAATGACAATGGCATTCCATTAGCTAAAATCATAATTAGCCATGCCACCTGTTGACCACCAAGGGGAAAACTAAGCTCGTACAGTACTGCTCCTGGGAATGCAAAATCCTGTAGTCATTTCAGAAGGCAAATGCCTGCTTCCTTGGGTGTGCATGCACAGCTCTGGCTTGCAGGAATACTGCAACAAAGTACCACAGACTGGGAAACTTAGCAGTATATAATCTCCATGCTAGGGGTCAGTATTCCAGTTGGAGGATAAGTGAGCTTGGTGCCATACCTCTGCTTTCTGGAAGATGACTGGAACCCTTTGGTGACATTGACTTGCAGAAGCCAGGCCTTAGCATCTTGCCTTCACCATCACAAGACATCCTTCCATGTTCATGTCTGTGTCTTGGTTACCCTTTTGTAGCATTGATGGAGATGTCACTAAGCAGATGAATAGTACCTGGTGATGGCGAGGGCTGGGGAGGACAGGAAGCGTTTTTACAGAGAGGAGTCAGGAATGTTTAGGGACTAACTGGCTTGTTCTCTATCATCTATAATAGGTTTATGGGTTTATACATAGGTCAAAAGTAATCAGTGTGTAAAGATTACATTTCAATTATACCTCTCCAAAGCTGCTTTTTAAATACCTTGCACATTGTTCCACTCATAAAGGATTAGCATTCTTCCTAAGGACATTGTTTTAACTTGATTACCTCTGTAAATACTCTCATTACAAGTGATCATATGCTTGGAACTCTCTGTGAGGTAGAACTCTAACCTATTTTTGGAGAACATAAGTTAAACCACAATACCCACCACATACCTCAGGCATTCTATTCCTGAGAATTTATCCAACATAAATTAAAAACACTTATTTATATGTTTACAGTTTCTTGATCCAGCATAGTCACAAGCGAGAATTGAATCAAATATCCATCAATGAGATCAGCAAATTGTGGCCTAGCTACACAATAGGATAGAGTTGGCAATAAGGATGGATTAACCTACTGATCCTAAAATGATAAAGATGTTAAAATAAACTATACTCAGTAATAAAAGCTAGGCAAAGAGGAACAAATCTTTCCCAACACTAGTTCTATATAATTCAAGAAAATTTAGAAACAATTTATTGTGATAGAAAGCAGAAAAATAGATGTCTGGTGATGAGGGATCTTGAGGAGATCAAGGTAGGTTTTTCTAAAGAATAAGGAAACCGAGTTGGGTGTGGTGGAACACACCTGTAATCCCAGCACGCAGAAGGCAGAGGCAAGTGGATCGATGTGAGTTCGAGGCCAGCCTGATCTACACAATGCACCAAGGACAGCCAAGGCTACACAGAGAAACCCTGTCTTGAAAAAAAAAAAAATAAGAAGAAGAAGAAGAAGAAGAAGAAGAAGAAGAAGAAGAAGAAGAAGAAGAAGAAGAAGAAGAAGAAGAAGAAGAAGAAGAAGAAGAAGGAAATCTTGGGGGCTGACTGACTTGTTTACTATTTTAATTATAATAAATTCACAGGATTATACATATATCAAAATTTATGAATGTACATGGTTTATATTTCAATTATATCTTTTCATGGTATTTTTCAAATAATTTGTACCTAAGGCAGGGTACCTGGTAATGTGAACAGCTAGGAACTGTCATGCTGATCCGATGACCTGGTAAAGCCAAGACACTTTAAAGAAAGGATGCCACTATACTACACTTAAACACACAGAACTAATGTTTCTAATCCAGTTGTCATTTGGAAACATATCATAAAATAATAGAGAGCTATGGTGCCCTGAATGAGATGTTCCTATCTGGAAGAGGAGTGCTACTTCAGATTGGAAGAATAACACTTGCCAGTCGTAGCTTCTCTTCCAAAGGAGTGGGAGAAGAAAATGCTGCCCAAAGAGTAGAGCTTCCAGGCTCAAGTGGTCTGCCAAAGCCACATCAGCTACTGTTCAGTGTGATATACTGAGCTCTGGGCGTAGTGATGACTGAGATGCGCTCCTGATCTACAAGGCTTTCCTAATCTGACGGGGAAGGGCGGAATCTAGATGCTTTCACCCTACCAGAATGCTATTTGATCAAGAGTCTATGAATATCAGGTTCCAAGTGCCAGGAAGTCCAAAGAAAACTATGGGTGGAATTGTCACTCCCAACAACTTCTGTCTAGAGCTGAATGGAATAAAACTTCTCAGGAATACATCCATTGTCAAGAATGACATTGTACACTTGTAATCCCAATTCTTAGGAGATGATAGCAGAAGCATCCAGAAGTCAATGTCATCCTTAGCTACATAGTGAGCTGGAGGTCAATCTGAGCTACAGGAAACCCTGTGTCATGATAATAACAATGAAAATATGCAAATTGACAGACTGCCCAGATTAACATCTCATATTTTATATCAAGATGTACCATGGGCATAGAGGAGAAACAGTTCTTTTCATTGGTGCTGGTATGAATGGTTAGAAGTTGTTCCTACAAATTCTAGGATCTTTACTTGTTGTATTTTAAATATATTTAAGCCTAAATGTAATTTTATTTTTTGGAGTCTAATATACAGTGCAATAAAAATATGGAGTCTGTATTTTGAATAAGATTATTTTTTTTTGTTTTATTTGTTTTTATTTGTTTTATACAACTCCATCTTGGTTGTAGCCATTTGAATCAATCCAGTACAAGTAGTTGTCATAATACTGGCAGAGTCATTATAGTCTAGACCTGTACCTTGCTTTTTATGGACATCTCCACTGATGGGGCATTTCAACCTTTATCTGCCTTGACAAGAAGTTCATTTATCAGCAAGATGACAGTAATAAGAGGCTCCCTACAGAACATAGCAAATTAATTCAGGAAATAATTATACTTGATAGATCTGCATCTGGACCAAGAGTTCTTAAAGGTGGTAAGATGTTCTAGCACAATGAGACAGACAGTTTGACCACTGAGATAGGTAGGAATGTTACATATGGCATGACACACCAAACCAGAGACACACTACTGAAAGGAGACAACCTCAAAAGGGGGCCTCACAGGGAAACCAGATAACCAAGGACGTGAAAACAAGCTCACTTTTGACTTAGCAAATAATGAGAAGTTAGTCTGCTAGAGAACAGAGTTCTAGTGGGAGAGAAATGAAAGACATATGGATGAGGAAGGAGATGCCAGATCAGAGTAAATGGCTTTCCTAGCTACACAAGAAGCGCGTGGATGCCTCTGAGGGTCAGTAATACAAAGCTGCTATTAGAAATGGCACATGTAAGTGAAGATGTCCCTCATTTACAGTGTTTGTTTTAAATGTTGCTAGTATCATTAGATACACAAGGATTCAGCTTGGGCAGAGTGTCCAGGCTATATACTCACCTCCAGGACACAAAACTGCATAACATGTCAAAGATGAATTACAATCTTGAGTGTGAAGCGTCATGGTTGCTCACCTTCTACAAGAAACCTAACATTTAACAATATAACCACCACTTCTGTGCCTGAGACTGCTGTTCATTCCTCTACTTGTTTTTCAATTTTATATCACCAGAGATCATGAAGTTCCAAGGATGCTGGTCTACTCTTTTTGCTTCCTCTTGCAGGGAAGCAAATGTGTTCAGAGTGTTGATTAGGTTTTGAAGAAGACAGACCCTACTGTTTATCTTTGGATATTTTGGATATTTATTCTCTCTCTCTCTCTCTCTCTCTCTCTCTCTCTCTCTCTCTCTCTCTCTCTCTCTCTCTCTCTCTGTCTCTCTCTCCTTCTCTCACTCCCTCCCCCTCTCCCTCACATACACAAACACCACACAAATACTATAAACACACATGCATGCACACATACACACACACACATATTTAGCACCATTCCTCATGGAGGAGCTTCTGAGGTACCACTTTATTGTAGCTCTTTGAGGAGTTTGAACCTTGATGATGCTCGTGTGTGTGTGTGTGTGTGTGTGTGTGTGTGTGTGCATATATATTTACATGTATATGCAATATACATGTAGCCTACCCATGAACCTTCCTGACAGATGAGTATGTATCTTAAAGCCTTTAGATAGTTGTTAGCTGTTAGTTTATATTGTCACTAATATATTACAAAATGCTCAAACATTTGTTCAAAAATTCAAAATGGGCAATTTGTGGAGGTGCCATTTATATCAATCGGAAGACTCTGATGGTAGAAGAAGGGGTCCTTTGATGAGCATCAGGAATGAAGTGTTACATCATTTTAAAAACATTTATTTTGTTTTTTTATTTATGTGTGTGTATGTGGTAGCTGCCCATAGAGGCTAGAATGGGCATTAAATTCCCTGGAGTTTGAGGCACTTGTGAGCTGTGTGATCTGAATGCTAGAAACAAAACTGTGGTCTTCTAATAGGGCAGTGAGTACTCTTAACCACTAAGCCATCTTTGTAGCTCAGCATGCACCATTTTTATTTCCCCCTTAGGATGAAAATTGAGATCACTGCATCTGAGAGCCTCAGAAGAATAGCATACATTATGCTCAACAGAGGAAAAGACAGTGTGCACCCAAAAGGCTTTGAAAAGGCTTCTTTATCCATTCTTCTACTGAGGGACACTTAGGCTATTTCCATGTTCTGGCTATTATGAATAAGGCAGCTATGAACATGGTTGAGCATATGTCCCTGTTTTGTGGTAGGGCATTTTCTGGGTATATTCCAAGGAGTGGGATAGCTGGGTCTTGAGGAAGCCCTATTCCCATTTTTCTGAAAAGCGCCAGATAGCTTTCCAAAGTGGTTGTACTAGTTTGCATTCCCACCAGCAATGAAGGAGTGTTCCTCTCTCTCCACATCCTCGCCAACATGTGGTGTCATTTGAGTTTTTGATCTTAGCCATTCTGATGGGTGTAAGATGGAATCTCAGTGTCGTTTTGATTTGCATTTCTCTGATGACTAATGAGAACGAGCATTTCTTTAATCAGCTCTGATTTCTAGTCTCGAAAGATAACAAGCTGTAGAATATGGCTAGTTAATCTTAGATATGTAAGTTCTTCAGTCTTTGATAACCTCAAATGCTTAGCTGATTCATATCAAAGCACCTACCTTCATGAACTACCCTAGGTCATTCTATAACTCATGAAGATATTTTATGAATTTACTAAAACAAATTTATTAATATAAAAATATCGGAATGATTCACAAACAATATTTATAATATTAGATTAAAATAATTGGAGTTTCTGGAAACTCATTTATCTAAGCCAGGGTTAGCACAGGTTGCTGTAAATAAAATTAACAAATAATGAATCGTGAATCATAAAAACAAACTGAAAAACAAAGCCCAATATTCTAGATCTATAATCCATATCTAGAGGAAAGTTATTCTAAGCAAAGGGGCTCCAAATAACAGAGATTTCCCAGAAAGCATCTGCTTCTGGTGCAGGGGTTACAGGCTTATAGAATGGCAGCCATGGAAAAGTGATGTAAGAAAAGCCTCCTTGCCCAAAGACTCTAGCTTGATCGTGCATCTCAGTGATCGATCACATGCGTGTGTATTGTTCCAAATTGTTTGTTTTCTGTCTCAGAAATTTTAATTTTTGACTTTTAAGTCCATTCTATAAAACATGTTAGAAATATAAATTCATCCATCGTCTTATGCATAACTAGCTTAGGAAGCCCATTCATTGCACTATTTTTTCTTGCATTAACCATATAGGCCCAAGCTTAACTGATATGATAAAGGAGACTACAACAAAGGCATGTGTTCCACTAAGTCAGGAAGAACCATCAAATATTTAGCCAAATGCAACACTGGCCTCGCTTCTTCAGAGTGAATTTTGGAAAATGGAGCAGTGATCAAAGATGACTTGCCATATTCCTACTGTAAAAATAGCATCTATTCTATTGACTATTACCAGAGAGCCTCCAGCAATGAAATTAGAATGATATAACAAAATTTCACTTATCATCAAGATAGCAGGTCCTGCACTAAATGCTATAGGAAAAAAAAAAAACCCACAAACATTATATAAGACATAGGTGCTATCCTTAAGAATTTTTCTAAAACCTCTGACAAAAATTTAAATACCAAATTGCAAGAAAGTAATAGAGGGGCCTGGAGAGATGGCTCAGAGGTTAAGAGCACTGACTGCTCTTCCAGAGGTCCTGAGTTCAATTCCCAGCAACCACATGGTGGCTCACAACCATCTATAATGTAATCTGATGCCCTCTTCAGGCATGTAGGGTGTATACGAAGACAGCACTGTATACATAACAATAAATAAATCTTTTTTTAAAAGTAATAGAACATACTTCACAATGAAAAGCAAAATAGTTCAACAATAACAATTCATTTATTCTGTGTTCACTGAGTGTCCATTGTGCAATAAGCTTGATACTGGCACTGAGGGTAAAAAGATTTGTTTACCATTCTTGGTCTCTGTCCTGAAGAATCTCACTTTAAGAAGAATTAGGAAAAAAGAAAAAGAATTAGGGGCCTAAAGACATGGCTTGGCAGAGCACTTGCTGTTCTTCCACGGGATCTACGTTCTTCTCCCAGCACCTACATAGTAATGCCAGTTCCAGGGGATTCAATATCCTTTTCTGGTTCCTGTGGGCACCAGGCACACACATGGTATACATACATACAGTCAGGCACTCACACATGCACACAAATAAAAATAAAATTTTAACAAATAGAATTTCGAGTTCATTTGACCATTGAGCCCTGTCTTCCAAACGTGTGTTCATTAAATTACCTTGAGAAATGCTAGCTTCAAACCATGCTTGGTCTGAAGTTTTCAAACAAGGGAAATTCATCGTTGCCACTAGGGAAATCTTTATGAACACATGGATTTTAACCAAATCATGGGATGGTGGGTAAGCCCTGTGCTGAGAGATGAGTCCAAGGTGGAGATCTTTTGACTAAGATGCTGATGAACAGTAAACATGGGAGAAAGGAAGTGTTGAAATAACTGGATTATTTAGATACCACAGTGACAACTAAATCTGACAGATGAGCTGAGAGTAATACTTGGGAACCAAAGCCACCACTCAAAGGCTTTGTTCTTTATTGATAACGTGATAGGACCACTGGGTGTAATGTGAAAGCATGTCCCAAATCCTAGAACTTGGAGAGTGGAGGCAAGAAAAATCTGTTTGAGGCCAGCATGCGCTCTATGAGACCCTGGGTCAATAGAAAAGCAACAAAGCAGAATGCCCCAAGACATAACCACAGCAATAGAAAAGAAATTGACAAAAATAGGAAACCATACCAAGAAACAGCTTCAACCTTGAATACAGTTGGCAAAATACCAGAACATAAACTCTATGCTTTGACCAGCGAAACAAGCGATATGATAATATGAAATAAAAACTACTTAGAAAAATACTTTGAGACTATCTGCTCCTCAGTTCATAAGGTTTAGATAGGACAGTGACATGAAATGTCATGTTTACTGAACCACACCGGAAGTGGAAATAAACAATAACTCTCACCTTTGGGTACTATTATTACTGCTCGTGGCTTTTATGTTGGTGGTGGTGTCATGCCTCAACCCATTCAAATCTCCTCAAAAAATATTATAAACTAAATGACTTCCAACAACTGAGATGTCTTTCTTGCAATTCCATAGACTAGAAACCCAAGATGGAAGTACCAAGAAATTTGACACTGGGTTAGGCTTGTTTCCTGAATCGCAGATAAGCTCCCTTCATGGCAGGAGGATAAAGAAACTTGAAAAGGTTGGCTTTATAAGTACACTAGTCCCATTCCTAAGGGATTCTTTATGGCACAAGCACTTACCAAAGGCCCCACCTCCTGGTGCCATCATCCTGGGCGTTGGAATTTCAATCTACAAGTTTGGGGAGGTCACAGACATTCAGACTCTAGCACGGTAGGCCATCCCAGTTCAATGTCACTGTTGCACTTACTATTCAATATCCGAAGTGAAACAGTCTCTGCCTGTTGTCCTTCAAAGAGACTACAATGCCATTCAGAACATTGGAACATTCTAGACATCAAATAAATATTGTCTGTTTCAAACAAAATAGAGTTCAGGAAAGAGAAAGGGGAACATGAACTTTAACTTGAACGGTTGGAAAAAGGTTCTGATGTCTGGAAATTATACAGCAGGTAGGATGCATTAGTGTTCCTATTTCTGCCAGTAGACACTCATGGAAGCAAGTCTAAAAATGTGAAATTCAAGATGAGCAAGAGATTTAAATAATGATCCAGCCAAACTCTCCAACCCCTAAATAAGGAAAAAACATGTCCAGGTCATGTCTTGCCCACTCTGTTCCCCCTCCCTTAACACTGTGACTGCCCAAGACCATGAGTACTGGAAGAGAGAGAGAGAGAGAGAGAGAGAGAGAGAGAGAGAGAGAGAGAGAGAGAGAGAGAGAGAACACAACTAGAAACAGACTTCCAGGGAAGGCAGGCTTTACTGGGGGAAACAAAGGCTATTTAAACCTATGGGAAGTAGATAGAGGCTTTCAGGGTAAGCATACATCACTGGCTGGGCTAAGGTTCTGGGAATGCCTTATTTGCATAAGGAGGAATTCTAGGTGCTTGATGGGCATGATCTTATAAGAAGAAGTTTAGCCTGTAACCTGGCAACCAGGCTATATGACCATCTCAAGGTGGCAGAGGTGGGGACTGAAAGCTATATGTGGCAGGACATACAGGCCCAGGGAAAGGAGAGGAAAGTCCTGCTCCTGCTGGTCTCAGAACAAGATTTTCTGGGTTTGGACACACTTCGACCCTACTCTTGCTCCAGGCTGGCTCCTCTGGCCCCACAAGGTCACACAACTGCACAGGAAAATGAAAACAGGAAACTGCTTTGAGATCCTCCAGATTGTGCATGCCTCAGTTTTGAGGCGTTTTTATTCTCACTCTGAAAAGGTCAGCCAATTGCTGCCGTAAGCGTCTGACTATGTATATTGTCCCCTTCAGCCCCTGCCAGGTCAGGGCTATGTCCTTTCCTGTGGTGTCTGCTTTATCATTAGAGAACTCCCTAAATTGACTTGAACTCACCACCTTTACTGTTAGCATCCATTTTAAAAGGTCCAGTTGCAGACATACCATTTCTTTCACAATCAATTATCACCAGCTCCCAATGGGCATCCTTTCTTAAGGGTCAAGGAATTGGAACTAGAATTGGGGACTTCAAATTTTTTGCTTCCTTTGTTGAGAATGTTTGAGGCAGTTCTCCTCCAAGACTGAAGATTTCAACTCCTGCTTCCTAGACACAGCTGCAGACTCGAAACTGGATTAGCCTCTCCCTGGTTTAACTTGTAACAGTCCTTCTGATGCCAAAAGCCATATTAGCTTTTAACTTTAAAATGTTTTTCAACTTCTATGGAGACTTAAAGGAACAAGTACGCAATATCTATTGCTTTTCTCACTTCAGTGAGTAACACAATTGAAAAAAGATTAGAGTGAGGGGTAGGGTATCCTATATCCCACCTTAGATTTGTAGGGCTCTCTGTTCTAGAAACTAAGATCATGTAGACATAGATTTAAATTCATTTTCTGAAGCTCCTGGGATGCTTTCTCCTCAGCGACAAATCATGGAAAATTTTTACATTTCCCCTCTCTTCTTGAGAGCCTCCTGGCTCCTTGTCATTGTCACCAGCTGGATTATAGTCCACTAATGGCAGTGGATTCCAAAGAGACAGAAGGCTGTTTTCGATCCATTCGTTATTTTAATGACAACAAATTGTCCCATAAGCCTTGTTAAAATCTCATTTAATCTAGAAAAAAATAGATGCACTGAGACACTTAAGCAGGAAGAAGGTATTATCAGCATCCATCAAAGCAAAAATAATGGAGTGGAGGGGCACTTAAAGAGTCAGTCCAGGAGGATTTGACTGTTGGGGAATGAGCCGGAATTATACTTCTAGCCCTTTAACTCTAGGTACTGCATTATCAACCCCTAATTGACCAGAAACAGAAAACCTTGCATACTTTTTTCTCAAACTTTAGATACAAGTGGTTACAAAAACCTTAATGCAAAGTGTACAGAAACAAAGAAAAAGAAGTAAAGGACAAGTGACTATGCAGGGCTCTAGAGGTCATCTGAGACTGGTCCCCCTCTGATTAGCATGCTGAGACCTGATTGGAGAGGGAAGCAGCCAGGCCTTTCCTTAACATTGCGAATGGCCTCGATACCATCTGAAATACAACTGACCAATAGTTGCTATTCTAGTCTTGGGTTTATCACATGTTGTTGGCATGATCCTAGAAAGCCAGCTGCAAGGCATGTTTCAGTTCCCCCATCTGCAAAACAGGGCTGACCATATCACCTGGCTCATCATGTTGTCGTAAGGGTTAAATGAAGTGTGCACGCAGAACGCTGGCCACATCTCAAACATTTGAAAGGCCTCAGGATCACTACTGCTTTGCGTGGTTGAAATTTCAGTTTAGTGTCCCTAGAGAGCAAGATGAGCTTTGTGATGCTCTCCTCTGGTCCTGTTTCCTACATGGCTTCCCGCTTTCCCTTTTAAGATGTGTTGTATAAGCATAGAGCCTTCCCGTTTCCCATGCTCTTACACTGATGACCTTGGACAAGTCATTTACTAAACTAGTTCTCAGGGTCTACATCCATACAATAATAACATGTGAGATCGGTGATGCCTAGAATCCTAGCCATCTGCTATTGAGATGGTTCTCAGAGGCGGAGTGCTGACCAGCTAGCTGCCTAGGCCCTTTGTTGGGAATTTCTAGTCCCTTCAAGAAGCTGCTAATGATATTCAACCCCACTGACAGGATCTCTGGGGGGGTCTAGACATAAACCTCTGAGCTCACCTCTCCACTCGGGGTTCCATTGGGGATTACTTTGTAATCCTCATGTAACTCCCTGTGGATTGAGAAAGACTAAGTCTATTGAAGGAACCATTTACCTCAACCAGCACTCTTACCAAACTGTCATGGATACACATGACACAGTACCTCATGATCTTCCCGTGTGTGTCTAAACTACTCTTGAGGAATCCAAGTTATGAGTGAGTTGGAGAAAATGTTGTTTGAAGGATTCACAGCTGTCCACCCAAAGTATTCTTACTTTCAACATCATGTATCTGACCTAAAAATATCACCAATGAGACAAGAGATAACTCTGGTCATGAAATTCAGAGCACTTGGGTTTGTAAGGCAGCATTTGAATTACTATAATTTCAAATCTCTGCTCTAAGGCAGGGTCTTAGTTTCTAGATCAAGTTGCCTTCAGACTTGCAGTGTTTTTGTTTCAGCGCCCCCTGCACCCCCCACCACCAAATCTGTGATCCAGGCATGCATGACTGAGCCCTGATGCATGTTTTCAACCATTTAGGAAGATGGTTTACATCTCTTGTATTTTTCTGAGAGCTTCACCTTGACTAGTGCAGTGCATCCTTATGAGGAGGATCCTGGGGCACCTCACTGTGTATATGTTACAAGCAAGGAAACAGGCATGGCCTCCACCAAGGTCAAGTATATAATTTTGCTGGCCACTGACACTAGGATTTGATCTTCAAACTGTATAATAATGCATAGCTTTTGTTTTCCTTTTTAAACAGGATTTGCTTATTCTACTTCAGACATTAATTAAGCCTTCACATCTGTGTAGCAGGTGCATAAGATCATTAAGAACTATTGAAACCCGTCAACAGGAATGTCGATGTTTCTTACAGTATAGCTATTACTGAAAATGTAAACATATGCATGTTAAAATAAACTGACATGGTATGCATACCTGTGTATAAACCCAGTGATCTTTCACTGCTCCATTTTCTATCTTCAGATACAATTTTGTGGTTGGAAAAAAGAAAAAGAGGGAAACATTTTCCATTCTTACCAGAAACTAGAGACCATACCAAGGTAATTTCTTTCATTGCTCCCAAATATCTCTTTCAAAGTAAAGCACACTCTAAGGTGAAGAGATTTGGGTGCACATATTCATCTGAAATCCATTCTGAGGAATTGACTTCCATGTTTGTGGAGGCTAGACGGTCATATGCCCTGCGCTGTGAGAACTAAAGTCCCAGGAAAGTGGGTGGTGGTCTGAGACTGAATGGAACCAGGGAAGCTGGTAGAGTTCTAGTTCAGATCTGAAGGCCTGAGAGTCAGGAGCACCAGAAGTGTAAATCCATGAGAGGATGGAAGAATACTAAGGCCCCAGCTCAACCCTAAGGCACCGAAAAAAACTTCTCCTGCCTTCCTCTATCACTGTCTTCTTCTTTTCTGAATCTTATGTATTTTCTGAGCCTTACCCATCCCATGTAGGTCAATTGACTTTGCTCCAGACATTGATTCAAATTCTCAAATTACCTAGGCACATCAAGAAACAACACCTAGGCAAATATCTGGGCAGGTTATGACCTAGTTAACACATAAAATTAATTGTCATTGGTTTTAGAATGGTATTGTTTAGAAAACAAATTGAAGCAAAATAATAATAATTTTTTACTCTTATATTATTCATTGAAAATAGACTATCTTTGAGACCATAGAAAGTTCCACATACATGTGTTTATTCTTTATACATACAAAACTTTTTTTAAAATCAAGAATCATATTAGGCAAGCTTTTGTTGACTTCATATCACAGACTGGTTTTTAGAAAGTAGAGGGGCAGTGAAGCCAACTAGGAAAAGAAAATAAGAAATCTCTAAACACTTTAAAGGATGTATGAGGTCAGTTATTTACACTAAAATGTAACTTCTAGGAAAAGTATTTGCTCAATGGAGGCCCCACTGTGTGCAAATTCAGCATTTAATGGCTAAGTCATCAACTGGAATTGAATGCTCTCTCCCTGAGGTCTTCACACAAATCTTTAGCTCAGCCCAAATTAAAAGCAACTGTGGCCAACATCTTAATTTTTTCCCCTTGCTAAATTACTATGGAGATGAATTTTATCAACTTAATCCACTCAGCTTAAACTAATTCTTCATTAAAGCATAACTTTCTCCCATGGGGAAACATCTAAATCCAGCAGATACACACATGAACACCTCCAGTTTGTTTTAATTATTTTTCTTAAATGAGAAGCTGAGCACATTTTGCCAAGGATTAAATAACCCAGGGTCTCACACATTCAGTATTCTCAGACTAAATTGGTGGTCTCACATAGCAATTCTTTTCCAATTGGAGAAAAACTATTTCAAGCAACCATAAAAAACGGTACTGAAATGACCCAAGAAGGTTACAAAGAACTTAGGTAAACCCATACCTCTTGATATTTTTACTCAGTTCAATATTGATATTTACAGGTGACATTTCTCCTTTAATCTCTAACAGGCTTTCAAGTAAACAAGAAATATTTGTAAAAGTTAAAACACTCAAGCAAGTAAAACAAGCCAAAGAGTTTGAGAAAATATTTATAAAGACATCCAATATATATTCAAAGTACATAAAGAACACTGAAGGCTAAACGATAAAATAAATAAACAGCCAAATTTAGAAATTAGCTAAAGATCTAAGTGGGCACTGACTGATGAAGATACAGTAGCAAGGGAGCACAGGAAAGGGCACTTGTTATGATACAATCATTAGGGAAATTGAAAGTAAGTAATAGAACGCTACCACACACTTTCTAGAATGACCGAAATTCAGAACCCTGAGAATAAATACAAGATAACATATGAGAAGAGGCTAGAGAGATAGCTCAATGGATAAAGCATTTGCCACAGAAATATGAAGAACAGAGTTTGGATCACTAACACCCACAAAAAGTGGAGGGGCAGTTTCAGAGACCCACCTGTAATCTCAGCTTGGGGAGTAGAGACAGAAGATCCCCAGGGTTAACTGACTTCAGTAGCCAAGTCTATGAAGTGGGCTTCAGTAAGAGAGCCACTTTCTGTGCAATAGACGTGTAGAGGTATCGAGGAAGATAGGCAACATCAACCTCTGGTCTCCACACACGTGTATGCCTACATTCATAAAAGCATGCATACATACATGGATGAGAGAGAGAAAGAGAGAGAGGTACAGTCACAGACACATACACAAGTACACACAATAGATAAGTACACAGAGACACCACATAGAGCAACTGGAGCTCCTGTTTGGTGATAGTAGAAACACAAAATGATCTAGCCACTTTTAAAGACATTTTTAACAGTTTCTCACAAAGTAAAATGTACTGTTAGCATATAAACCATCAGTTATACACCCTGGTACTTTTACAAGAGAGTTTTTGTAAAAACATAATTTCACCCCAAACCTTGTGCATAGATTTTTTTTCTGAATTTCTTTATTTTCTACATTACTTCTTGTCTTTTTAAAGATCATATCATTGCATAATTTCCCTTTTCTCTTTCCTCCCTCCAAACTCTCTCATTTATCCCTCTCTGTTCTCTTTCAAATTCACTGATTTATACCTATCCAAACTTGGAAGTATGAAGATAGCTTTGATGACTGGATAAACCCTGTACATCCAGACAATGAAGCATTATTCAGTTCTACAAAGGAATGAGTTGCAGAGCCATGAAACAGCATGCCAGACCCCTAAACATGTGCTACTCTGTGGGAGACTCTGATCTGAAAGAGCTAAGTGGTGTGTGATTTCAACAGTATGACATACTGAAAAAGCATGAAGAGATCAGTGGTTGGCACGGCGAGAGAGGAAGGGAAGATAAGTAGGCGGAGCACAGTGAATGCTTGGAGAAGTGGAAATACTTGTCATGACACATTTGTCCAAAGCCTTGCAACTTGCAACACCAAGTGTGAAGGCTAATGAAATCTCTGGAATTTAGGTGTCCATAAGGCGTCAGAGTAGGTCAATCACTTGTGGCCCATTCCCTTCTCTAGCAGAGAATGCTGATAATGGAGGACAGTATATATGAGAGGCTGCAGGAAACTATCGACTCCTCACACTATTGATTGGAAACTTAAACTATTCTGAAACAATGCCTATTAAATGAAAGTTAAGATACTTTCCAAACCTCAGAATCAATTCATGTACTACATCAAACTTCCTCTCTTGTTACCTAACATGTAGATAACAATGTCTAATGTCTAGATGTTCTCTTGACTTCACCTCCTGGACTGAAGTGCTCAGTCACCCTCAACTGTCAGAGTAGCTGGGACTATAGGCATGACCCACAACACCTGGCCTCTAGATCTGCTGGTTATTCTTTGGGGGAGGTAGGGGATAGGTCTTCTTTATGTAGCCTAGGCTTCTTCAAACTCAATAAGTAGCCCAAGACTGCCTCAAACTTGACATATGGCCCAAGCTGGCCCCAAACACTCAATGATTCTCCTGCCTCAGGTTTTCAGAGACTGAGATTACAGATAGGTACACAGGTTTATTTCTGCTCATTTATAATTATAAAAAATTATAAAGCTCTACTGATTTTTTTAGAATTATGGACTAAAACAGATTTTCTTCTTTAAAATACCTACTATTAGGCTCAATAGTTTTATTGGCCGATATCAATCCTAAGCAATGCTCTTATGGATACACAATGTATGCAAGAATGTTTACTATTACATTGATTATAGTGTGCAAAATTCTTACACATCCCAAATGTCCATGGATAAGAAAATTGCCAAATTAGTTATACTTGATGAAAACTAAAATATAATATGGAATGAAGAGAACATGGCAACACATTCAAAGTATAATCTATGCTACAATTTATAAAACTATACAAGTAACTCAGCCTGACATTTGTCAAAATCCCCAGGCATTAAATGAAGCAATTTGATAGAGTCTGATATGCACACATGCACAGATGCCCTCTCCTTACAATGCCGTTATGTTCTGAGCCGCCCATTCTAGACTGAAATGTTGTGACCTGGAAATGAATTCAGCATCCCTGACCTAAACAACCTCATAGCTTGGCAACATAAGCCAGGGAGGAAGACTCATGTCATCCTCACGATTACACGGCTGACTTAATAGAGCTCGCTTCCCCTGGTTAGCAGTGGGGCAAGGGTGGTGCTGTACATTGCCAGCTCAGGGGAAATAAAGATCTGATGTCAAAATGCGAAGACAGTTTCTTCTACATGTGAATCACCTCTAGATCATCATGGTCAAAAGGCATTAAGCAAGGCCATTCTCAAGCAGAGACATGCAGCTGTGCAGACTAATTAAAAAAGTTAAGGAGGACAACCCCAAACCACCAAGCATTTCTATCTGGAAATAGCGGTGAAATTGGAAACAGTCTACCGAAGTAGACCTTGATTTTGTTTTCACTGTTAGCGGTTTTCTGCAAGAAGATATCGCTTTACAACTAATTCAATCAAAAGCTTAAAGCCACTGTCCTGCACAGTTCTACTTGCTTTGACATACAGAAATGGATTAGAATCAATAATGCTGAATGTGGTCCTGTGTCCAGAATGAGGTGACCCCAGATCTCAGTTATAATTCCAAGTCAGCATCCACAAGATGGGAAAACTAGGTTGGGAGGAAAGCACTCTTATTAAAATACTAAAAAAAAAAAAAAAAAAACCAAAAAGTTTAATAACCACCATGAGCACACTGACCCCTAACAAAGCATCTGTCTCATCACTGAATTATTCTCACTTTTGTATGTGTGATCAAGTGTGAAAATTTTGCTTTTAATTTACTTT
The DNA here is from genome assembly GCF_903995435.1 of Acomys russatus. Lineage (NCBI taxonomy): Eukaryota > Metazoa > Chordata > Mammalia > Rodentia > Muridae > Acomys > Acomys russatus. The sequence continues at coordinate 29,899,269 of NC_067161.1, forward strand.
ACAAGATCTTCTCCATATCCTTCTCCCCAAACTACACAGTGCATTATTAAAGCAATAAAATAAATCAGATTCCCCTGAAGTCAGCATCGTAGGCATACCTAAAGAGCCGATTCAGGGAGAAGAGAGGTGGAAAACGGCAATAAGAGAAATAGCGTCTTCATACAATTGGAATCCAACAAATGCACCCAATCAAAACAGCAATCTTTCCTTCATAGCTCAAGAACCAGGGTCGGGCGGCACCTCCCATTGCATTTCTGAACTGTCACATCAAGCATGTTATAAGGCATCCACTCTATCACATTTTCTTACAGTGTACAGTATTTCAACATGATTTGATGGGCACATGCTTTGAAGCTTCAGTTCCTGCTATTAGAATTCTTATAGACAGATGACACAGGGATAAGGAGCAATTTCTTGGAACCATGCAGTTCAATTATTGTTCAGTCAGTGATCCAGGTTAAATGACATGGGTAGAATTAGAGCAAGTTTTGAATATGCCCCGGAGTCCATCATAAGCTCACCTTTTAGATTCTGATGTAAGAGCATGCTCAATGTCATTTATGCAAAAATCACTTTGCATCAAGTCAGGAAAGGCACATCAGAGAACTGTGCACATCTACAGGCATGAGCTTTAAGGGATATGATTAAATAATGTCCTAGTCATTTTACTACCTTTCAAGCTTTAGGGTGGAAATAAGTTTGATGTGTTTTGACACAATCAAATTCAGGAAACTCTGTTTTCCATCCAAAAGAGTTGTCCTCAACCAATTATTATTTCCCTCAAGGGGAATTTGATAATGTTTGGAGATAGAAAATTGCTAGTGACACCCAATGAGCAGAAGCCAGAAATATTAAGAAGCATCCTAGGAAGCCTCAGTCATCCCTACAAAGAACCGCTGAACCCAAACTGCCATGCGCACCGAGGTTGTTGCAGAAACTTAGTTTGCAATTAATCATGTCTGTGACCTTTTTCTTCCAATACACAAAATTCTTAGTCCCTACCTCTGTCAGAGTCTTCATCTCTTTGCCTTTTACCTACAAGATATCTTACCCTAATATAGACTTTAAACATTGCCACAAAATAGCTATGACTGAGGTCACACACCACCTACTTTTCATTTGGTTTGACCTCTTTTGTGAAAGAATCTCTTCTGTGTCCAGAACCCGTTGCTTTCCTGACTTCCTTGCTCTTTTTACCTCTGTCATTTGCATTTCTTTCATTATTTCAAGACCACTGCTTGTTGGAGTGTCCCCCCTCACTCTAATTTTTCTTAAGATGACTGTTAGTTTCTTATTGCTGCTATTAACAAATTGTCACGGACTTAATGGATTAGAATCACATGGATGCATTGCTTTAAAGATGCAGAGTTAAACAAAAGTTTCAAAATGAGTCTTGCTGGACTAAAGCCAAGATTTCAGTGGACCTTGCTCCAAAAGTCTATCAAAAAAAAAAAAAAAAACCTCTCTCTTTCTTTACCAACTTTTAGAGCAGCTGTTCTCAGCCTGTGGGTCTCAACTCTTTTAGGGTTCGTACAGCCAAATATCCTGCATATCAGACATTTATGTTATGACTCATAATAGTAGAAAATACAGTTATGAAGTAGCAATGAAATAATTTTATGGTTAGGGGTTCTGTAACATAAGGAACTGTATTAAGAGGCCTTAGCATCACAATAATTGAGAGGCACTGTTCTAGAGTATCCTGTCCCCACTCCTTGCCTAGAGGTACCCTTCCATCTTAAAAGCCAGCGGGGCTTACCAAGACTTTCTCATCCTGATGTTGACTATCCACTGTGGTTGGCTAAAACTCGACTATGTGTTATTATAAAGGAAATTCCCAAGTTAAATTTGTATGTGTGTTTGTGTGTGTACACACGCACATGCACGCTGAAGCTACTGCACTGCCCGATTGAGTGTGTTGGTGCGGAGGCAGGTTTAGTTAGATTTAATTCTAGTTAATAATTACCATGTTAGCATCCTGGCTTCTAACTACTACCTCAACTCTCCATTCTATACACAATAATATTTTCAGATTTTGGATATTAGTATAGTCACATTGGGGAGGCCACTATTTTGTTAACGTAACTTACCTTCCATTAACATCTCTGTATACACAGACCCCTTCTATATTTGTAAATCTTCCACACATACACAAGCACATACATACATACATACATACTACATGAAATACACATACACATAGCCTTCCTGACACATAGTACTACAAACCCCCAAAATCTCCAAAGAGATATGAATTGTTGTTGTTGTTGTTATTGTTGTTGTTGTTGTTTGAGACAGGGTTGCTCTGTGTAACAAAGGCCTAGCTGTCCTGGACTTACTTTGTAGAGCACGTTGACCTCAAACTTACAGAGATCCATCTGCCTCTGCCTCCCAAATGCTGGGATTAAAGGCGTGTGCCACCATGCTTAGCCAGGATTCTGATTTAAATGCTAATAAAGTGGCTGGTGCCTAGAGGTGATGGAGAGTTGCTGGGTGATAGAGTGTTGCCGAGGAGGGAGGACATATATTTAGATGGTTATTAATTTCAGTACTGTCTTCCCACCTCTCCACAGGGAAATGTATTTGAAGATTGAGTCAATAAGCAAAGCCCCGTGAAATAATCAATCACATCTACTTAACAACTCCCCATAAAAATCTAAAAGGGTGAGACTGGAAATCTTACTGAATACATGGAGACACTTGAAGACCAGCACACATGGGGAAGGCACAGAGGTACCCTGCTTCCTACATGCCTTATCTGGGTCTCTAGTTGCTCATCTACATCCCTCGTATGATCCTCTACAATCCAGGAAACCCAACTATTTCCTTGGGCTTTGTACCTACTCGGGCAAATTAATGAAACCCAAGGAGGTGAGGCACCATTTTGTAGTCAAAAGCCTAGGTTCCTGATTTGCATCTGAAGTTGGGGACAATCTTTCGGGACTGAGGCCCTAGCCCATAAGCCATGACACTGCCTCTACAGACTCATGAATTAGGAAAAAAATTGGTGTCCTCTGCAGGCCTGCTTTATTTGGGAGAAAGGCGCACACATGTGGTCATGAAAGTGATCCAGGCTGTGTAGAGCAGACATACCCTAAGCTCTAGGACCACATGCCAAAAGTCCAAGGGCAAGCTGTTCTCAGCCCTAACTAGCAACCTCACTCCCTACATGGGGCTTTGCCAATGTCATTTGATTCATTGAATACATCGCCAATCATTTGGCAATGCAAGCCAGCACAGATTTAATCGCCTTAACACTGTGTTTCTTACTCAGTATTTCAAATCCTTCCACTTACTTTGTTTTATGTTTATTTTTCTAAGACAGTGTCTTTCCATGTAGTGAAGGTTGGCCCAGAACTCACTTTATAGGTCAAGACAAAGTCAGATTTGTGATACACCGTACACAGCACTTTTAATATTTTGAAATAATTTAATCACTTCTGCCTTCCCTTTTTTCCTTTCAAATCCTCCCATATACTCCCCCTTATTCACTTTGAAATTCATGGCCCCTTCTCTCATTAACTGCCCCTTCTCTCATTAACTGGTGCTCCATACACAGCACTTTTATTTTCTAATTATCTTCTCTTAGTAGAACACCAAATCCTATTACTAAGTGTCTCATGAATTTAGTCACTTCTTCCCACCACCCCTGTGCCATGACTCTCATTCAGAGAGTATCAGCTCATCAGACCTTCTAGGGGAATCTCTTACCTGCATAAACCATGCCCATCCTGATCAATCTCTGTTCTTCCCAGGGCAGAGCACACTTTAAGGAACTTGACTCTAAGTCACCCTGTGTTCAAATTCCTTCCTCCATCTCTGGGTATTATAAGATTAAACATTTGGTTTTGTGTGAAAAGATGTCACAAAACCTGATTTCTATGACCCTCTGTAACATCACAGCAAACTTTCTCCTATTGTTCTTACTGGAGGTTTAGAAACTACTGGTAGCTACCTTTGTCTCCTCCCGTGCAGTGACACACACCATTTTCTGCCTACAAGTTTTCTTTCTCATGTTTAGTTAAGCTTATATTCACTCCAAGCTCACATCCTAACCATCATCTTCTCATGAAGACCTTGCCATGGCTCCAGCCTTAAGGCACCCTTTGCTTTGTGTTTTCTAACACCTCTCATGGTTATGGTTTAAAATTTTGAAGTGAGGTTATTTGATTAGTAGTTCTCACAGTCATTTGATCACATAACCTATGAAACAGACACAGGCAGGTCCTCACTAAGAATTGCTGCCGCCTAGCCTGGTACAATGTTTGCATTTAGTCCATAAACGAATAAGTGCATGTCTCAAGGGGTAAGATCTACTGTTGAACGCACTCACAGCAACGATTGCTACTTTCCTTGTGGCTGGTTCATTCAATAAAGTTTGACTGAGTGTGTCTCTGCTTCAACTACTACTAAGCAATTTTTTCACATTTTGTTTTGTCTTCTATTTGGAATCTTTTGGTGTCGTAATACAATCTAACAATTGCATTTCAAAGTCAAGAGGAAAGAAAAACGCTCTTTCAACAGGTCCTGATTTCTTTTCTAGATTTCATTTTCTTCCCCTGAGACCAATTTATACTACTGTTTCAGACTGTAGCTTAACACTGTCCTCAGTCTCATTGGCAACAATTCTCAAAGCTGCCAACGGCAGTGAGGACATGTATTGGAAATGACAGCAGACTTCAATATGGCATTGACTTGCATGAGGCTTTCCTGGTGCTTAAAGAGCTCAGCCACATGTCAGAGCTGTTCATGTTAAATGATCTATTAGGGACCATGATCTCCAGAAAGGTCACCTGTCATGCAGTAAGCCAGATGTGTCACCTTCACTTAATGTGATATGAAGCCAAACTTACAAACTACCACTAGAGAAGTTGGCATATGTCACTGCCGTGTGATCAAAAGTTGAGGGTCTTTTTTCATACTCACAACTATGCAAGCAAACAAACTCCCCAGTATGACCATGGCATGCATGTGTGTTGACTAAATGTAATGGCAGTTAAATCTTGATATCTGTATCAGTAGACTCAAATGATTTTTTTTTTAATCTATGCCTATTTGTCTACCTTTGTGCACATGTGCATCTGAGTGCAATGCCAGCAGAGGCCAGAAGAGGACATTTGACCTCTGGATCTAGCATTGCAAGTGGTTGTGTGCTATCTGATATGGATGCTGGCAACCTAATTCAGGTCCTCTGCAAGAGTTGCATACCCTCCTCAACCACTGAGCCATCTTTTTAGCCCCTCATAATTTTATCATGAATATTTCTATGAAGAAGATGAGTGAGATGTATTTTTTTTCGGCTTCATAAAGAAAACTTTAATAGTTAAGTAAACTGTTAAACTGAGTCTCTCAGAGAAGAAAGATTTTAACCACAAAGAAGTCCATGTTTACTTCTCAGATGTGATGGTATGACAACTGAAGATCTGGAAAACCCTCACAATAGCTAAAGGCATCACTCACAGCAGGACCAGACTTGGAAAAACCCCACACCATCACCAAGTTTAATGGAATGTCCCAGAAGAGATGAATATTACACCTCAGAGTAGTGCAACAAATAGCTGTCATTGAACAAATCAACAATGGAAATTATAAGGATTGACCACATAGAAAATAATTCAATTAATGTATGTATGCTAAAAGTAAACCTATGCTGTATTTGAAATATACTGACACCAAAAAAGATCAACTGGATATCTATGGCCCGTGTTATCACTAAAGGCCATTTGGATATTCATTGTCTATGTTACAGCCTGAAGTGATGTTGATGTCCAGGGCCTTGCTGCTGCCAGTAGCCATACTCATGTTAGTAGCCTGTGCTGCCATCTGAGGCCATGGTAATGTCTGGTTGATGCTGATGCCAAGGGCCATATCTGGGTCCATGGTCCTACTGCAGCCAGGGTGTATGTTGATGTCTATGGCCTGTGTTGCCACCAAGGGCCACGTGGATGCCTGTGGTCTGTGCTGCAGCCAGAAGCCACGTTGATATCTGTATGCTGCTCCAAGGGTGTGGAATGGGGGATGGTGCATATTGGTGTGAGAAGCCTGTACTGCCACCTGAGGCCATAGTGATGCCCATGGTCCATGCTGTCCACAGATGGGGGCTGTGTCTGTGGTCTGCGCCGTCACCAGAAACCACGTGGAAGCCCATGATCCATGCTTCTGCTAACTATACAAAGCAAAGAAGCTATTTTTGCAGTGATATCGATGATTGCAGACACAAAGTTGAAAAAGAGGGACATGGAAGGATTCCATGACAACTCCTATGCCACACCAATCCCCACTCCCACCCACAAAAAGTAACAGCTTAAACAGGAAGACACCCAAGAGAACTCTTTAAAAGTCTGATAAGGATGCTGAAGTTAGCTCTCCATAACTGATGGCTTCTGGTGGCTATGCAGGAGGGAAACAATTCACTTCTATTTAAAGGACAGGCCACTGAGAGTTTGGCCATGCTCCAATGAGTACATAAATGCACTGTCAACCTTGGTCCAAAGATATTTAAAAGTAAAGAAGAAGACGAGTGCTTTGGGCAGAAGTTTTGTGTGCAAGCTACATATATTTTCCCTTTCTGTTTTTTCCCCAATGTTATAGATCAAATAATCTTAACCAGTAACCTAGAAAATTGTTACAGTGACTCTGAATTATAAGCTGCATCCCTTAGAGAAATTTTAAGTGTTTGGGGATCTTCTTGTTTGGGGTAGGTTTTATTTGCAGGGAGAGGGGGTTTCTGCCTTGTTTTGTTTAAGTTGAGTTGAAGTTAATTAAGGAGAGATTTTAACATAGATTTAATCACAGGTATTAATAAAAAAGTGAATGTTCAGGGAGGCATTAGTCTGCCCAAGTGTGGGCATGGACTTCTCAGACAGTTTCTTAATCAGAAATACAAGATAAAACAAAATAAAACAGGACAAACACAACAAAAAATAAACAAAAACAATCAAAAAATTTTTAAATCTGAAATATCTTTTTAGCCAGCTGGTGGAAGCCCATGTCTTTAATCCCAGCACTCGGGAGGCAGAGGCAGGTGGATCTTTAAATTCAAGGCCATCTTGATCTACAGAGAGAGTTCCAAAGAAACCCTCTTCAAAAAGCCAAGGAGAAAAAAGAGAGTGCCAGAAATAATCACACATCTAATCTTGGGAGCTCCTGAAGTTGTAGTGTTGAAAGGATTTCAAGGGAGATTTTCTTTTAAATAATTTTTAGCTTATATTTGAAATCTTCATGCATATAATCAATGAATTTTTATCAAACACATTATCCCAGATAAACTATGCCCTCCAACATGTCTCCCTCCCAACTCCATGGCCTCATTTTTAAAGAGTCTAATTAGTACTACCCACGTGCAGAGGCGCCTGGCATAGGCCACCCACCAGAGGCCACATCACCAAAGAAAAGCGGCCCTTCCACTTGGAGAGGCCATCAATTACTGATAAATCCTCAGCTAGAGATAAGCGGCTGCGCAATTCATGCCAGAATTTTAGCTGGCTAACCTCCAACTCTTCAGCATACCCTATCAGTGAGAGCTGCCACAACTAGCAGTAGATATGCTTTTATAAAAATTAATCAGAGCAAGGTCCTGAAGAGCCTCAAATCCTCTTCCCTTTGAGACAAGAACATGGACATACAAAGTGGTTATTTCTCCATCACACACTTATGAGTAGAGCAGGCAAGGGCTTCAGTCTACATATTTAGTTGTGTATGTTGCCAACCCATTACCACACCTCCTACAGCCGTGAAAGGCTTTAGAAATGATCAGTCGTTACAGCCTTAGACTCAAATGAAATGACTGTGTCTTTACATTAAAAATAAAAGGCACAAGGAGCCCAAGCCATCAAGAAGAATGGATTAATTGGCAACATTATAATTTATAAGTTAGACACAACAAAGAATAGCATAAACAAACAAAATACCCAAGCTGAAACAAGTTGAAGAGGAGGAGGGGGCATTGTTATCAGACAGAGCTGAAAGGAGGCTTGTTTTGAGAACGTATGAATCCTGCCAATGCGACAGAAAAAGAAACAGAGAACCCAAAAGAAGTTAAATCTTCAAAAATATTCAGAGACAGTTTATGAACCAAGAAACTGAAATGAACAGCAGATGAGTGAAAAAGGTGCAACCATATGTGCAACTAATAAAAATGGCATAGCATCAAATTGGCAAAGCAAGCTTCTGTGCCATTCACAAGTGCCAGGGGTGATCTAGAGCTCTGGGAACTATCTTAACTGTTGCTAAGAGTTCAAATTGATGCAAGGACTTTGAATGACAACTAACAATACCTAGTAAAGCTGAAAGTGCTCCCAGGTCAGCAGTTTTCACCAAAGGGAAGGTTCATCCGTTCACCCTATCTAAGAGCATCTAGCAGTGTCTAAATACAAAAAAAATGGCTAGCTGTCATAACTGGTGAGGGTCAGAAGATGCTGGAGTGATGAAAGATAATCCATGGTGCACAGGTGTCTGTACCCAATAAACAATTATCTGGCTCAAACGAGCAAGGATGTTACAGTTTGGAACCTGTATTGGTGGACTGAACGGTGCATCTCACATTATTTATCTACCTGGAGTCACTAAATATTTAAGTGCATTTTAGAGAAGAGTCTTTTCAGAAGTATTTATTTTAAGTATTTTGAGATGGTACCACCCTGAAATATCTATGTATGCCCTAAATATAATGGCAACATCCTAATTAAGACTCGACAAACACAGAGACAAGAAGACGAAAATTTCAGAGAAGGTCATGTCAGGGGGAAAGGACTGGAACTCTCATTGCCTGTGGAAGAATCGGTGAATAGCTCCACTTCAGGTTTCTGCCTTCCAGAATTTTGAGAGAAAAGAAATAATCTTCTGTTTTGAGTCACCTCAATTGTGGTGATTTGACCACACAGATTAGGAATCTAATATATTACCTGCTACCATTTGGACCTTACATGTGTCCAAGAGCATACTGTGAAAGGCTTCGGCCCCAGTGTAGTACTAATGGGAGGGAAAATGACTTTGGGGAAGTGAGACCTAGTGGAAGGTCCTTTGATCATTGGAAGTGTCCCTTATGGAGGATTATGGGCCTCTGGTCTCGTGTTACATCTCTCTTTTCTTCTGGGCATGTACTATATAAGGGTCTTCTCTGTCTCATGGTCCTGATACAATGTCCCACCTTGTCAGAGTTCCAAAGCTATGTCCCTACTCCACCTCCCTTCTTAGACTAGCACATCTAGATTAGACACTAAACCTTTCTTTTTCCTGATGAGTTAACTACCTCTTTTGTTATAGTGATGCGGCCGACTTAGACACTCTCCTAGACTTAAACTTGAAACACTTGTAAATTCAAAGGTAAAAATCACAAAGCTTTTTTTTAGTAAACTATTGTTAACTACTCAAAAATAAATAGAAAAACCTTGGAATTTTATAAAGAGGAACTGCAATTAGGAGACACTAACCAAAGGACACATTGGTTCATCTAAGCAGATGAACAACCTCCAGAGATCTAATATACTACCTGTTGACTTTAGTTAATAATAGTGTATATGTCATATACATAAAACGTGCTATGAGATTAAATCTTTGTTGTTCTTACCACAAAATAAAATGCTTAATGTCAAGTGATGATATAATAATTAGTTTATGTAAATCCGCACACTAGATATACTTATTAAGCTTCCAAGTTTATGCCTTACTCTATACATACAGATGCATGTATGTGTAATGCATATTTATATGTGTGTGTACTTTTTAATTGTCAAGTATTGGTATTTTGTGGAAACAGATGTTTTATAATATAGAATTTCCATTTTTAGGTAAGCACTATTAAAGACCCAAAAATAATTTTTTAAAAGCCTAGAAAATATACTTAAGTATATCCTTCAATGCTCTACAGCATTAAAAACAAGTAAATTGGAGGTTCTTATAGCAACACGTATTCATTTCAAAACATAGATTGGAGAGAGAAAAGCCACTCAAGACTACCTGTGGTATTCTGTCATTCTCCAAAGATTTATAAACTAATAAAATAGCATTGAGTGATGCTTATGGATTCATAGATATCTGAACCTATAGCAAAAACAGGTGGGGGAGTGACAGGGATGTATTTTCATCTATATTCAGACTACTTAATTTCTATGGCTAGAATGACAGAAATTTTACATGATATTAGTATGTGACAAGGCTAGGGGTATATGGTTCATTCTATGTTCCTGTCTGCTTTAAAGTATTGGAGTTTATTTTAATCTGATAATGTTTTATGACATGCCACATAAATGAAAATGTTTTATAGGTCTTAGGGGAATGAGAGGAAACTATGTGTGTTCTGTCCCGTGTTCCATGTCCTGCCTCTGAGAATCTTCTCAAAAGGCCAGAGAAGGTGAGCAATAGGGATAAATGCTGGAAACCAGAAGGTCTTCCAACTGTGTTCCAAGTACAAGGCCCTGAGTGATCATGAACTTTACATCTTCCAACAAACCTATCAAAGCCATTCAATCGGGCAAAGTAAAAATCTCTCCTTTTGCTTTGGAGGGAATCCTGGCAGTGTAGAGAGAATTCTTTGGAAAGTAGAACTATCCAGACTGCCTAACCGTCTAAAATACATAAGCAATTGCTATTCCTTTGTTTCATGTTGTCTTTGATGGCAAAGACTCTATTTTGGTAATTGAATGATTGGCTTGAAATAATTAGAAGATAGCACCACAACATCTGTTCATTTGGCCATAATAATGGCTATAAAAGAAACTTGTCACTCATTCATTTTTATATGAGGTACTGTAGCTCCAAATGTTACATGCAAACAGGGCTGTTCTTCAGGAAGACAAAAGCAAAAATGTATTTCCATTTTTGCTGCTCACTCTCTTCCTTTGTCAACTGCATACAGTCTGCTCCAAGACTTCAAATTAAGAGTGTTTCTATGACTTTGTTCCTATGAACCTTGGTGTCAACCACAAGCCTTTTAGACATGCGCTATATTTGGACTTTGTATTGGTCATTTCTCTGTTGCTATGATAAAATGCCGTCACCCAAAGCAGCTTATAGTGGGCAGTTTAGTTGGTCTATGGCTCCAGAGGAGAAGCTATGAGAGTGGGAAAGGCATGGCTGTAGTCAGACAGAGCAGGAAGTTGAGAGAGCACATCTTCAGCCACACACAGGAAGTGGGGAGAAAACTGAAAGCAGAGAAAGACTATATATAGGCTATATATATAGAGAGAAAGACTATATATAGAGGAAGTGATGCACTCCCACTAACAAGGCTATGCCCACTAGAGGTTCTATAGTTTCTCCAGAGAGCACCACTAGAGTTCAAGTATTTGAGCCTATGGGAAACTTCTTTCACTCAAACCATCACAGGCTTGCATGGAATCATGTTGTTTCCCCCAAACTACGTTCATTAGAACAGTTTATTTGTCATATTGACTAGAATGGAAACTCCATGAGAGAATGGGTAGGAGCTGCTTTGTCTAACACTACATAGTAGGGTAAATTTAAAGTTTGTACCATAGTAGAAGCTTGCCATGGACCAAAGTGGATTTTTATCTTCATATGATGAGCCCTATGGAGACCATGCCACTTGTGTGGTAATTAGAGTTAAGACTAGTCTCTAGTTCTGTATGTCTGGTGTTTTTGGAGAGAGGGAAGCGGGGGTGGGGGGAAGAGAGGGAGGGCAGGAGGGCAGAAGGGAGGGAGTGAAAGTGGAGAGCACACAGCTCACTCTCTGTCGTAAATGGAGAAGAGACCACACTAAAAATGGACGGCCACTTACACAGCATGAATAGGTCTCACCAGATGCCGACACTGACATCACTTTTATCTTCGATGTCTCCCTTCTAGACTATGTGAAGGCAACTTGTTTTCTGTTTGAGCCACCCTACCTGTAGGATTCTACAGTGGCAGCTGGAATTGACTAACATAAAGCTCAAAAACTTCTTGTGAAATAGCCAGTGTTATAGCAACACTAATGACTCTGCAGACATGGACATATTAGCAGAGTGTAAACAGCAAACGTGAAGATGTATAAACTGTTAGAACCACATTAATTCACTATGTATAGTCTCTTAGATCAAAGGCATTTGATTACCTTTAGCAAGAAGAGATGCAGAAAAACAAATTTCATTCTTGATTATGTTGTTTTAAGAATTCAGTTTAATTTTTTAAAAACATGTTTGACCTTCCTCACGTATTTGAGCAAGCCCCATGATTATTAAGTAACAGTTCAAAACTTCACATAATCCCACCAGTCCCAGTCATTTTGATTTAATTATATCCTGAATATCTAAGACCTTTATTGACTTGACCATATATTCAAGTGAGAATGATTAATGTCACTGGATGATATAAGCCATTCCTTTATGAATTTTAATATATATGTACACAAACCCACATTCACACATGTGTATTCACACATCTCACTCCAATAAATTTTATGTCTTTTATCTTTTCATCTCTTACCTTTAGTCAATTGCTTCATAACACTTAAAATAATTAAAAATTATAAATTTGTGATTTATAACATGACTCTCCCATTAAACAGGAAGCGTCACAGGGACGCAAATTTGATCCTATCTCAGTATTACCTGTTCTTACCACCATGCCACATAACAGATACTGAATGAATAAATAATTTTCATGGAATAATTATAACTTTTACCCACTTCCTCAAATTTCATGGGTAAATAATAGCTTCCATTTTATGTCTAAAATCAACCTGATAACACCAGATCTCTCTAAGGAACCATTTGAGAATTGTTTACCCATGGCAGTCAACACAGAAGCATTTTTCTCTTGCCAGAGTTGAGTGAGCACATCAGGAGAAATAAATGCTTCCAACAACTTACAAACATTATTCTGGGAAATTGCCAAAAAAATAAATAAATAAATAAGGCCTTGCCAAGTGGACCAGTCATTCTCTCCAAATCAACATTCAAAATGATTGACTTAGCACCCAGAAGCTATTCTACAAAAGTCCAGAAAACAAGCACTCTTTTGTGATGAATGTGACCCCCAGTGATGGATGGGCAGCACTGTGAATCAGAATGAAAAATCACAAAAATCTAATCACTGGTACCTATAATGATCTTCCTTCAACTGGGGCCTATGAGATTACACCCAAGGAAAGATCTTTCCAACATGCACGGGTGGCCTAGGTCATTACCCAATCATTTATATTTCTAAAAAGGCGTCTGGACAATAAGGTGGGAGTGCTTCATAGTCTTTAAAAACCAAGCCTGTCAGAAAACACAATATGAAAACAGAAAAGCTCATGATAGAAATCTTTATGTTGGTTTAAAGTTTAATAACTCTTTCTATATTCTCATCTTGTACTCATTTACTCTGGGTGTAAGGGGAAGTGCATTAGACTCAGTAGACCTTCTGGTTGGCAAAGAATAAAGAGGGAAGGTGCATTAAGCCTGTTAGGCCATTAGGATAGCATTTAGTGCCTTGGAGAAGGTCATTTACTTAGAGAAAGGAGCCAAGGTCCCTCTTAAAGATGGGCCATTTAATCCCAGCTCGCCCACATGCTCCTGCCCAATGTGCATTCACTAATTTAATTTCCTCTATAGGTTTTTCTTTATTTGTCCTATGTTATTTTTCCCATTTTATGGTCACGTTGCCTAATTTAAACTTAATTAAAAATTTCAATTAGAACAACCAAAACCAAAAAAAAAAAAAAAAAAAAAAGAGTTTTGGAGGCTGCCCAGGAAACATTTCATTAATGGGAATGACTTCATAAGCAAAATATCTCACTGTGCAAACTAGATAGAGCCAAAGGTTCAGAGTTCACAGGTGTGTGTGAGAGTGAGTGTGAGTTTTGTGTTATTGCTGTTACTTCTTTTTCCAAAGTCTGGCTTCTGCTGGCCCTAGATACCCAAAGGCTTCAGTTTTTTAAAATTGAACATTACACAGCTTCCAAGATAAAGTACAATAAAGTATCTGATGTGCCTGACCAATGTGACTGATTCAGGAGGGAGCCACAATCCAGGACAGAACTAATAAAGGCTCAAACACAAAGGGACAAATTCTGAAACCGTAAGAAAAGAGTCTCTAACTTTTCTCAGCTTTGTAATTGCGCAAGGCGTCATTTGGAAACCTAAAAGCCAGCAAAGAAAAAAAGCAGAGCCTGAAACTCAGGGGACAGATTCCCGAGGGTGGGAACACTTGGTCCAGGGGTGTCAGAAGCTCTTATTACTCTACTTTCTAGGAAAATAGGGGTAGAATAGGAAAGTCTTCCACATAACCTCAATTTCAAATCTATTTTACAAAATGGGATATGAAGACTGAGAGAAATCCTGCTACCCAAGACTGTACAGATTGTAAAAGATGCCACGTTTACGTCTTTTAAACGTGGGCTGAACACTTGGTCTCACTGGCACTAGAGCTCATGTCCTGAGCCACCTGCTACTACAGCTCATTGCTACACTCCCTTCCTCAAGAATGTATTTTTCAGCACTCTCCTAAGAAACAGAGTGAACCCACAGTAAACATGAAGATGGAAAGGGACAGAGAGACGACAGAGACAGATACTTTTCTGATGAATTAAGACCCATGAATATGGAAGCCTGGTGGATCTACGCGGCACAAGAACAGTTATAGGTCAAGTTCAAAAGGCGGTCCACCCCAAGGATTCCTGCTTGTTCGGGAGAAGTCAGCCTTTGTTCCACAAGCTTCTGAATGCTTAGGTGAGTCCCACCGTACCTAATAGACCAGCTTGATTGTATTCCAGGCATGCTTATTTAAATATCAGCCTCAATAAGAATCACCTACGTGGAATAATCCAGAATGGCCAAATTTATGGGTACCGTGATCCAATCAAATTGACACAGACACTAACCACTCTCAGATTATATGCAGATGGTTCTTTTGGCCTCTTTGCCAGGACCGTGGCAGATTTAGGAGTCTAAGAAAGTTCAGAAACAGGCGTCATTTCCTAGAGGTCAGCTACTGGCCACCCTTGCACTGACAAGTCATTCTCAGACCTTCTTCATCAATGTCCCTATGTGGCCTAGAAATCAATCCATCAATGGCTGGTCTGCCCACGGCTGCTGCAGCCCAGGTACTTCCCAGTGCAAGCAACTGCTAAAGAAGATGTTGGCTGCCAGGAACACCACAGAGAGCAGCCTGGGAGGCCAAGGCTGCTGACGTAGGAAAATCTCGGGCCCCTGGCTGCCTCTCCTCAAGGAAGGAAGTAACTCTAAAATGAGACCAACCACCGGGAAGCTGATCTTACCGGGCACTTCATCAGACATGCCTTTTCTTCTTCGCTGCTTTTTTTTTTTTTTTTTTTTCGTTAATTTTCTTCATTAACATCATTATTCATTTTCCTGGTTTGTAAGTCACATCTCTCAAAGAACACTTGCACTTCTTCCATAGCCCCCTTAGCTGAGAACCTTGGTTTGACACAAGTGGGCTCGTCTATAAGCTGTTAGAATGAAAATTTACCATACTTTCCATTCTTGGCTTCAAGCTTTCAAATATTGCTCATGAGGTGTTTTTTTCTGGATGTGTTAAAAAAAATCACCTCTATCATTTATGAACATGCACACTTAGGGTAATTTATAGGTTTCTTCTACCATAATATCCAGTTATCCAAATAGGAAGCACATGTGACTTCCTGGATGCTGCCTGCCCTGGTTTATCACACCCACCTGCTGATACATGTCACTGAGTTCTAAATCAATGGTCTCCAGTATAGAAAAGAGTCCAGATAGCAAAATGCCACAACTTACGGGGCCATCTATCAAGACCTCTATAGGACACTTGGTGGTAGCTGATGGGGGCTGGTCTCTATGGAACCTGGAGACTTCTATCTTCCTACAAGTTATGTAGAATGTACAATCAACAGCCCCAGGGAAACTTGGGACTCTGAGTGAACCATAAATCCATTTATTTGTAGATTAGACCACATCCTTCCTTTCACAGATTCATAAAGGTATCAATTTGTGGATTTCTTCCCCCCGGCTAGAAGGATCAAGTAAAATCTTTCTAGATCAGGAGCTTCCCTCTACATAAATAAATTTAGGTTTCTTGCAAGATCAATATGATAGGATCCATATGACTCCCTGGAGTTAGTACGTTGGTGGTTACAAAGCAAGGCAAAATCTATATTACCTCCAGATCCACCTCAAATATTCATAGGGCACAGGGAAGCAATTGATTTTTCTCTAACTCTACACTTCTTGGCACATCACAGGTCACATTCATCCTCAAATGGACACCTTACCAAGTTACTCACTTGGCTACTCACTAAGTTCTCACCTTCAGTGACATCACAATGTCTTGAAGATTAATAATAAATGTGTCAACAGCAAAGACCAACAGTGCTTACTGTCCCTCAATTTCACATTCCACCTCATAATTCTCTACTATTTCAAAACCCAGGCTCTCGTACTGGGTATAAAGCTCCATGAATAGAGTGCTTGCCTACCATATGGGAAGCCCTTGGTTCACTCCTCAGCACTCTGTAAAACTGAGCATGGTGGCACCCACCTATAATTCCATCATTCGAGAGGCAGAAGAAGACAGAGAAGGAATTCAAGGTAATAGTTAAAAGGAGAGTTCAAAACTAGTTTTGGAAATGTGGGCCTCTCTCTCTCTGTCAGAAGAAAAAAAGAAAAATCAAACTCTCACTTTATCTCCCAGCCCTCCCACTGGTTATATCTGTATGCATTTTTTTCTCTGAGGATGTTCCTCCTGTTCTATAGTTATTTACTCACATATCATACACAGAGGGAGTTCTAACAACCCCTTTCTAAATTATTTCTTATCATGTGCTTTCAGGGTATCCCTACTTCCTGTTTTATAGCATTTATCTTAGGTATAACTTCCTGTTTGGTGTGCTTCCTGAACATGGATCATGTCCTCTAAAGGGAGAAGAACAGTGTAGACCCACAAACATGGTCTGGAACCCCATGCTTTGTGTGTTTGTCCTTAGCAATGACTGATATGGGCATATATAAAAACTGATCTCTTAATAGGATAACATTATCTTTGATACCCTTCCGATTTCTGTCCCCAAATTAAAGGGTCATTTATTTCTCCAAGAGAAAGTTTCTTTGTCCATAATGTAACCTGTCAATCACCAAGAAAACTAACTGAAAATACGTCCTTCAATGTCATGGCACTTTTCTAAACTCAACCGTGGGATTATACACTTAGAATTCTAGCGACACCCTGCCCAGTACCATCCTGAGGAAGTGTCCTGTGTGTAGACATTAAGTGTATTAAGTGCTGCTTACCAAAGCCCTGGGCATGCCAAATGATAACAGGGTAGATACGTAAAATATTGTGGACATATCATCCATCCTTGGGGAAGAAATATTCATATAGGAGGGACCAACTACATGCCAATCTAATTCATGATAATTCTGAAAATGGTGATGAAAACAATGATAAAATAATTATTTCTTATGGACCAACTCACACTAACCTTATGATGCTATTATTCTTATTTTGTAAATAAGGAAAGTGAGTGTCAAAAATTGCCCAAGTTCACTCTGTAAACATGAGCAGAGGTAGAATCTTAATCTCAGTACACTGCTGTAAATCGAAATGCAGATAGGGGGCTGCAGATGTCAGAATCACCTGGTGTTTATTAAAAACATAGTTTTCAAATAATACCCCACAGAGACTGGAATTAGAGCCGCTCAGAGTGAGGCCCATTAAACTGCCCTTGAATTCACCTTAAAATTCAGTAAGCATCACATTAAACTACACCTTCAAATATACCACCTCGGC
This sequence comes from Acomys russatus, assembly GCF_903995435.1. Lineage (NCBI taxonomy): Eukaryota > Metazoa > Chordata > Mammalia > Rodentia > Muridae > Acomys > Acomys russatus. Next base: position 29,916,975 of record NC_067161.1, read on the forward strand.
CCATTGCACTCTTAAGCATATCTTTAAAACTGTGCCCACACCAGTCTGAACGGAATTATCTCCCCTCATTTAGCTATCCCTAAACTCATCTGCATTCCCAAGATAAAGCACTGGGAAGAGAAAAACAAACCAAGAGGCTTCCGCGTACATGTTTTAGGCATGCCCAAGAGACAAAGAAGAGATTTCATAACTAAGAGGTCAGTCTACTAAGAAGATAAAGAAACTCTTGTGTGTGGGTGTGCCAGTCACTAGAGCTGCAAAAAGTAAAAATGAAATGAAAGCCAACACAGCTTGGAGCTGGATGGATGGTTCAGTGGTTAAGAGCAATTGCTACTCTTCAAAGGGGCCCGAGTTCATTTCCAGAATCTACATATTGATTCACATCCATATATAACTCCAGGTCCAGGGAATCTGATGCCCTTTTTTGGCCTCTGTGGATACTACACTCATATAGTATACAAACACCCATGCTGTCAAAATACTCATAAACATAAAATTTTGGAAAACTATTACAGCTGAAAGGCGAACCTATGAGCATAACTGAGGAATTGCGTGGCCTAATCTCAATAATTCATAGAGTCAAAGTAAGCAAGGATTCAGATTTCATACCATCAAGCAACAGGCTCTAACTTACATGCACACAGAAAACTCCACTCAATAACATAAGAACACCTATTTTTTTCCAAGCGATCATAGACCAATGACTGAAAAAGCCTATACCCTGGGTCGCCAAGTAAACCTAGCAAACAAGAGGATTGAAAGCAGATGGAGCATGTTCTCTGCCATAATAAGATCAGACTAGAAATCAATAAGAGAAACAACAGTAAACTCTTCAAACAAATAAAAATTAAGGTTCTTTTGAAAACTCCCATGCGGTGCTCTTCCCACGCATCATCTCAGTAGGTTGCTTTAAAAATAAAACTCTCCTGTCTATCATTTGTCTGTTGTATCTGTCTTGCAAGATCTGATAAAAATTAGGAGATGCAAAGGCACAGAAAAGAAGTATTGTGTCTTCAATTTAAGAAATTCTCGCCCTCTCAAATTATGGAAAGTGGAGTCCAATGATGAACACCGAATCCGGTAGCATCTCCCTAAGATATGTCTACAGGCTCATAAGTTATTTAGGAAGGTCAAGCTCTTCAGTTGGGATACTAGGCTTTGAGGACAACCCTGTCTTTATCTTTAGATGCCTATATTCCTCTAGCAACTGGAACATAAAACTGACAGTAAAGGAGGAATGGATTGCCTGAGTATTGGTGTTGTGGTATGTAATCACGGCTTACTTCAGCAATAGATGGCATTCTGTCTGAGTAACACATGAACCCAGAAGAGACAGCTTGCTCTTGCCTCTTTGAAGATCCCCCCAAAAAAAGGGTCTCCAAGTGACTTTAATTAAAAGGCAGATGGGTCAAGAGGTCTGAGATCGCAAAGAACCCTTTCATTTGAGTCTCAGAAGTAAGGAGTGAAGCCTAAAGGGTTAACAGACGTGATGCTGACAATGGCAGAGGAGGTAAGAATTGGAGTTGATTCTTACTGCCTTGCCATGGTCTAGACAGAGGCAGGCAAAGACAACAATGCATTTGGAATATGTACTGACTCTTTGCAAATAAGGATGCTTTGACTCTGACTCCTTCATCAGTTTATGTCCTTATTGGTTTCTGCATGCCACCATGGCCCTAGTAGATAGATATGGTTTTTTTGTTTTGGCTACTGTGATGCTTAGATCTTTTCAATGACATCTGGGCACCTTTAAGAATAAGGTTGGTAGCCCTTGCTGTGGCCTACAGTCACTCATGAAATGCCTCTACTTATCACACATACTTGGCTTGATTTCTGCCCAGCCTTCTGCTCCATTCTCTGTTCCAGCCAAAGGGTGCTTCTCAGTTTGTTCTATATGCCACGTTCTCCCTGACCCAAGAGACTTTGAATATTCTCTCAATACCTAGTGTGTATTGTTTCTGTCCTTTCACCTGGCTAACACTCATACAGTTTAATGTGGGTACCTGGCACATGACCAGTATTTTGTAAGTACCTGTGTGAGTAATCAAAAGCAAAAATATCATTCTCCATTACTAGAGGTATCTCCCCTATAATTCAGACCCCACAGACAGACACATGACTAAGCATTAGCAATCAGGTCAGTGCTTTGTGGCCCTTAACCTTTTATACACAGTAGAATATTGTGTAATTTTTTTCAAGATCCCAACCTTTCAAAGCATTGATTCAGCCTTTTTCCAAAGATATTTAGTGAATTACTACAGAAACAGGAGGAAAGGCATCATTTCTCTTCCAAAATTCAGCTGTAGCCTCCTCCCTGCTGGTTGCTTTACAGCTACAAAATGAGTTTTTACTGTCTGTTCACCATTTTGATGACAAAAGTATTTGAGACAAAAGGTTGGTATCTCACTAGCACTATATCAACTGAGGAAGCAACTTGACTTGAAATATGAATTGTTTATCTGTCAAGTGAAAGTCAATGGACTCTGACCTACTACCTCATAATAAGTGGAGGTGAGTATTAAAATGGCACTTGTGAATTTCCAAGCACAAATAGAAAGTAAGCAACTTTATGGTTTCTAAGTCATAAGTAAAGATCAGGGATTACAAACCTTCCTTTTTCTATATCTACTGGGTGAAACATTAGAGAGAGGCATCACTGGGAAGAGGCAGATGAAAGACTGTTTCATAGAGTCAATGTCAAAACTCCATGTGAAATATGTAATATGCATAAAATCTTGACCTGAATTTTTGTCTCCCATTATCTATAATTCTTCTAGCACCCTGCAGCAGAAATTAGCAAGCTTTTTCTATAAAAAGTCATACACTTTTTTTTTTCAATCTGTGGGCCATAGAGCCTTCACTGTGTCTCCTGAACTTTGTCACCAAAGCAGGGACAGAGCTAGAGATGATACGTAGGTGAGTGGGTGTAGTTCTGTTCCAATCAACCTTATCTGCAGGCAGTGAACCATCGCCATAAGCCCTTGTTCTACAGAGGTCCTGAGCGGCACCTTCTCTGTTGCAGGTTGCAGTTCCTGTGAAGCAGGACACTGAGAAGAAATAGAAAACAGGAAGAAATAAAATGAGGTCTTAGAATCAAGAACTGTGCAAAGGAGAAGAAGAAAGAACCGGAACAAGCAAAGGACTGAAGTTGAGACAAAACCTCAGTGTGAGCCAGTGAGATGGCACAGCAAGTAAAACTCTTGCTGCACAAGCCTGAAGACATGAATTCAGCTCCTGGAACCCACAGTGGAAGCAGAGCACTGACTTCTGAAAGTTACCCTCTGGTATCTACAGAGAACCCACTCACAGACACATCACACACACACACACACACACACACACACACACACACACACATACATCACATACCACACACATATATCACACATCACACACACACACACACACACACACATACACACACACACACATCATACATCACACACCACACACATATATCACACATCACACACACACACACATCATGTATCACACATCACACACTAGACCCACACATCAGACTTCACACACACACACACCAGACACACACATATATCACACACCACACACACTCACACATCACACACACACACATCAAACATCACACACACATATCACATACACACATATACTATACATCACACATACACACACATTACACAACACACATCACACACACACACACATACACACACATCATACATCACACACCACACCCACATATCACACATCACACAACACACACATCATGTATCACACATCACACACTACACCCACACATCAGACATCACACACACACACCAGACACACACACATATATCACACACCACACACACTCACACGTCACACATACACACATCAAACCATACACACACATCACATACACACATACACTATATATCACACACACACATTGCACATCACACACCACACACACACACACACACACATACATACACATCATACATCACACACCACACCCACATATCACACAACACACACACACACATCATGTATCACACATCACACACTAGACCCACACATCAGACATCACACACACACACCAGACACACACACATATCTCACACACCACACACACACACACATCACACACCACACACACATCAAACCACACACACATCACATAAACACATACACTATACATCACACACACACACATTACACATCACACACCACACACACACACATACATACACATCATACATCACACACCACACCCACATATCACACAACACACACACACACATCATGTATCACACATCACACACTAGACCCACACATCAGACATCACACACACACACCAGACACACACACATATCTCACACACCACACACACACACACACATCATACATCACACACCACACCCACATATCACACATCACACAACACACACATCATGTATCACACATCACATACTACACCCACACATCATGTATCACACATCACACACTACACACACACATCAGACATCACACACACCCCAGACACACAAACATATATCACACACCACACACACTCATACATCACACATCACACACCACACCCACATATCACACATCTCACACACACACACACACACACACTTACATCATGTATCACACATCGCATGCTACACCCACACATCAAACATCACACACACACACATATCACACACCACACACACTCACACATCACACACACACACATCACATACACACATCACACATACACTACACATCACACACACACATTACACATCACACATCATACACACTCACACATCACACCACACACACACACGCACACACACACTCTCTCAATTCTAGTAAATAAGATATTCTTTAAAACTCACAAAGAGCTCCTCAGTGGACTTCACATGAAGTTCCAGAACAAGGACAGCTCTTTAGAATAGTGTAGACTGCATATGGGAAATCCAAGCTTTAGACCACATATGAGCTCCACATTAAACATTCCTTTCCCCCAAGAAGGGGACCTGATGTTGGACAACATGAATTTCTTGAGCTGAGGCGATTCCTACAGAACTGAGCAGCGGAGATCCCTGCCAGTGGCACTCCCCCAACTGCAGTGGTGTAGCCTTTTCTCCTGAAAGGGCATCTAGGCAGTGCCTCAGTCCCACCCCACACAGCCTTCACCTCCCTGGAGATTCAGCTCTTTATTTAATGTAACAAGTTGCTCCTTCAATGCCGATCAATGTTAATCACCTATTTCAGATTTCAGGAGAGTCTAACTTTATTGTGTACAGTTTTAGAAAAACCTCAGCATTGTTGCCTTATTTCTTGGCTTCTCCTTTAAAAGTACAGGGGGTGGAATCAAACCAGGCTGATACATTGCTGACTTGGGCTCAGTTCCAAACACATAAATCTCTTAGTTTATAAGGGTTAAGGCCAACAAAGGAGTCATGTATGATGTTTTCACACAGCATTACTTATGTTCATGATGAAGAACGAAGGATTTGGTGACTATGCTAACTTAGGTATGTTCCACCTCTAACAAGCCTGGCTCCAAGATGCTTCCATGGGTCACAGCATAAGGATCTTCAAGATAAGAGCACCTCCATGGAAATTCTGTGAACATTCCAAACAAGAAATGTACTCCAAGGTTTGGTTTTGGCACCGGCAGTAGTGTCCAAGAAGGGGACGGAAGTACGCTAGGCAGGAGAGCCAGATCCGGCTGCTTTGGATGTCTTTTAAGAGCCTGGGTGTGTAAGGCATCCCACAGGGTCTTCAGTGTTTTCCAAAATGTAGCTTCACTGATTATATGCACTCAAAGTAATTGCATTTGGTTGCCCTTTATCAATAAGTCAGGATGCTTGTAGCAATCAAAATGCATTCTGAGTGGATCCACAGCAACAGCCCGCAGCTGGCAGGCAGGCTGGAAGATACTCTGTGGCCCTTACAACAACCAGTCTAGGAGAAAGCCTGGCCTCAGGAGTTTGAGAACAGTTCTTACCAGGACAGCATTTTCTGGTAGAGAAAAGAATCAGACAGCTGTCTCTGCTTAGGACTGGGCCCAGTAGAAAAATAAAATGGCCAAAATGTACTTTCAACTTCCCCCCAGCCCCAAGGTTCCATATTAAAATGAGTAGCCCAGCAACATGCCTTCCATCTAGGTCTCTTCTTTCTAAAAAAAAAAAAAAAAAAAAAAAAAAAATTAAAAAAGAGAAACTTCTTGGAAGTGCCTGGGCAAAACAGATAAGTAACCTATAAGCTATCTTTAGGTAGATAAGAGGATTATTGTTGAAGGAACCATTTCCAGGATGCCCCACAGGGGCTCTCTGCTCATGCCAGGCTTGAACTGCACTATGTCTGTGGGTCGAATGTATAAACAGAGGGATTGTCCTGTACTAACTCAGATTTCACATTTTTTACCAACGGCATTGAAGAACATATAGACCCTAAGGTCCCCAGACAGCTTACAACATAATTATTGTTAAATAAGTATGTAAAAATCCATTTTAATATACATATAAATATAGAAGCAATACTACTGACAAATTTATTCACTTTACATCCAAATCACAGCCTCCTCCCTCCTCTATTCCTGAGCCCACCTTCCTTCCCGCCTTCCCCCCTCTTCCCTCCTCTGCTTTTCAGAAAGGGGGAGCCTCTCTTACCGACTGCCTCAGCTCATAAAATCACATCAGGAATGAGTACATTCTCATCCACAGAGGCCAGGCAAGGCAGCCCCACCAGGGGAATGTGATTGAAAAGCAGGCAGCCTCTACTCCTCTTAATAGGGGAAGAACATGAAGACAAAGCTGCCCATCAGCTATATATGTGTAGAAGGCATAGGTCCAGTCCATGCATAGCCCTTGGTTAGTGCTTCAGTTTCTTCAAGCCCCCTGGCTCCAGGTTTGTTCACTCTGTTGGTCTTGTAGAGCTCTTGTCTCCTCTGGGTCCTTCTGTCCTTTCCTCCACTCTTCCAAAATGCTTTCGGTACACTGCCTAAAGTTTGGCTGTGTGTCTCAGCATCTATTTTAATCTGCTGCTGGGTGGAGCCTCTCAGAGGACAGCTATGCTAGGCTCTCATCAGCCAGCATAGCAGAGTGTCATTAATAGTGTCTGGATTGGCTTTCTCCAATGGGTTGGGTCTTAGGTTGGGCCAGACTTTGGTTGGACATTCCTTCAATCTCTGCTCTATTTTTATCTCCGAACTTCCTGTAGACTGGGTAAATTTTGGGCCAAAGTTTTTGTAGGTGAGTTGGTATTCTCCTCCTTCCACTATGTGCCATTTCTGGAAAGATCTTCCATGCTCTTGGATCAGTAAAATTAACATAGTAAAAATGGCCAACTTACCAAAAGCAATCTATAGAGCCAATGCAATTTCCATCAAAATGCCAACACAATTCTTTACAGACCTTGAGAGAACAATTTTCAACTTCATGGAAAAAAACCAGAATAGCTAAAACAATCTTGTACAATAAAAGAACTTCTGGAGGTATTTCCATCCCTGATTTCAAGCTGTACTACAGAGTAATAGTAATAAAAACTGCATGGTACTGGTATAGAAGGAGACTGGTGGATGATGAAATCATATCTAAGACCCAGAAGTAAACCCACATACCTATGGACACCTGATTTTTTGACAAAGAAGCTAAAACTATACAATGGAAAAAAAGAAAGCATCTTCAACAAAATGTGCTGTCCTAACTGGATGTCTACATGTGGAAATGCTAATAGATCCATATTTATTACACTGCACAAAACTCAACTCCAAAATGATCGAAGACCTCAACATAAAATCAGAAATACTAAACCTAATAGAAGAGAAAGTGAGGATCAGCCTTGAACACATTTGGCACAGGAGACAACTTCCTGAACAGAATACCAACAGCTTGGGCTCTAAGATCAACAATTAATAAATGGGACCTCATGAAACAGAAAAGCTTCTGTAAGGCAAAGGACACTGTCAATAGAACAAAACAGCAGCCTACAGATTGGGAAAGGATCCTCACCAACCCTACATCCAACAAAGGGTTAATATTCAAAATATATAAAGAACTCAAGAAATTAAACGATTTAAAAATGAGGTATAGAGCTAAACAGAGAATTCTCAGATAAACAGAGGAATCTCAAATGGCTGAGAAACACTTAAAGAAATGCTCAACATCACTAGTCATCGGGGAAATACAAATAAAAATGACTGAGATTCCATCTTATACCCATCAGAATGGCTAAGATTAAAAAATTCAAGTGGCAGTACATGCTAGTAAGGACATAGAGAAAAGAGGGCACTCCTCAATTGCTGGTGGGAGTGCAAACTTGTACAGCCACCTTGAAAATCAATCTGGTGCTTTCTCAGAAAATTTGGAATAGCTCTACCTCAAGACTCAGCTATGCCACTCCTGGGCACCAAAAGATGCTCCACCATACAGCAAGGACATTTGTTCAACTATGTTCAACATAGTTTTATTCATAATAGCCAGAAACTAGAAATAACCCAGATGTCCCTCAACAGAAGAATAGATGAAGAAAATGTCGTACATTTACACAATGGAATGCTACTCACCTATTAAAAGCAAGGAAATCTTGAAATTTGCAGGCAAATGGATATAACTAGAAAAGATTATCCTGCCGGGCAGTAGTGGCACACACCTTTAATCCCAGCACTTGGGAAGCAGAGGCAGATGGATCTCTGTGAGTTCAAGGCCAGCCTGTTCTACAAAGCCAGTCCAGGACAGCCAAGGCTACACAGAGAAAACCCCATCTAGAAAGAAAGAGAGAGAGAGAGAGAGAGAGAGAGAGAGAGAGAGAGAGAGAGAGAGAGAGAGAGAGAGAGAGAAGCATCCTGAATGAGGTAACCCAGACCCAGAAATACACACATGGTATGTACTCACGTATAAGCAGATATTAGCCATATAATACAGGATAACCATACTACAATTCACAGACCTAAAAAAGCAAAGTAACAAAGAGGGCCCAAGGGAGGACGCTTGCATCTCACTCAGAAGGGGAAATAGAATAGAATCACCGAGGGCAGGGACATCGCTGAGACAATCTGAAGACCTAAGACAGGGTAGGCTCCTGAAAGGATGTGGGGGTGACTCTAACTAGGATTCCTAGTAGTGGGGGTCATGGAGAATGACAACTAATTTTCCCCTGTAAATAGTTGTTTATTGGCAGTGGGCTGGAAAGGATGGCAGAGTTAGCATTCACAGACAATGCCACACACCAGTCACAAGGACAGCAAGAGTGATGGGAAAGAGCCTAAAGGCCCCTCTTCAATGGCAAGTGGGTAGGCAGGGGCCTGGAGTGTTGAAGGAGCAGCCTTAGATTACCTCTGGCATGGTTAGGGATAAAGAGAGATTCACTGATTGCGGCTCCAGACTGACCATATGGGGTGTGCTTTCCTTGACAAGGGAGGCTGTTGGCCAGGGCTCGCTTGAGGTACTCCTCCTGAGCAGCCTTCACGTTTTCCTTCTTCCTGCCCCAGGCCTTTAGAGCAGAGGCCTGCAGGACTCAGCCATAGGAGAAAGGCAAGGCCCGTGGCTTCAGCAGGGGACACTTGTTGACAGCATTGAGGTTGATGAATGCCTCGTCCTCACTCTGCCCTCCAGACCAAAAAAAAAAAAAAAAAAAAAAAAAAAAAAAAAAAAATGTGACCCCAGGGACCGCAGGGGGCACTGTGTGAAGAAATTCTGTGGCAGTTGCCTTGGCAATCTCCTCATTGGAAAATTTCTGGATGCAAGCATGGCCTGGGGTGACTATGTTGGACTTCAGCAAGGTTTCTTCCAAGAAGACATGGCAGTCACTCTTATAGACAGCTCCCAGTACCTTCTCAGTTACATACTGACAATGCTTCAAGTCATGATCCCCATCAGGGAGGATTTCAGGCTCCACTGTGCCATTCTGCTGGCAGATGCTGGCATAATGGCCCAGAACATTGGCATTTTCCATGATGGCAAAGGCTGAGGGAGTATGCTCCCCAATCTTGAGCACACAATGCCATTTGGCAAAGTCAGCTCCATCCTTCTTCTACTGGACATAGCATTCAGACAGCCCACCAGGCCTTGGGTAGTGGTCTCACTATTAGTTCCTGCCAGGGGCACCAGGCACCTATCTACCTTAATGCCCACTACACTACCATTGGACTTGATAACTTGGGGGAAGGGACGTCCATCATCTGTCTTCTAGTACAGTCTCTCTCTCTCTCTCTCTCTCTCTCTCTCTCTCTCTCTCTCTCTCTCTCTCTCTCTCTCTCTTTCTCTTTCTCTCTCTCTCTCTCCTCCTCCTCCTCCTCCTCTCTCTCTCTCACACACACACACACACACACACACACCAATGCAGGGATTCACAGCATCGTCAGCAGTAGCAGCAGCTGGAGGTAGAAGCACCCCATTCTCCTCGGTGTTCTCAGTGCCAATGGAATGCAGCCCCTTGGCAATGCTTCCAGTAGACTCATCTGCAGCCAGGATGCCTTTGTCTGGAACCACAATTCAATGAACAATATCAGACATCTCTTTCTTTTGCTCTGGGGTCAGTGCTAGGTATAAGTAGGGCATGGTGTTGGTGGCAGCACTGTCCTGGCACAGGAGTTGGTGGGCCTGCTGGGTACAGCGGTGAGTAGGTGAAAAGACTAAAGAGCAAACGCAGCTAGGGTCACCAGAACCCTGTTCTGCCTACAACTAATTTTTTTAAGGCACAAAATATCTTGATTTCAGAGAGAAACCACCGTTTGAAATCACTTAATCCCAGCCTCATAAAGACTAAAGTCTACCCATATTCAACATCTGGAAATGTCATGGCGTTTTCATTGTCTCTCTGCTATTAATCCAGCATTTACTTGCCCCACTCCCAGAGTGGGCGCAGATTAGCACCATTTTTCTACATAAGAATCTGGGAGGAAATTAACTATGGTTTAGAACAGCACTTCCTGGAATCAGCTTAATCACATACTCATATTTAAAAAGTGAAAATCCACTGAGAAATTACAGTATCTTGGAAAGGGACCAGCAAAGTAGCTCAGTAGGTACAGATGCTTGCTGCCAATCTTGATGGCCTGAGTTCGATCTCCGAAACCCACATGGTAGAAGGAGAGAACTGACTCCTCCAAGTTGTTCTCTGACCTACAGACATATGCAAGATCACATTTGTGTACCCACACACATGCACACAGAGACGTAGATAAGTAAATAAGTAATCAAATAGATGTTAAAAATGAGAATCTGTTGAATGAGAAAAGGAGAAGAGGCGAGGAGCAATAGTACCAGAAGACAGTCGGCGTGTGTGGTCATCTGTTTGTCTTAATTGAATGGCTTGTGTCTTAGGACAATCTCATTACTCTCCCTACTGCCCAAGTGCTGAGTGAAGGGACCATCCTCATTAGCCTCTGAATGCTGAAATCAACAATCTGCAATAAATCTAAGCTAATTTGTTGTCAGTAAATTGCACATAATGCCATATTTTGTGCCTAGGGACATTGCAGGATGTTTCAAGAATGTCTTTGCTATATTGGGATGGGGTGCAGTGTTTACCTAGATGGCTTTAGGAACTTCTGGACAGGATTCAAGTTATTAATATTTACATAGATATGTTCTTCCAGGGTAGCTCATATTTTTCTTAAAAATTTGGAACATGATGGGATATTTTTATTTCTGCAACTTTTTCTGAGAAATTTTATGAATGAAGAGAAGCAAACATATGCCAGACAGTTAGTTCTTTCTCACACATATGCCCCCCCCCAAAAAAATGATGACAGGACCCATGCTGAAGGCCTGAAAAGAGCCAGCAGGAAAATCCTGACTTCACTCACTTAGTAACTAGCCAAAATGACTAGTGGCAGTGGTAATAAAAAGATGCTCCTGACTCTGATAAAAATTCATTACATTTAGAGAGAGCCGGATGGTATG